>NW_027551567.1:9133538-9146833 GCF_008692635.1 Crocuta crocuta
GGGTTGCAAATCCTGGTCTCCCAAACAGATTCGTGAGTCACTGAGGAGACAGAATCAATGGTTCTCGAACACATGGTGGGAAGCTGAGGAGAGGTGAGGTGGTGAAATGCAGGGAAGGGGTGACTAAGAACGTACAGTCTAAAGTAGTTTTCACCAAGAGTTTGTTTTACAGAGTTCTGAAAGGAGAGGTGATAAAGCCAGCAAAATTATATGGAAGTTGCATGAAGCATCGTTTTTATGCTAAAATCCAGTTTTGCCAGCCTCTAGGCTCTGAATCCCTGGGAAATAGACTTACCATAAGAGATATGTAAACCCATATGAATTCCAAACTACCATTTTAAATAATATACATACTATTCTCTTCATATATTTTACTGTTATTTTTCTCATTTGTGTCAAGGCTGTAGTAATTAATAAATTATAATTTCTTACGCAGTCATTTCTAAAAAGTAACTTGCAACTTACTGTTATTTGTTTTTTCATTTTTTAATTGTCAGATACCATGTCATGTGCTGGTAAATGGACCAGAATATAATTATCTCTTTTTATTTTCTTTAAGAATAGTCTTTGCTCTTAAAAATAATGGTAATTATACATATCTAGGTCTTGGTAACCACTTTCTAACTTTAAAAATTGTTCTGGTTATCAGAGATTCAATAAATATAACCATAATTGAGAGGACTTGAGAGGGAAGTCATGAAATATTCTGCTGTATCCAAACAAGGTCATATTTGTTTGGTAATTGTTTTTCTTTGCATCAATTATTTCAGGCACTGTGACTGTTCCCATAAATATTTGTACACAGCTGGACATAATTCTGCAGTGCTTATTTCCCTGTGAAAACCTCTGCTCAACCCAAAGGACTTCCAACAAGTACTTGAGTGGAGATTCCTCCAGGTAATTGCAAGAGAATCTGTATTCCCCTGTGAAAAGACTTAGCTTGATGGGTTAGGAGAAAAATAACATTAATCTAAAAACAGAGGGAAATGCTAAATAGAGAGATGAGTCGCAAACACTGCCTGCCTGCCATTTTGACACACCCAAGACATTAGTCATTGGATCTGCATTTTCAGTTAGATTGTACATAGCAAAGAGAAGTGAGTGTTATCCAATTCAGTAAGGATATGGGGAAATAATTGCTACTGGCTCATCTTTCACCACCAACCCATTTCACAGCCTATTTAATAGCTCTCCAAAAACGAAATTGAGTAAGAATATTCAACAATTATTTGAATAGGATGACAGTTTTACTTATTTTGTTCCTGGAAACCAGAACAAGAGTATTTCTAGCCTAGTTAGGTCAATTAGAATGTGCATTCCCCTTCTCTACCTACCCCACTGCTGCTGCTGCCACCACCACCACCACCACCACCACCCTACACACACAGACACACACACAGACACACACACACACACACACACAGACTTATTTGTTTGGAAATATTTTGACGGAGTTTAATATTTGAAAGAACTTTTTATCACATGGTATGCATCGTCAATGCAACAGCTGTGCTTTTGAAAATGAAGGACAACAGTTATGGATTTTTGTTCTTGGTGAAAATAACAGAGGTGAATTTGAGACCAAATCCAACTACTCCACCAGAAGTCTAAGAGGCTTCAAATTTAGGAGAAATTTTAGAGGACTAAGACTCAGAAAGCCAGGCCTAAATCCAGCTCAGCTACAGCTGGGACCTAACCTGAAGCCAGTCGCTTCGGTAATCTGGCCCTCTGATTACTGGCACAAAATGAGGGTCTAACACTGGATGATGTCTATAGTCTCTTGCAGCTGTTGAACTCATTGTTTCACTGAGCTTCCTGTCCATTGATTCAAGGTCCTGAATTTCATATTTTCCCAGGCAAGAGACAGCCAGGCCTAGCACCATTCTAGTCTTAAGAAACTCCCTAGGTCTCACCTAAGGAATACAAGTTTAGATCCTTTCTGCATTTGTCTTATCCTATTATGAAAACCTAATTCAAACACTTATTTTGCCAAAGAAGCGTGTCTGAAAAATACATGTGAAAATGCATGTATGATTAGGCTATGTACACAGGCTGTATCAAAACTCCTAGCTGACTCAATCAAACCAGTAAAGTACCTGAAATATTTATTGGAAAAAAATTGAAATAAATGACCCATGCAGTCAAAGAAGTTAGATGGAAAAGTTAAAGCAGAGCAATAATTACCAAAATGTGTTCCATAAGATGTTGGTGTGTCCCTGTTTTAAAAAAGAGAAGTGGTGGGGCGCCTGGGTGGCTTAGTCGGTTAAGCGTCGGACTTTCGCTTAGGTCATGATCTCGCGGTTCGTGGGTTCGAGCCCCGTGTCGGGCCCTGTGCTGACTGCCAGCTCAGAGCCTGGAGCCTGTTTCAGTCTGTGACTCCCTCTTTCTCTGACCCTCCCCTGCTCACGCTGTCTCTCTCTCTCTCCTAGAAATAAATAAAAAACATTAAAAAAAATTTAAAAAAAAATAAAAATAAAAAAGAGAAGTGGTTATTCTGGTCAAATTTGTTTGGGACTAGATGGGTTAAACTAGTTAAGGGTTTTGTTGTTGCTGTTGTTGTTTTCTATAGGACCTCTGAATATGGTATGAAACTTTTCCCAAACTCACTGGCCATGGAATCTTTCTTACCCAAAACATCTCATAAGATCACTGTAAAAGACAGATACACTAAGATGAATAACGGAAAAGTATATTGAGAAAACATGTCAATCTGTTTTCTGATATTCATTAATGAGATTGACATATGATCTTTAAGAGACACATCCAAAGTTGATATCTACTTGAGATTTTATTAAGCTAGGAATAAAATCAATTGTTTCAAACTGATATTTGTCAAATGTCTAGCTGATTCTCAAAATCCCTACTGTTATATTCCAGTACAAATATGCTGTGTGTACCTTTAGAAAGTGGGCTTTGATATTTAAGGACTGAAGAGCTGAATAGAAATAGAAAAATGATTTTTAAAGTGATCTATGTTTGTCTTCCATGGAATTTTTTCCATCTTTTTAAAAAGAAGTTCCTTGGCCAATTCTGGCATCTCTCGGGAAATTACAAGCCAGGGTAAACCAGGAGCCTGCTATAACACTTCATTCTTATGCATCATTTAAAAGGCATGTATGCTTCGTGTGATTCCAATAAGACTAGGCATACTGAGAACGGGGGTTATGTTAGGACCCCATAAATAATGTTTCATCTCATCACTTAGGTTTGACAAACAAAGAAACCTTGTGGAAGACAGAAGTTACATTTTAGAATAAGGTGTTCTACTTTGTGAGTAAGTTGAAGACTTCAAGCCTACAACCACAAAGATGAGTAAGTCGATAAAACAACACCCTTAACTCTAAAAAGAAGTTGAGATTGATTTTTTTTTTTGCAGAAATTATGGTTGAGAGGATTGTCCATGATCTATAAGAGTATAAAGTACTACTATAAAAATTAAAGAGTCCTCCAAACCAAAGGAAGATGCTGAAAGTTAGTATGATAAAGAAATTATATGCAGGCATTCAGGGATAGTAAGTGCATCAGTTTAAGCCTATCTAATATTCAGCTGTGTCTGGTAGGGCTCTGAGGTGAGTCTCTTAGGGAGCATTACATGGGAGACCAAAGCCTTCTTGGGTAAAACTTAAGAAAAAAAAAGAAAGGAATGAGGCACACATGTTCTGTTCAAGGATGGTGTGCCAGAATCAAAGACAAGCTCTAACTATGAGGACAGTACAATATCAGTCACTCTTCTCCTGGCTTCAGACCTCGCAGACTCATGGCTAAGCACCAGAAAATGGGAGCATCCAACCAAAGAGCATGTAAAAACAAGAACCCCTTGGGACATATACAGAGTACAAAAGGCAACTGCTGAATTGGGGCTAGTCTTACCTCCCACAGTAGAAGATATTGATGGCTGATGCCATGACGGATTCATCAACACACTCGGCAATAGGCACTGGCAGCTTGGGCACAAGACACTGTTACTTCTAGAATCCTCTCTATAGGGTGACACAGGTGGCAAAGCTGTTACTTTTCATAACAGAAGTCAGTAGACAGAATACATGGAGTCAGGGTAAAAGAGAAAGAAAGTAGAACATAGGATGCTATTTGGTAGTTAAAAGAAGAAAATCACTGCCTGTAGATGATACACATCTTTAAGAATGCTGTAACTATTTAGTAGACATGTAAGGGTGGTCTAGAGTTCTCACACAGTGAAATTGGAGCTGGGTCAGAGAAATACCAACTTACAACAATCGTAACATTCTATTTTTATCCCCATGCTGGTGAGGCCTGAGAATTGAGAATTACATAAAGAAGAATTGCATAATATTGAAACTGCTTGTATTGGAAGAGTCCTGGCTGGCTGTGGTGGTCTTTGTAAATAATGGAAAATCTCCTTTAATTGAATTGGCTTAAGTTTGGTCCATTGTGAGAGACTGTGAATTTGATAACCTATTAAGGTCGTCTCCCTAACCACCACAAATGTCCTAATGAACACTGCATTTTTTTACCTTACTCCCAAAGATCAGAACACTTGGGCTTCGTCCTACTTAAGTTTTGTCATTTCCAAACTACATATTCTAGACTGTTATTTAAAAAAGCATTGTAATCATAGCCATAATGATCATCTACTTGAGCATTTTTAATAACAAAAATTTTTTATAAAGATAGCTCATATTTTTACAGCATGCTAAAGATTTCAAAGTTCCTCCATGTGATTACATTATCCTATAAGAAGAGGTAAGATATGTGGCAGATAAGGAAGCAAATTTGTTGAATTGGTCAAGGACAAGCAATTACTGAATGATAAAATTGGGTTGAGAACTAACATCTCTGGACTGCTAGTCCAAGCCAACTCACTGAACCATACCAGACTGCCTCCTCTCCGGTACCTTCTCCCAATCTTTGAGTCAATTCAACAAGCTCAAATGTTATCCATGCCCACTAGACCAAAAAAATCTAAACAATGAGCTTCATTAAGCTGTATTACCAAGAAGCATTAGGCAGTGAAATCTCCCTAGGGGTTTAAATTCTTTTAAAGTAAAAGATGCTGTTTTTCTTTGAGTTTTCAAACTTTGCTTTATTAGTGTCTTTAACAAAATGAATGCCAACATCGGTTTATTAGTTTCTCTCCTAGATGTCCTTACAAAACATTCGGTGGTGTGTTCTTCTCAAGCTGTAATGCTGTTCTTTCCATGAGTTGCACAACCCAGCTACCCAGCCAGAAGACAGACAAGGTATCCCCCATAGAGGTCCAGTTATCCTGCCAGCCCAGGGTATGACCACATTGTAATAAAAACTAATTCACTACAGGATAGAAATAGACAATAAGAGGGAAAAAAGACTTTCACAATAGTTAGAATGTTTGTTCCTCCCTTGAGGAGGCAAATATAAAGGTTATTTCTGTTGTTGATCAGTCATACAGACACATATAAACATCTCCAATCTACTCCTCATAAAAATAATCTCATTAGCCTCAGTCAGAGGAATCTCCATATGACTTTTTCTTTCCCAAGGTTTACTGAAGATATTGCAGCACAGCAGAAAGATTCAAACAACTCCATGTGGTGTTTTGAAATTCATCCCAATTGTAGGCCAAGTGACCTGCAGATTGGACAGACTGCCAAAGACCAAGAGCTTCAGCAATTCCTTAGTGACAGGAATGATCTCCAGATCCAGGACTGGGACCTCAGAACATAATTATCTCTCCTTTCTCTCTCCTCCTCCTACAGCTTGATGCAGATATCTCTCACCAAGCCTCTCTGAATCTGCTCCATCAGATTGTGACATAGCCTGCTACCTTGTTGTGGAGCTTCTTGCTAGGAATAATGGTGGTTGACCCACACACAGGCTTGTTGGTATGGAAGCTGTTGCCCAGGAGACTGTAGTATTTCTCACTGAGGACCTGGGCCACCTTCTTCAAGGTTTTGATGCAAATGCAGCCCATGTTGTTGAGTCCTGGTAAAAGAGCTCCATATGATATCATGGTGGACATCTTTATTATTCTTGTAATTCTTGTCTATTGACTGTAGGTGGTATTACATCAGATTGAGTTATTTGAATTGATCTCCAAATACAAGTCATATGGAGCTCATATTAAACTCATATTAACTTTGCATTATCACAGATTTTTCTTCTTTTTGCTTTTCCACCCTTTTGGCTGTACTTTAATATAACTTCATTAAATTTAAGAGACAATTTCAAAAATAAGATCTTATACATCCAAAGAATCCTCATATTGAACTTATCCAAAGAACGCAAGTAACGACATTCTTAAAACTTTGCAATGGATATTGTAAACCACACACAAGTCTTGGTCTTCTTCATGATTATACTTGACAGAATTATCTAAACCAAAACATCCAGGATAATGAGAAACTCTTTTGATCTATAATATTTTAAAAGATATTTTGTCTGAGAATGTAGGCATATATCATGTATAGTATATATGTACTACACACACACATACACACTTAAAAGAATATAAAAGATTCTTTCCAGAGGAACTTTCTTTTTGCTATTTCTTGATCATATAAAAATATAATTTTATTTTGAATGTAATGAAACCTCCCTTAGCCTATGTGTGAAAATCTCTTGAAATGTTTTTCGATAATACAAAACAGAGCAGAAATTTATTAATATCATTTACCTAACAGCTAAAAGATAATTTTTATATTCATTCAAAATCTCTTTGTCTTTGTTCCTGAGCTACCTAGAGAGAGTTTTTCGGTTTTTGTTTTTGTTTTTTTCTTTTTTGAAGGCCTAAAATTTTACTCCTGGTTTTTCACCCAGTAACTTTTGAGGTTTTCATGGGACTCAAGATTGAAGAATTTGTGCAAATAGAATGTCTTAGAACTGACTTCACAGGCATGTGGTGATTATACAACAGAATTTCTGCCTAGGGATTAGGGGGAGTATATATTAAAAATATAACCTAGCTCTTGACAGCAACCATAGTAGGAGGCCTGCAAGGCCAAACAGGAACACTTAATATCTCTTTCGCTCCCTCTGCTGGTTGGTTTCATAAAATGAGGAATGGGTGCTTTGATCTCTTTCCAGAAATATTGATGCACTCTTATTTTACCAGATTTTCAAAATTTGGGTGTCAAGACTTGTATATTTGGTATGTTATGACTGAGTTGTTGAGCTTTTGCTTTTCCAGATTATAAATGAGCATGAAATATTAGATAGAGATACCATGAAATGGAAGTTCCATTAAATTAACAGACCAGAGGTTACTAAGCATGGTACAAAGAGGAATACAGGACATCCTCACCTTAATATAAAATGACCTCAAAGAGGTTAAAAACACATATATAAAATTACTTAAAAATAAGGCATACTGTAATTAAAAACTAAACTCTATGATACTGACTACATGTTGTAGACTTTAGAGAAAGGAACACTTCATAAACAGGAGAGGAGTTGCATGAAGACTTAAAAATGAGTGATACAGAACACAAGCTAGAAAGTGAGAGGAGTGGTTGTTGAGGGAGCAAGATGTAGTATCATCAATAATACATTCTTTGACTTCTCCACCAAACCACAACCTTCTTCCTATACATATTATTGTAAACAATAGCAATAGCAAAAACAGCACTCTCATACCTGGCATAAAGAAAATATCTATATTCCAAATGAAAACATGGGCATCCTCCCCTCAAAAGTGAGTACCTATAATCATTCAGTCACCATAGCTATCTGTGAGTCTTTCTCTATCCCATTCAGTCACTAGCCAGTTTTGATATGCTGCTACCAATGGATCAAACAATAAAGTTAATTACCAATTATATACTGTCTATAAAAATACTAGAGAATGACTAGAGAAAAGATATACTTAAGACTATTACAAGGTCCTTCCTCACCAAGACAAATATTTCCTTTCACTTGAGGCTCTGATTTCATTATCTGATTCAGGTTAGGCAAGTGTGAGAGGCACCGTGAATTTCCAGTGTGGTGGGCCATGCAGGCTACTAATAAACCTAGAGGGTTTTTAAGTAGGACCTCAGTGAGATATCCCCAGGATCAATGAGCTACTTCCAAAGTTTTCTGTGTGTCAAACTATTATTATCACTCATCCTGCTGATTATCATGGGAGCCACACCACCTTACTTTCAACGGAGTGTTGCTATTTGGCCTCAGTCAACATGGAAGGCCAATGTATGTAGTAGTATCATCCCAGCATACAGATGATATTCATTGCAGTCTTTCTCAAGAATGCTGCACTCCCCTCCCTAGTGAATTGCTTAATGTCTAATGAAGAATGTATTTCTTTTTTTATTATTATTATTAATGTTTTAAGGAATAGAATTTAGTGATTCCTCACTTACATATAACACCCAGTGCTCATCCCAACAAGTGTCCGCCTTAATGCCCCTTGCCCATTTGGCCCATCCCCCCACCCAACACCCCTCCAGCAATCCTCAGTTTGCTCTCTGTATTTAAGAGCCTCTTATGGTTTGTCTCCCTGTTTTTATATTATTTTTGCTCCCCTTCCCTTATGTTCATCTGTTTTGTATCTTAAATTCCACATATGAGTAAAATCATATATTTGTTTTTCTCTGACTTATTCTGTGTAACATAATACACTCTAGTTCCATCCACATTGTTGCAAATGGCAGATTTCATTCTTTTTGATCACCAAGTAATATTCCATCATATATATATATGTGGTATATATACATATACCACATCTCCTTTATGCATCCATCTGTCGATGGACATTTGGACTCTTCTACACTTTGGTTATTGTTGATAGTGCTACTATAAACATTGGAGTACATGTGCCCCTTTGAAAAAGCACTCTTGTGTCCTTTGGATAAATACCTAGTAGTGCAATTGCTGGGTCATAGGATAGTTCTGCTTTTAATTTTTTGAGGAACCTCTACACTGTTTTCCAGGTGGCTGCACCAGTTGGCATTCCCACCAGCAGTGCAAAAGGGTTCCTCTTTCTCTGCATCCTTGCCAACATCTGTTGTTGCCTGAGTTGTTAATTTTAGCTACTCTGACAGGTGTGAGGTGATATGTCATTGTGGTTTTGATTTGTATTTCCCTGATGATAAGCGATGTTGAGCATCTTTTCAGTGTCTTTTAGCCATCTGGATGCCTTCTTTGGAAAAGTGTCTATTCGTGTCTTTTGCTCATTTCCTCACTGGATTATTTGGTTTTTGTGTTGATTTTGATAAATTCTTTACAGATTTTAGATACTAACCCTTTATCTGATATGTCATTTATAAATATCTTTTCCCATTCCATCAGTTGCCATTTAGTTTTGCTGAATGTTTCCTTTGCTGTGCTATGTCCTCTTGAAGAACAAAGTTGGGAGATACCAAATCTCATTTATCTATCTTTTTCTTTTTCTTTTTTTTTTTTTAATGTTTTATTTATTTCTAGAGGAGAGAGGAGACAGCGTGAGCAGGGGAGCGTCAGAGAGAGAGGGAGACACAGACTGAAACAGGCTCCAGGCTCTAAGCTGGCAGTCAGCACAGAGCCTGACGCGGGGCTCGAACCCACGAACCGCGAGATCATGACCTAAGCGAAAGTCGGACGCTTAACCGACTAAGCCACCCAGGCGCCCCTCATTTATCTTTCTATGAGATATCATATCTGGCATTTTAATTTCATTTGGCACATTCCATTGATGAGTCCAGGTTTGAGACAATGAGGCAAATAATCAGAACCACTTCTAGGTGTTCAAGCTAGTACATTGAATCTATCTATTTACTTCTACATTTTTGGCACATCTATTCATACATTCAACAAATATTTATCCAGTATTCTATCCAGATATCTAACGATATCTTAGGCACTGGAAATACAGCATGAATAGAGCAAACAAAACTCTGTGGCTTCCTGGAGTCTACATTTGATAAGGAGAGGGAAGATAATAAACAAGTATGTTAAAATACATAGTGCATTGGAAAATGATTAGTTTAGCACAGTAGAAAGAAACAGAGAAGGTTAAAGGAAATCAGGGGCACTTTAGTGTGTTATTTTAAGTAGGGGGATCAGATTAAGCAACTCTGAGAGAATGACATTGAGCAAAGTGAAGAAGTAAGTGATGCAAATATCCAAGGGAAGAGCATGACAGGCAGAGGGCACAGCAAATGCAAAGCCTCAGGCTTATGTAAGATAAGCAGGGATGTCAGTAGCACCAGAACAGAGTGAGCAAGTGAGAGAATTATTGTTAGCATTATATTTTAGATAAACTCATAGTTTCAGAAATAAAAGAGAATACAAATCCCAGTTTCTGACCTCTCAAAATTCAGTTTCAGATTTGTTAATAAAGTGTGTTGACTTATTTTATATTAGTAAATACTTCATGTCAACAAGCTTATCTCTAGTTTTCTAAAATATCTGGGTCAAATTAACAAGAATAATTCAAAGCTGTTCTTTCCAACACAGTCAATTTGTAACGCTTTTATCAATTGTCCATTATGATTCTCTCTAGTCATCACAAGCTATAAGGGAATTACCACCATGAACTGAGTATTACAAAGGACGAATACAATGTGAAGACTTAAGCACCATGATCAAAGATAATTAAAGTTTCTTTTCAAATAAAGCAAACTTTCAAAAAGCTGGTTAAAAAGCCTGGCAATATCTTCTAACTTGTCAATAAACATATATATTTTTTATAGTTTGGCTTTTCTATTTTTAATTGGCATGCTTTAAGAAAAACATCCAAATCATAGCTTCTGAATGGGGAAATTAATTATTGATTGGCCTCTAGGCAAATAACTTAATTAAAGTTATATGAGTGCCTGATTAGTTTAAAAAATTGAATATAAAAATTCATTTCTTGTTTGAAAAATCTGTGGTTCACCTCAATTCTTAAAATAGATTATATTTTAGCTAAAACATGGAAAGAGCCTAAGTGTCCATCAACAGATGAATGGATCAAGAAGATGTGGTTTATCTATACCATGGAATACTACATGGCAATGAGAAACAATGAAATCTGGCCATGTGTAGCAACATGGATGGACCTTGAGGGTGTTATGCTGAGCGAAATAAGTCAGGCAGAGAAGGACAAATATCATATGTTTGCACGTATAGGAGGATTAGGAGGAACTTGACGGAGGAACAAGGGGGAGAAGAAGGGCGGAAATGGTGGGGGAAAGGGAGAGAAGCAAACCATGAGAGACTTTTGAATGCTGACAAAAACTGAGGACTGATGGATGTGGGGGGAGGGGGGATGGGCATGGAGGACACTTGTGGGGATGAGCACTGAGTGTTATGTGGAAACTAATTTGACAATAAACTATTAAAAAAAAAAAGATTATATTTTGTGGAAACAATATGTTATAATATGGAATAAACATTCATTAATAGTCAATGATATTAAGATTTCCATTTTTACATAGCGAAGCTTCATTGAATAAGCCAGAGCTGTAACATCATGTTAATGGATAATGTGACAGAGAGATGACTTTTTCAATAAGGTTTTCCAAAGGTAATCTTCTGATCCAGAACTAATCATTTATATAGAGAAATTAAGTAAATCAAGATGGAAATGACAGAACTTCTTAAACCTCATTTCAGTGGAAAGGTGAATTTTCACATTATTAGTTGAATCTAGTGTATGTTTGCTATATACTCTGTCCCTAGCACTGCATTAAATTATTACAAACATAATCTGATGTCATCATCATAACAAGCAGGTATTATTATCCCCATTTAACAGATGAGAAAACTAAGGGTCCAAGTTAGATGGACCTTCCTGAAATCATACATATAGAACCCTTTAATTCTACTTTCCCACACCCCAAGCTGACTCTGTCATTCTCTCTGACTCCTGGCACCAGGATCATTTCCTTCAATTCCTTTATTATTTTCCCTTATCAGTGTCCTACAACATTTCCTACAGTTTTTTCTGGTTACTACTGATTAAGAAATTCATTTATGCTGCACTTGGGTGGCTCCGTTGGTTGAACGTCCAACTCTTGACTTCAGCTCAGGTCATGATCCCAGGGTCATGGGATTGAGTCCCATGTCAAGCTTTGTGCTGAGCAGGAACATGGAGCGTGCTTAAGGTTTTCTCTCTCTCTCTCTGCCCCTCCCCCTTGCTCACTAGCACTCACTTGTGCTCTCTCTCTCTCTTTCTCTAAAAAAAAGAAAGAAAGAAAGAAAAAGAAATACATTCAGAGTACCTGGGTGGCCCAGTCAGTTAAGCATCTGACTTTGGCTCAGGTCATGATATCACAGTTCATGAATTTGAGCCCTGCATCAGGCTCTGTGCTGACAGCTCTGAACCTGGAATCTACTTCGGATTCTGTGTCTACCTCTCTCTCTCCCCCTTCCCTGCTAATGCTCTGTCTCTCTCTCTCTCTCTCTCAAAAATAAATAATAAACATTAAAATAATTTTTAAAAAAGAAATACATTTACAACAGGAAATTATTCTGTTATGTTGTAAGCATCAGATTGGCCTATATTATATTAAGAAACATAACAAACAAATGAGCAATTGAACAGTCATACTCAAGATATAAACAGTGAAATTTTCTTCATAGTCGTGCTTGTTTTTAACAGAACATAAAAGCATATATAGATTTGTGCAGGTATGTGGGAAGCAATATTTTGCTTCAAATACTGAAGACAACTCTTGTGTATAGATGTTCATGTACAAAATTTCATGAATCATAATATTAATGTTTTGGATACAGCAAATACCTAAGATATTTTAATATAATTTCCTTATGCTCATTGTAATAATTACAACTATTGATATTCTTGAGGAGATTATTTGTTTCTGAGTCTTAAAGTACTATTATTGTTATTTGGAAATGTTATTATTAAAATTTAGACATGATTTAGACATATATTTTATTTAAGATTTAGATAACTAAGTAACTTCCAAATAACATTTATATTGGTTAATTATTCTTAAAAGGCTCACCTTATCTACCAACCCCTTAATGGATAATATAAATACATTAAACAATGTCAAACTTCCCAAATCTTAGAACTATAATTTCACATAGTCCTATAATGTTCTTATATGCCAAGGAAAATTGTTCTGGTAACCTCATCCCATTGCAGGAAAGTTCTATCACTAGAAAATACACCTCCAAAAAAGACAATCCACACAAAAACAGTTCTATTCCTTTTACACATGGAAATCAGTTTCTCTCTAAAACCAAATGGAAAACCACTTTTTAGGTAAAAAATATAATAATAATACATTTTTTAAAATTTGGTCAAAAATTTTAATCTTTACGTTAAATGCTTTCCATTATGTTTGTGAAATTTTTAACCAGATCTCAGAATAGGACTTGCCTCCTTGTTTTATTATCCTGTTTAGAATCTTCAA
>NW_027551567.1:9146886-9534742 GCF_008692635.1 Crocuta crocuta
AAATAATAAAAAATATATATAAATAATAAAATATATATAATTATATATATATAACTATAAAAGGTATAAAAGGGCTCTGAGCTTCTTCATAGAGGTTTATCAGTCTCCTTTGGCTCTGTCTGTAAAAGACTCAGGATAAAAGTAGACTAAACTGATGAATAAGGCAAAGACACCTTGGGCCCACTAGCTGCACATGAGCCAGGATTAGACAGGTGTTAAAAAGCAAGCTCACTATTGTGTCTCACACAATGATGTCTCATGTATATCCAGCACTGCATACATTTCCACATTTAGGCTTCCTAAGAAGTCTAAAAATTAGGCAAAGCAGGCATTTCCAAACCCATTCCCCAATGAGGAAACTGAGGCTCTCAGTGATTTGAGTGACTTGCCTGATGTTACCAGCAGTACCAAGGCCTGAAGCCAGGTCTCTAATACTTGGTAGACTCCATGTCATTGCACTAGATGCCTTCGATGAGGGAATAAATCAAAAGATAAACAAGTTATGCCAAATAATCCTTTTCCTAGCTGAATAATAGTATTGTACTCCACAGAGGTATGTGTCTAGGTGATAGTGATGGCTAAATTACCTCTAAGATTATAGAACTACTAGAAGAAGGAGGCTATGAAGGGAGGAACAGTAAAATTTTATGTGAAATATTGAAGGTTTGGTATTGGGTGCATACTCAAGATACAATTGTGATGTCTTCATGATGAATTGATGGTTTCATGGCTATAAACCATTCAGTTTTATCTATCATCTCTCTTTGCCTTCATCTATTTTCTTTGAAATATATATTGTTTGGTGGTAATACAGTAACATCAGGTTTCTATGATTTATGTTAGCATGGTGTATTTTCTTCATCCCCTTACTTTCAACTTAGCAGTGTCCTTATATTTAAGATGTGTCTCTTGTAGGCTCTTGAATGCTGACAGAAACGGAGGACTGATGGATTTGGGGGGGAGGGGGGAGGGGCATGGAGGAGGACACTTGTGGGGATGAGCACTGAGTGTTATGTGGAAATTAATTTGACAATAAGCTATTTGTAAAAAAAAAAAAAAAGATGTGTCTCTTGTAAGTCACATGTATTTGGATCTTATTTTGATATACTATCTCCATAATCTGATTTTCTCTGCCCTTTAATTGGAGGATTTAATCCATTTACATTTAATGTAATTACTAATACAACTGGGCTTAAATCTACCATCTTTCTATTTGTTTTCTATTTGCCTTATCAGGGTTATTTTCTTTATCATTTCCTGACATCCTTTGAGTAAGATGTTTTAAGTATTTTTGTTTTGCATTACACTTCCTATTTTCTATTAACTTTTTAGCTATATCACTTTGCATTATTCTTTATGTAGTTTCTGTAGTGATTATAATATGCATCTTTGTCACAGGACACTTGAATTAATATTATATCACTTCATAAATAATGTAACAACCTTACAACGGTATGGTTCCATTTGTCTTATTCTGTGTGCTATTCTGTATGAAATTATTCTCATACATTTTGCATCTATATGGATTATAAACTTTACAGTTCTTTGAAACTGTATTTGCTTTAGATAATGAACAGTCTTAAAGAAATACTATACATAATCTTCTTCATTTATCATATATTTACCTTTTCCTGTATATTTTATTCCTTATTACAGATCTGACTACTACTTGGGACCATATTTTTTCAGCCTAAAGAACTTTCTTTACTATTACAGTTGACCCTTGAACAACACAGGTTTGAACTGCTTGGGCCCACTTACATACAGATTTTATACAGTACTATAAAAGCGTTTTCTCTTCCTTATGATTTTGATAATAACATTTTCTTTTCTCTAGCTTACTTTATTGTAAGAATACAGTATATAGAATACAAAATATGGGTTAATCGACTGTTTGTTATTGGTAAGGCTTACAGTCAACAGTAGGCTATTAGTACTTAAAGTTTGAAGGAAATCAAAAGTTTTACACAGATATTTTACTATGTAAGGGGTCAGTGCCCTTAATCCCCACATTGCTAAAGGATCAATTGTGCTGTATAAACTGCTGACGGTAGTTTTTCCCAGATTTTGTATGTCTGAAAAAGGCTTAAGTTAAAACTCAGTTTTGAAAACTATTTCTTCTTGAGTATAGAATTCTAAGTTATAGTAGATTTTATCTTTTTCACTACTTTAAAGATGTAATTTCACTGTGTTCTGGTTTATGTTGTTTATGATTACAAGTTCCCTTTATTCTTATCTTGTTCGTCTAAATGTATTGCATTTTTTTCCTCTGGTTACTTTATAATTTTTCCCTTTATCTTGGTTTTCAGCAAGGTCACTATGATGTGTCTCTGTATAGCTTCCTTGTAGTTACCCTGCTTGTGGTTCACTGAAATTCTTGAAAATGGAAGTAATGGTTTTAATCAATTCTGAAAATCCCTGGCCATTATTTCTCAACCATGTATCACACTCCTTCCTCTCCTTCTGGACCTCTAATTTCACGAATGTTCATTTTATTTTGTCCCAGAGTTCTGATACTCTCTTCTGGTATTTTTTTAAATTATTTTTTCTTTCTCTACTTGACTATGAATAATTTTTACTGACATATTTCCTAGTTCACTAATTCTTTGTTCTGTTCTGTCCAATACACTCCAGTCTTAAGCCCATTGAATATTTTTTTTCATTTCAGATATTGTAGTTTTCAGTTCTAAAACTTACATTTGATTCTTTTTTTTTTTTTAAAGTTTCTTTTCCTTTTTTGACATCCTTCATCTTCTCATCCATTTTGGTCACCTTTTTTCCCCTAAATTTTAAACATATTTAAAATATTATTTCAAATTTCTTTTTCTATTAACTCTAACATCCCCATGAGTGTGCTTTTTAAAATTTTTATTATGAACCATATTTCCTTGCTTTTTTGCATGTCTCTTAGTTTTTATATTTTCATTAGTCATTGTGTAAGAAACAATAGTCAAGACTGAAATAGGTGATATTTTCCACAGAAAATGCTCCCCTTTTCCTTGGCAGACATCTAGAGAGGCTGATCTCTTGGTCCTAATAAGGAGTTGAATAGAGTTGGGGCTGATTTTCTACTTCAGCTTGTTTTAGCTGACTTCTAGTTTCAAGTGTCTTATGGATAGAATTAAGTATGTCTTTCCACGGGGATTTGGGATCTAAGTACCTCATGAGATCTCGTTTTCCAGACTAGCTCTTAAGTTTCCATGTAGCTGTTTATTCAGCAGAAATCCCACAGAAGAGTATTTGAAGGTGGGGTAGATAAATTCTGTATTTGTATCTCCACGGGACTCGAATCTGCTACTACACCCCACTCAGAATCATTCAAAGTTCCATTGGATTCATAGCTCTTTGATGGCTTCAAAGAAAATGCATCTCTTTGTAGGTTACCAAGTTCAGTTTCATTTCTCATTGTTATGTCATAAGCAGTGATCTTTTGTGACCCTCTACATTTTAGCTGAAAGCAGAACCAACAGCAAGAAATGTAAAGGACACTCAGCCAGGCCTGAGTCAAACTGTAAAAGGTTTACAACTTGGGCAGGCATTATTATATATATAGAAGTGTACACCTTTCCTTTTAAATGGATTGATTGAATAAAGAGATACATAGACTATAGAGAAAGAATATCCTATATGACATTAGCAAAAGAGGTCATAACTATTCTGTTCTTAAATTATGCAAAGAGAAAAATCTCTTTTGGTCTTGAATCATCCAGCTATTTCATTGTTTTGATACAGGGATGGATGTGGTAGCTACTTAAGGTCTTTTGAGTCCCATGGTTCTAGAATTGATGCATCTCTTTCAACCAAAGCCCTGCTAAATGGTATATGAATGAAAAGAAAGAAAGTCAAAAGAAGCAGTAGAGAAAAGTGAAAGATAAAACGAATTACTAATTATTTTTAATTAACAGAGGAGGAAAAATAGGATGATAATGGTCATTTTAATACACACATCTATGAATGGTTATTGTACATGGGAAACTATGTTCGCTTTACAAATATATTTATTTAGTGGGTAGGAAGTGAAGGTTCAAAGGAATTAAGTAATGTGCCCAAAGTTATAAAGAATGACTGAGTCAGAATTTGAGCTGCAGCCTGCCCAATGCCAAAGTATATGTTTTTTCCACTATAGTGTACTGTCTTCTTAAAACTTTAATGATAAACCTTGCAGATATCTTTAGCTCTGGCAGTTAAAATCAATGGTATAGATTTAGAGGATGATGTTACACGTGATATCACTTCAGTAAAAGCAAAGATCCTAACTGATACTGGTACATCTAGTTATACCAACTTTACAATATTAAATTACATTTTTGTATTTTGAAAAAAACTACCCTCCTCATACTTAGTAACAGTTTGTTTCATTATTTAGTTTTTCTTAACATCTATAATTTTAAAAGGAAATCTTGTTCCCAATCATTAGGAGCTTTGTGAAGAAAACATAACCAAGAATACAAAATTTCACATGCAAATGGAGGAGAAATAAAGAGAACTGAAAAAAATATATATTTCAGAGTCTAAACATTCGGGGGGAAATAATCCCTTAAGAAGTCATCCTTCATTGCTAACAACACCAATGACCACTTTAGGTCAGTGACCTGCAACTTAGGTAAGAAAATCTCTTTTTTTATCTCACCTAAATTCACTCATGCACTTTAATTCCTTGGCATCTCACCCCCCCCCCCTTACCCTTCTCTCTCTCTCTCTCTCTCTCTCTCTCTGCCTGGTAATAATATTTCTTCAGTTTGATACATTTCCTTCTTATCTATTTTTCACTTCAAGCTCATTATTTTTTGCATGTCTTTACAGTTTCCTAAGCCTCCTCGAAGTCATTCTCACTCCGTGTTTTGACCTTTGATCTTCTAGACACTCATCAGTGCCTCACTGTGCTTGGCAACATGCAACTTTTAGTCATTAAACATGACTTAGTAACCATACACACTTTGAAACCTGCACATGCAATCAGATGAACTGGGAGAGAGAAAGGAACACGTGTATAGAAATATGTGAGGAGGTATAAACCTTCGAAAATAAAGTTTTCATGTGCCAATCTGTTACTCATAGCAACTTCTCCACTAAACCTGTAAATTATTGTTAAAGAATATTACTTTATTTCCCTTGGAGATAACAGTTTCTAAATTGTTCAGACATGATTTAGCTACTTCTAATTTTTATCTGAATTCATTAGATGACAAAGAAATGAGTCAAACCATCATTATTTCTTTCCATCAAGTAAAAGCTGATAGTTTCTGGAATGAGAGGGTGGACAATAGGAACAAATACCAGGCAGTATTCATGTAGGACAAAACAGGATAGCTTTACTATGAATAGTAATATTTAAAACAGTTTCCTTAAATCAATTATTAGCTTCCCAAAACTGACGATACAGACATCATTGACTACATAGCAAAGAGCCAGTGGAACAATGCAACCAAGATAAACAGTAGTACTTATATTAATGACTGGTTTACATCCGAGAAAGGAAGAACAAAAGGCATCCTTACTCTATTTTACAATGACAATTATAAGTAAGTGCAAAGACAGAAAAACATATTAATCTAAGCCCCAAAGTAACATTCATCACAACTCAGATCATCTTGTGGGGTGAGGGTGTTAAAAGGTGAGAACAGCTCTTCTATTAGATCTGGCAAGTGCACTATTAATTTAAGAGTGCAATCCAGGATCTATAATTGTTTTTGAAAAGACCAGGTAGCAGAGTACATTAGCTATCAACAAACACCTGCTAACAAAACTAATTAACATCAGGCACACGAACTCAAAATAGCCAGCCCAGTAAATGTTTCATTGGGACATCAGACCATCTTAGCCTTGCTTGAAAATTTCCCTAGCTAAACTGTCCTGGTTTAATATTTAATTATCTGATTCATAAAAGTGTGATATGTCAAAAGTTCACACTAGTGGGATGATTTTAAAAACCAAAGTCATTGAAATATTAGCAATCAAATACCAGGTGTCATGTGTCCAAAAATAACCTAGTAACAGAAAGAGGAAATAACTAAGTAGTCAAGATGGTCATCACAGAATCCATCTTCTAAAGCCCTAAAGTAATCTTGTAAATCACTCCACCCAGCATCTACTTGCTATTATTTTAAACACCTTTTTAAAGGATTTTTAGAATAGAATTTCAGGGCCCATATTTGAAAGTGTACAGTTACATTCAGAACAGAAGTAAAAGTCAGCTGACAGTTGACAGCCAGTCAGGAATAGAAGAGAACGCTAAGAATACAAGTCTAGGAGTTGGAGTCCACTTAGTTCAAGTAGTAAATTAGACTATTTCACTAATCCTGAATCTTTTGTACTTGCTGCAATTATAACACATTGGATTACATTCACTTTAATGTGTAGATAACAGCAGTAAGATTCTTTTAAGAGATTAAACTTAGAAGAAAACTAGAAAAAGAATCAACCATTTTACTTTTTATATCTAGGACATTCCTTGCATTTAGTATTCAGATGGCTTCTAACAATTCCTGAAAGATCCATTTCTTCTCAGAAACAGCTCAGGTGTGTGTCACAGTCATCTGAGAATCCCAGATGGTAAGGCCTACTTTAGTCTACCATGGGACTACTGTCATGTGTGCCTATACATATACGTAATTGGAGATCTACAGGAAGTATACACATGAATTGCAGCACGTTGATATGATGCTTTCATCATAATGTTAACTTATATATACTGCTTGAGTTTTCTGTTCAATTAATTTGTTGATTTATTTAGCATAAAGGTGTAGGTTAAAAATTAGTATATACTGAATGTCATTAGTTATTACATAAGCGCAAATTAAAACCACAATGAAATACTGTCCAGGATGGCTATATTTTAAATAAAAGGGTAAAGAACCAGTGGTAGGGAGATTGTGGCAAAAACTGCAATCTTCATACACTGCTGGTGGGAATGGAGAATGGTCCTGTGAAATCTGGATAGTATGGTATGGTAACTGTGAAATCTGACGGTTCCTCAAAAAGTTAGAGTTACCCTAGAACCCAGCAATTCTACTCCCAAGCACATGCCCAAGAAGGCTGAGAACAAGATCGGAGGCAAGATGGTGAAGAAGTAGGGAGCTCTGTACATTTCAATCGCCTGCATCTCTCAAACAAAGAAGGCCTGAAGCCATAGGACCCGAACCACAGGAGTCCGGGAGGAAAAGAGAGAGAGACCACTACGAAGACAGCCTCATAGGTGTGTGATTGAGAACTGGGGAAGATAAAAATGGGCCAGGACCCAAAGACATGGAGGAGAGGGAGTCCCCTACAGGGAGAACCAAGGAGAGATGAGGGGAAAATGAAGAGTGGCTGAAACTGCTCATAGAACTGTCCCTGCAGAAGAGAAAAACCTCAGCCTGGGACGGAGAGGAATCCAAACATCCTATCTCAAACTGCAGGGCATTTGGAGGGTTGTCCTATTTCTAGCTGTGGCGCTGTTTTTAGGGTAGGTGCCCTGGTCCCAGTTGGCACCAGGAGAAACTGCTCCACTGCTCTCCTGGCTCGATTCCTGACGGGGAAGTAGCCAGACCTGCAGGATTACATTTCGGGCGGTATCAATAAAGCGCACGGACTAAGACCTGGAAACGAGGTGGGGCTTGGGACATAGACCACCGCCCACCTTGGCTATGCCCACAGCACAGGGAGATTGAACCCAAAAGAGTGATTTGTAATGCTTGGTTTGAGAAGGGACTGGGGCGCTGTCATTTTTCTCCCCACCACCACCAACTACTGGGGCCTCAGGGAGCAGCCCGAGGAACCGCAGTGGAGGCGAGACCTGCCTACACCAAAAAACTCCCATCCCCGCTGGAGAGCTGCCTTTTTTTTTTTTTTTTATCAGAGTCTGTGGCAAGACTAACATTGATGCATTGCCATGATTAACTCTAAATCAATTCTTCTATTCAGATATATTTTCCCTTATCTCACTCTTATCCATCCACTCCGCTGGACTGAGCACTCTGGTCATTGCTTTGCTTAAACAGTCACATTTAATCCATTCTCTAGATGCATATTCTACACCTCCATCATTACCTTCCTTTCTCTCACTGGAATAATCAGACTATATAGTTTCTTTGGGTAACATTATCTTGGTATCTTTCTCCTCGCCTCCTACCATATTCTCCTCTTTGTCTGAATCAAGCCTCTTAAAGTCTCTCTGTCTGGTCATTATCCAATTTCCCTTTCTCCCCACCCATGTCATTTCTCTCTTTGTATATGCTCTTCCATCAGCACTGCATACACCCTGCTCTTTATTTGTAGCTGTGAATTCTGGTTTTATGCTCTTAGGCTGTCCTTTGTCTTTTGGGTTCTTTTTCTTTTCTTTTTCCTTTTCGGTTTGCTTGTTTGGTGGATTTCTCTGTGCGTTTGTGTGCCTTTGTTCCCTGTGTGTTTGTCTGTTTGTTTTCCCTTCCAGGACTACCTCAAGAAACAAGCCAAAGTACACAGTGTGGAGAGTCCCAAATATCACTACAAGTAGGAAAATAAAATGTCCAAAGTCTCAACAAGAGAGTCCAAGAGACACCATTAAAAGAACACTTCCTGAACAGACAGGCTCTGGACAGTCAATGAGCCTTCTTTAATACAGCAGTAATCAGAGGTGCAGAGCACATAACAAGCTTTTAAAACTGACAAGAGAAATAAAACCAGCCAAAATGATGAAATGGAAGAGCTCTCCTCTAAAGAAATTCCAGGAAGAAATGACAGCTAAAGAACTGCTAAAAACAGATATAAGCAACATAACTGAACAAGAATTTAGAACAATCGTCAAAAAACTTAATGGCTGGGCTTGAAAAAGTGATGGAAAACATCAGAGAAGCTATTGCTACAAAGACTATGGACCTTAAAAATAATTGTGATGAATTAAAAAATGCTATAAATGAGATGCATAATAAAATGGAGGCAGCCAATGCACGGATGGAAGAGGCAGAGAGGAGAATAGGTGAATTAGAGGACACAATTTTAGAAAAAGAGGAAACTGAAAAACAGAGAGATAAACTGATCCAGCAGCATGAAAGGAGAATTCGCGAACTGAGTGATACAATCAAACGGAACAATATCCATATCATAGGAACTCCAGAAGAGGAAGAGAGGGAGAAAGGTGCTGAAGGGGTATTTGAACAAATTATAGCTGAGAACTTCCCCAGACATTGAAATCCAAAAGGAACAGAGACTCCCCTCAGACGTAACTTGCAATTGATCTTCAACATGACATATCATAGTGAAAGTGGCAAAACATAAGAACAAAGAGAGAATTCTGAAAGCAGCTAGGGATAAAAGGGCCCTAACATAGAAAGGGAGACCTATCAGAGTAGTTAGAGACCTATCTACTGAAAGTTCGCAGGGCAAAAAGGAATGGCAGGAAATCTTCAATGTGATGAACAGAAAAAAATAAGCAGCCAAGCAGCCTCTATCTAGCAAGCCTGTCATTCAGAATAGAAGGAGAGATAAAAGTCTTCCCAAATAAACACAAATTGAAAGAATTCATCACCACTAAACCAGACCTACAAGAAATCCTGAGGGGGACTCTCTGAAGGAAGTGCTACAAGGAACACAAGGTACCAGACACACCACCACAAGCATAAATCCTACAGAGAACACAACGACTCTAAACCCATATTTTTCAATAATAACACTGAATGTAAGTGGACTAAATGCTCCAATCAAAAGACATAGGGTAGCAGAATGGATAAAAAAACAAATTCCATCTATTTGCTGCCTACAAGAGACTCATTGTAGACATGAGGACACCTTCAGATTGAAAGTAAGATGATGGAGAAATATCTATCATGTTACTGAATGTCAAAACAAAGCCAGAGTAGCCATACTTATATTAGACAAATGGGACTTTAAAGTAAAGGCAGTAACAAGGGATGAAGAAACGCATTATATAATTCAGGGTTTATTCGTCAGGAAGAGCTAACATTTATAAATGTCTATGCACTGAATTCAAGAGTACCCAAATACATAAAACAATTAATCACAAATAGAAACAATCTTATTGATAAGAATGTGCTAATTGCAGGGGACTTTAACACTCCACTTACAGTAATGGATACACCAACTAGACAGATAATCACTAAAGAAACAATGGACTTGAATGACACATTGGACCAGATGGATCTGACAGATATATTTAGAACTCTACATCCTGAGGCCATAGAATTCACTTTCTTCTCAAGTGTGCATAGCACATTCTTCAAGATAGAACACATACTGGGACATAAAGCAGCCCTCAATAAATATAAAAGAATTGAGATCATACCATGCACACTTTCAGATCACAGTGCTATGAAACTTGAAATCAACCACCAGAAGAAGTCTGGAAAACCTCCAAAAACATGGAAGTTAAAGAACACCCTATTAAAGAATGAATGGGCCAATCAGGCAATTAGACAAGAAATTTTAAATTATATGGAAACAAATGAAAATGAAAATACAACAATCCAAACTCCTTGGGATGCAGCAAAGGCAGTCCTAAGAGGAAAGTACGTTGCACTCCAGGCCTATTCAAGAAATTAGAAAAAGCGCAAATACAAAATCTAACAGTGCACCTAAAGTAACTAGAAGCAGAACAACAAGAACACCCCAAACCCAGCATTAGAAGAGAAATAATAAAGATCTGGGCAGAAATAAACAATATAGAAACCAAAAAAACAGTTGAACAGATCAATGAAACCAAGAGTTGGTTTTTCGAAAAAATAAAATTTATAAACCTCTAGCCAGGCATCTCAAAAAGAAAAAAGAGAGCACCCAAATAGACAAAATCATGAATGAAAATGGATTTATTACAACCAATCCCTCAGAAATACAAGCAATTATCAGGGAATACTATGAAAAGTTATATGCCAACAAACTGGACAAACTAGAAGAAATGGACAAATTCCTAAACACACACTCACTACCAAAATTCACATGGGAAGAGATAGAAAATCTAAGCAGACCGATAACTAGTGAAGAAATTGAATCAGTTATCAAAAATCTCCCAGCAAATTAAGAGCCCTGGGCCACATAGCTTCCCTGAGGAATTTTAACAGACATTTAAATCAGAGTTAATACCTATTCTTTTCAAGCTATTCCAAAAAATAGAAATAGAAGGAAAACTTCCGGACTCATTCTACAAAGCCAGATCACTTTGATTCCCAAGCCAAACAGAGACCCAGCAAAAGAAAAGAGAACTACGGGCCAATATCCCTGATGAATACAAATGCAAAAATCCTCAACAAGATACTTGCAAATAGAATTCAACAGCATATAAAAAGAGTTATCTACCATTACCAAGTGGCATTCATTCCTGGATTACAGGGCTGGTTCAATATTCACAAATCAATCAATGTGACACATCACATTAACAAAAGGAAAGATAAAAAACATATGATCCTGTCAATAGATGCAGAAAAAGCATTTGACAAATTACAGCATCCCTTCTTAATAAAGACCCTCGAGAAGGTTGAGATAGAAGGAACTTACTTAAACATCATAAAAGCCATTAATGAGAGGCCCACAGTTAACAACATCCTTAATGGGGAAAAACTGAGAGCTTTCCCCCTGAGATCATAACATGACAGGGATGTCCACTCTCACCACTGTTGTTTAACATAGTGCTGGAAGTCCTAGCATCAGCCATCAGACAACAAAAGGAAATCAAAGGCATCAGAATTGGCAAAGAGGAAGTCAAACTTTCACTCTTCGCAGACAACATGATACTCTACATGGAAAACCTGACAGACTCCACCAGAAGCCTACTAGAACTGATCCAGGAATTCAGGAAAGTCTCAGAGTACAAAATCAATGTACAGAAATTGGTTGCATTTTTGTAGACCAACAATGAAGCAACAGAAAGAGAAACCTAGAAACTGATCCCATTCACAATTGCACAAAAAACTATAAAATACCTAGGAATAAGCCTAAACAACGATACAAAGATCTATATGATGAAAACTTTAGAAAACTTATGAAGGAAATTGAAGAAGACACAAAGAAATGGAAAAACATTTCATGCTCATGGATTGGAAGAAGAAATGTTGTTAAAATGTCATTACTACCCAAAGCAATCTACACGTTCAATGCAATGCCAATCAAAATTGCACCAGCATTCTTCTTAAAGCTAGAACAAACTATCCTAAAATGTGTATGGAACCACAAAAGGCCCCAAATAGCCAAAGTAATATTGAAGAAGAAAACCAAAACAGGAGGCATCACAATCCCAGACTTTAGCGTCTACTACAAAGCTGTAATCATCAAGGCAGTATGGTATTGGCACAAAAACAGACACATAGACCAATGAAATAGAATACAGAACTCAGAATTGGACTCAAAAATGTACAGCCAACTAATCTTTGGCAAAGCAGGAAAGAGCATCCAATGGAAAAAAGAGAGCTTCTTTAACAGATGGTGCTGGTAGAACTAGACAGCAATGTGCAAAAGAATGAAACTAGATTACTTTCTTACACCATACACCAAAAATCCTCAAAATGGATAAAGGACTTGAATGTGAGATAGGAAACTATCAAAACCCTAGAGGAAAAAGCAGGAAACAACCTCCTTGACCTCCACCACAGCAATTTCTTACTTGACACATCCCCAAAGGCAAGGGAATCAAGAGCAAAAATGAACTACTGGGACCTCATCAAGATTAAAAGCTTCTGCATGGCAAAGGAAACAATCCATAAAACTAATAAGCAATGGACATAATGGGAAAAGATAATTGCAAATGACATATCAGATACAGGGCTAGTATCCAAAATCTATAAGGAACTCACCAAGCTCCACATCCGAAAAACAAACAATCCAGTGAAAAAATGGACAGAAGACATGAACAGACACTTCTCCAAAGAGGACATCCAGATGGCCAACAGACACACGAAATGATGCTCAGCATCCCTCCTAATCAGGGAAACACAAATCTAAACCACACTGAGATACTACCTCACACTGGTCAGAGTGGCTAGAATGAACAAAGGAGATTATAGATGCTGGCGAGGATGTGGAGAAACAGGCACCCTCCTACACTGTTGGTATGAATGTAAACGGGTGTAGCCCCTCTGGAAAACAGTGTGGACGTTCCTCAAAAAAATTAACAACAGAACTCCCCTATGACTCAGCAATAGCACGGCTAGGAATTTACCCAAAGGATACAGGAGTGCTGATACATAGGGGCACATGTACCCCAATGTTCATAGCAGCACTCTCAACAATAGCCAAATATGGAAAGAGCCTAAGTGTCCATCAACAGATGAATGGATCAAGAAGACATGGTTTATCTATATGATGGAATACTACATGGCAATGAGAAAGAATGAAATCTGGCCATGTGTAGCAACATGGATGGAACCTGAAGGTGTTATGCTGAGCGAAATAAGTCAGGCAGAGAAGGACAGATACCATATGTTTTCATGTATAGGAGGACTAGGAGGAACTTAGTGGAGGACCATGGGGGAGGAGAAGCAGAAAAATAGTGGGGGAGAGGAAGGCAGGCAAACCATGAGAGACTCTTGAATGCCAAGAACAAACTGAGGGCTAATAGGGGTGAGGGGAAGGGAAGGGGGGTGATGGGCATGGAGGAGGGCACTTGTTGGGATGAACACTGGGTGTTATATGGAAACCAACTTGACAATAAACTATTTATAAAAAAATTTTAATTGTCAATAAATATTTTTTCAAAAAATAAAGGACTCTATTGTTGGATTTTCTATCTTACTAAGATGAAGAACTAAAACATTAAAACATTATCTTAGGGTTAATGGATATAGTATTTTACTAAGAGTTTTAACTTTTAGGAAAACAATAATAGTGATCATTTTAATTCATTAACAATGGTCAAAACATTACCTAGTTTGTGTTTTTGAAAGTCATAGATGGTTAGACTGATTCATTTTGTCAAATGAATAGAAACCCAATGTTGCAATTTTATCTGCATGACCATAGCATTTCTTCAGCTTCTTGAGAATCATCAGGCTAAGTTACAACGCAAATATCCCAAATATTGGACCATAACCTGCCTATATGATCCACTGGTAAACTGGGCATATGCTGTGTCCCCGTCTCTTAAGTAATGTTGTCTCTATTTGCTATACCTTTTCAAATCAAAATTGCTTCTCAACTGCAGTGGCAACAGAGTGACAAGAGTACTTGCCTCTGACATTTCATCTGCTTCTGAAGAGCTAGAAGATGGAGAGAGAAGCAGGAGGTAAGGGAGGGACACAAGGACTTGACTACCCAGAAATCAAGGCTGGTCCATCACTGCATATTTTACTTTTAAACAAAATAATCTCTATTTGCTCAGCACACACTCCTGACCCTCCTCTTCACTCCACCTTCTACCTTGGTGCAGTAATGCTGGTAATGGAAGAAGGGGAAGTGCACCTTTCTCTGTATAAATAGAATGAGAAAGAGGAGTGAGAAGGACCCCAGGGGAGAAAGGAAAAGAAAGGAGCACCACTGCCAGAGTGCGTTGTTTGGGGAACTCTCTCTCAGTCAGGGTTACCCCTCTGGCTCCATCTGTATGAGTGTCAGTAGAATACGTTTCTTGGTTTGATCTACCCAGCATTGCTTCCCCACCTTCAGGCATCAGTGACCAGTACCTCACTCCATCCCTCTTCTGGGTAAACTGGTCTTCCCTTGTGTCATGTGGTACTGCTGCGGCTGTCAATCATAGCAAATCACCCTCACAAAACAAAAATGAGATTTCTCTTTCTCTCACATGCAAACACTTACGTAGAGGTGGGCACATGAACTGAGCTCAGCTAATTAGATGCTCTGCAGAGATTTTAAGTCTAAAGAGGACATGCTCACAGGGGCAGAAAACAGCACCCAGAGGTTTCGGCCTCAAGTTTCTGAGGCTGATGTCTCTGCAGCTCCCCAAGTTTTGTCTCTCCTAAGTCCTGATTTTTCAAATCTGTTTTTAATTCTCAGAGCAATCTATTAATATTCCCTGTGTATGCCTTTTCGTTGCTTGGCTGAGATCACTTTCCTTCGCTTACAGCAAAGAACCTGAACTGATGTGGCAGGGATCACGTTCAGAGCATTTTGAGGAAAAGGTAACTTGTAGAAGTAGTTTTGGATTTGGGTGGTGGAGGTGCTGAGTGTTAGGATGGTAAAAAACAACAACAAAAACAAAAAAAATCTAGTCTTGGTTTAACCCAAATTCTTTATGTACACTGAGCAATTAGAACACTTCTCTGAAGCCCATATTTCACTTACAAATTAAGAAGTTGAGCTTAGGACATTTTTTCCCAGCTTAAAAATTCAACAGTTTTAATGAATGAAAGGGAATTGAGTGGAAGGTAGGAGTAGAGTGTTTGGCATGGATCTGCTTTGCTGATACAACTTCAGAGGACTTTGGGGGAAATGTTTTGAAAGAATTGTGGGCTTTCTAAGCACCACAGCCCTCTTGCACTGAGAGGGCCCAGCTATCAGCTGACCTGCTGAAAGCTGCTGCCAAAGAGAGCATTGGCCAACGGGACCAGCTGCCCAAGTCCAGGGCCACCTCTATGCTGACTGAAGAAAGCCAGTAAGGGGCTGCTGGCTTGAGTCTGTGCCAGGGTCCTGCCAACAGCTACCATTTGTAGACATGGGTGTGAGCCTGTGGTTACCTTATGAGTCTAAGGTGTCCAGACCTTGCCATCTTGGTATGAATCACTCTAAAACTTTAAATGAGAAAAGAGAATGCAAGCTTTTGCACATATTTCCTGAGAAGAATGAACAAAAGTTTCCTACCAGTAATTTTTGTGGTATTTATACCCAGAAGGTGTGTACAAGGTAAAGCAGATGGATCGGTGAAAATCTCTCCGGGCCTTTGGATCCCAGTGTGCTGCATCCAGGTGTTTCTTTTCAGATGGCTCCCAATGTGGGACCATGGAACAACTATGCCATGGTAGCACAAGAGAAAAACCAAGGGTGAAAGCTGTCAAACTTCCCAAAGAAGAGACTGGAGAAAGGAAGGTAGAAGTTTTCCCAGAAACAATGAGCCAACTTGCTTCAACAAACAGTATTAGTCTCAAGGCACTCTTAACGCTAGAAGATGTGAAACAAAATGGAATGACAATTCAGGGCACCACCTTACATTCTACAGAATGAAAAGATGGTCCTGAAATTAAGACTCCCCCAGCTAACTGGGACCTCTAGAAAGTAGAACTCAAGAAAAGGATGCAGTAAATTTTGGAAATTTCTCCTGTATTTCCTCTCTTCCATTCTTAAATCACACTAAAGCCCCAACAGGTAACACCAATGAACAGAAGGCTCATTTACAAGCCAAACATGTAACAGTGTTTGTTCTCAAAGTTAAGCTGTGTGGATACATGTGGGACCAGAATAGCCCTACGTCAGGCTTGTCAGTGACTATCAGATCAGCTTGAGATGACCTACACTTCACACAGATAGACAAGAAATAGTTAGCAAACAACAGATGAAGAACACAGACAGATTGGTATTTCTTCTTTATTCCCAGCTACTAAAAATAAGAAGGAATAAAAGAGATAGATATTTATGAGTATAACCTACACACCAATACTAAAAGATTCCTAATTTTGAAAAGAAACTTTCTAGATGTCACTCATCCTGGATGTTATATTTTACCAGCTAAATTCAAATTACAGGGGGTTGCCTGGGTGGCTCAGTCAGTTAAGAATTCAACTTTGGCTCAAGTCATGAACCCATGGTTAGTACTTTCGAGCCCTGCTTCATCTCTGTGCTGACAGCTCAGAGCCTGGTGTCTGCTTCGGATTCTGTGTCTCCCTCAATCTCTGTTCATTTTCCGCTCATACTCTGTTTCTCTCTCTCTCTCTCAAAAATGAATAAAAGATTTAAAAAATCTGTCTCTGTCTGAGACAGACAGAGTATGAGAGGGGCAGAGAGATGGGGAGACACAGAATCTGAAGCAGGCTTCAGGCTCTGAGTTGTCTGTCAGCACAGAGCCCACCATGGGGTGTGAACCCACAGACCATGAAAACATGACCTGAGCCGAAGTCAGATGTTCAACCGACTAAGCCACCCAGGTACCCCAAAAAATTTTTACTAAAAAATAAAAAATAAATTCAAATTACAGGAGTCCTCCCAAATTGAGGCAGCACAGGAAAAAAGGTATTTTGCTGTAAGCAAGAAGCACAGTGCATTCTCATGGAAGCACAGTAAGTCCCCTTCATTGAAGGGACCTGGGTAGTAGCAACTGAAATAGCTAAAGCATCATTTTGAGCACTGTGTTCTTTGTAAACGAGTTCATTGAGATATTAGTAGATATTTTGTAAACAGCCCTTCCATGATCAAATAACTTAGAGACATTCACTTTATGAAGATCTCCAAGGCATATTACCATTTCAAAGACCCTGGGAAGGCCTGCTTTCAGATAGCTTATTTCTCTTTATATCAACTAGTGTTTCTAGAAATTAGCTATGGGACTACTTTTTCATATAAAAATTATTCAACATCTTTTGGAGTAGTTTTCTAAAGAATATAATTTAGGAAACATATACCTACAGACATGAATGAAGTTTATCTAAAGGCTAAATTTTTAACAACTATAGACCTGGAAATCTCTTTTCCAGGTTGTCCATGATACTAAATACAAGAAAATTACAAGTCCCGCGAGAATTTTATTGAGTTAGTTTGGAGTGTGACACCATTTGAGAAGCAAAGATCTAATTCTGTTTCAGCCACTCACTGGCTTTGTTACTGGACAACTTAGCCATCCTGAATCCTAGTCGTGAAGAGTCAGAAAAATCATTAAGATATATGTGTAAATCATTTGGCACTAAATGCAGGACACAGTAAGTACTGAAAATAGTAACTATTAGAATTAGAGAATCCATTAATAAAGAATTGGTTCCATGAATAAAGAAAAAGACCTAGACAGAACTAGGACAGAATTTCTGTAAGAAAGCCCATTTCACCAGTACCTGAATAAAGGATTGGTATTTAACAATAGATCTGTAGGCAGGCATACCTATGGATTATTGCTATTTGCTCCTTAAATAGGCCAAGTGTTATTCTGACCTAAAGTCTTCATACTCTAGTGACAACATGGATGGACCATGAGAACATCATGTTAAGTGGGATAAATCAAACAGAGAAACACAAATAAACAAATAAACACAAACTTTATGATATCACCTATATGTGGAACCTAAAAAAGCCAAACTGGCAAAAATGAGAAGTAAAATCTGGTTATCTGGGTAATAAGGAGTAGAATTATATGTAGAATGCTCTTTTAGGAAATGAGAAGTACGTAAATAAGTTCTAGAGATCTAATACATAATATCAGTGAATATAGACAGCAAAATTATACTATAATCATCAAACTTGCCAAGAGACTAGAACTTAATTATCCTAAGCACTAAAAAGAAATGCTAATGATGTAACATGATAGAGCCACTAATTATTGCTACAATGACAATCAAATTACAATATGTAAGTGGTATCAAATTTATTAAAATGTCTTCATACTCACTTCCCTGTGTGTGGGTGCATGGAATGTCTTCTCCTAGGTGTTCACAGAGCTTGTTTCTCAGCTCCTTCAGAACCCTTATCTGTAAGGCCACTAACCTCTGAGGTTTTCCATGATCACCTTACACAAAATGGCAACAATCCCCACCACCCCTAGAACAGCACTTTTCTCCACAAGCACCAAACACCATCTGACATACTATAAATTTACTTGCTATTTGTTTATTACCTGTTTCCCCTACCAGAATATAAGGTCTATGAGGCCTTTTATTTTATTCTATGCTTTTTTTTTTTATTCCTACGGCTTCATCCCCTTGAATAGTATTTGACTCACAGTAGATATTTATAAATATCTGAATAAGCATTTTGAAGGTAAATATTGTCTTTTCACCCTCCCCATTAGTTTTCTAAGGACAAAAGTAAACACTAGATCTCATTTTTAAAGTCACCCTTCTGAATTTTTAAAAATTTTTCAAGTTTATCTATTTATTCTTGAGAGACACAGAGAAAGTGATGGGGGGAGGTGTAGAGAGAGAAGGAGAGAGATAATCCCAAGCAGGTTTTGCACTGTCAGCACGGAGCTGATGCAGGGCTCAAACTCACAAACCATGAGATCATGACGTGAGTTGATACCAAGAGTCAGATGCTTAACCGACTGAGCCACTCAAGCACCCCTAAAATCACCGTTATGGTTCTTATGTTGCCTTTTTCCTAAAAATGTTCTAGAGCCAAGGTGAAATTTAAAATCTTAAAATTCAAACCTACAACAGTAATATAGGCATTTATTCTTATAAATCACACATTCATCCTTTATGCTCTTTTCTTTAAAAATTGTACAAAGCATACATGGTTAATTAACCCAAAAAGAGTTGCCAAGATTACATATAGTTAACCTCACAAATTTTCCTACATTCCTCAAATTTTAAACAGAATAGTAATATGAGACTTTGTCTTTAAAATTAAGCTCTTCTTCATCCCATCTAAACCCCAAATCATGTGAGCTAAGCAAATAAGCATCTGTAAAGAAACTGCCCAATGAACATGTTTTATTCTATATTCCCCTTAATTCCCCTTATCTGTAGAACAGTGTTGCCTTACCCTGGTTAATATCTCATGTGGCCTTCCCCTAACCCTTCTATCCAGCCATTCTTGGCCTGGATCTCCCTCGGAATTTCTCTTTTATATTCTTATGTCCCTTGCTCACAAAACGCAACAGTGCAAGTGTGGGTATGTGTGTGTATGTGTGTGGTATGTTGGTATGTGTGTGTACGTGTGTGAGAGAGAGAGACATACAGACAGACAGACAGACTGACGACAGACACACGGACAGAGACTGAGAGAGAGAAAGAGAGAGAGAGGAATTCTTAAAACAGCTTTAGCTATTTAGCCTTCTTGACGTTTATAACACCCACTTATGTTCCAGTCCTGAGGATCACCCTCTGTGATCTACACACCCATGTGGCTTCAACAGCTACTTTTATTAATAGAACATTTTTGTTTTCATATTAGTTAAGCGTGGATTTTAAGGTTTGCTTTAATTGCAGTTATACAGTTAGTGGTATGCAGAGAAATGCTGGATCAAGTTCCGCTCTTAATTTTCTTTAACATGTATTTATTGAGGACAGATTATTTATATGTAGAATATAGCAAAATCCTCATTTCTGATACATGAAAATTTCTATTTTCACCCATATAATTCTGCTATTAAATAATGTTATTGTCCTTTATGATCTATTAATATTCTCCCTTTAGAAATGAGTGATGGATAAAAACTTGGGTATATGTGGCTCTTGTGATATTAAGAGATATCAGAAATGCCTCTCTGGTATAGCTGAAAGGTGAATGTTTATGTGTATATAGGAAATTCAAACACAATGATTATAATTGGTATGAATCCTTAGCTATCCATTCCACAGGAAATCCCTGGTCCTAAGTCAGAAAGTCTAAGAAATGACAGAAATTCTTCCCAAGCCACCCCGCAGCTCATGATGGCCCTGAGACATAATTATGAGAATATGATGTAAAAAAATCTGAATTGCTTTTAGGAAATATTTTGGTCTTAAAAACAAGACATATCCATAGAGTGATCCCATTTGCCCCCCTTCTCTCCTTTCTGCTTTAGATGCCATCACATTAGGACTGATGTCAGGAGCAACAGCAGCCTTCTGTGACATAAATGAGGCAAAGGACAAGACCAACATCTTGGACAAACACTGAAGTGCCTGGGTCCTTACTGGCATCACCAAGCTGGTGAGCCACCTGCTTATAGTCTCCCTCTGGGTTCCTTATCCATTAAATGAAACATTCTAAACAGAATGTTAGACGAATGTTTACGACACCTTTGATTTTCTGTTGTTACTTGTGGTCAAAAGCAGTCTTTCTGATTTATTGGGCATCCATTTTCAGCTTGCATCTCAGACACAAATCACTTTTACCACCAACGAAAATGAATTATAAACCCCTACCTTCACACAGTGAACTAGAGGAAGCAGACAACAAAAAGTATATTGATGTAGGTATATAAATCAAAAATTGTTCAGAGAGCTACGAGGTCAAGTAAATATACAAAAATGATTCATCATTTTAAGCTAATCAGGATTTCTACAGAGTTTATATTTATAGCAGTGAAGAAAAGTGCCTGTATAAACCAAGTGACAAAGAATATACTTTGATGAAGTTTACAATAACAAACAAATAAACAAAAAAGTGCCTAAACTTAGAATAAAGGTTTGAAACTGAAAAGGGACAATCCCAAAGTAGATTTCCATTGGAATCTCAGGAAAAAGCCAGTAGAACTGGGACAACAGAAGAAAATAACAGTCGTATCAGATTGGAACACTTTCCTGCTTGACCCCTGTAGCTAAAGGTTATCTTCCATCCCTAGTAATAGCACTGGTCCATGGAGAAGAATTCAGAAGAAAAAAATATTTCATGTTTAAGTTCATTTACAATAAAACTAATGTAGTTATTATTCAGTTTTAAGATTTCAGCATACTAAATCAATCCCTTAACTAATCCCTAGTTCAAGAACCACTGGTATTGTCTCACATTGCATGGATGGATTCTACCTAATAGAGATTGCTCATATTTTGCTGAATGTAGCAAGTATCTTACCTCTATCCAAATTAATAGATAAATATTAAATATATGTTTATATTATAAATATACTTAAAATATATAAGTAAGGCTATTTCTCTTACATATGTCCATTCAGAATATCTCTACCTGGATCAAGAGGCAGGGTACAGGTCTCATGATAACTAGTAGGTCCCTTCATGAGATGTCTGTGAAGTATGAGCTACTCTTCTCAGCCCATAAAAATATAATTCCAGTCCTTTACCACTGGATTCAGAGAAAAATGGACAAGACATTTTGGAAACACTATGTGATAGAGGAAGAACTATTAATGTGTGATGATCTAGCCTGTGGTGAGTGTGTCTTCCTTCTTGATGTGCTGAAACCCTAATAAAGATAGAGTCTGGATTTTGTAAAAAGAAACAAGTTTAGCTTTTCTGTGGCATCAGCCTGTATGCCAGTGTCCTCTCACTGTCCTTCCCACTGCATCTCAGAGTTTGAATTTTCACATGACAAAGTCCAGTGCATAGAATCACTGGATGCACACTGAAGACTATTAGAGAACCAGAAAAGGTCTGACTTTTAAGATATATTACCGACATTTTTCTAACTGAATAAAGACTATTCAGTATATTTCCCTGAGCATAATGAGCTGATTTATGACACACACCAGCCTGGTCCAGTAATAGAGAAGAAAGAGTAATGACAAATTTTCATCCTTTCAGAGGCTGAGGATTTCTGTATGCCAAATGCAAAGTATCCCTCTAGTTCAGGGCATTTTGGATGATGTTTCTATTTATATGTCCTCAATTTCAGGATGGAATTTAAAAATCTAAAAATAAGGCGAAGGCCTTTTGTTCAGACTCTTTTGCATTCAAAGTAATTCGTGTATTGAAGTCATATTTGCATTAGTTGGTGGATTTTCTATTGAAAAAGGCAGGTTACTTTTCTCTTCTCTAGGATCTTTTAGACTATAATGATGTATTAAGGAAATAAAATATCAGTATTTTTACTAGAAAACATGTTCAAATCTTAGTTCTAAATATATAAATTTGTAAGTACTAGATTGAATGACAAACCTTTGTACATGAATACTAAACACATCAATAATAAATAGCACATATTTTAAACCGATTATGTGCCAGGCACCTACCAGGCCACTTCACGTTAAGATAAGCTTATACTTTATACATGGGCTTTCTCTCTAGATGTTTCTACTCTTTCCTTTTGCATTTCCATGTGATAAATGGAGGGCAGTATTATTTCTATTTCATTTACATATAGAAAAACTATGACACAGTTTATGCTTTGTTATACAAAAAACAACAGCTTAATGTTTCAAGAAAGTCAAGGGGCAGATGAAGTTAAGTGTCTATTCTTCTACATGCTTCTTTCTGAATGCTTTATGCTACCTAAATGCTTCCAACTTTTCCTCATATAATATTTTCTCTAGACTTACAATATATGTGTTGAGTTCTCAAATGCTTTCTCACACAGTATCTCATATGAATCTCCACCTCCAGGAGGTGTATATATGCAGGTTTTGCACACGGCACCATAATATTTTGGCTCATTTTCCAAAAGTGAACATAACCTTATCTTTAAGATAAAAAGAAGATACTAAAAAATGTTAAAGTAATTGATCCAAGTTCACATAGCCTCAACCCTGGCCTTCTGATAGATGCCACAACTCTTTTCTCTATAGCATATCATAACAAAAACTTGACTCTTCCCTTGCCTATAAAAATGTAAATATATATTGCTCTCACATCTTAAAATCACCAATGGACTTTCACTAGACATCAATATCCCTCTACTTTTTTCTCTGTAGAAGTTAAAACAATAAACACCATGAGACTGGCTTTGTAGCCAATATATTGGAACTCATTCTGAAATTATTCTTCAAAGCAGTCAGCTTGAGAATCTTTAGCCCTATTAAAAGCATACCTCACCGATTGAAATATGCTTAAAATGCTTTGGGAATTAGTTTGAAAACCAGATAATAAGCCACAAAAGAATATGACTTTCTTTACTTAATAGTAACACCTCTTTTTTTAAAATTAGTAAGCATTTAATCACTCACTTTCTTTACCAGATGAGATGCTGATTTCTTTGGACCTTTCCCAAATATAATATTTAGACTCAAAGTATGAAATTTTTCACTATTAAATATAAGTTTTAAAGTTTGCCATGGTCTTGTGGGACAATTCCACAAGACAAATTCTAAGAATGACTTGTCCCAAGGCAGCATCCCGAAAATGAGTATGGAACCTGACAAGGTGCTGTCTTTGATGAGACTAACTTTCCCTTAGTTTTGAAACTGTATTAAAAAATAAGTTTGAATCTTATAGTCACACATCATGTATATGTGAATTTGTATACATAGTGCCTATGAAGGAGTTTTCTATAGATATTGTCTACAAAGGGGAGACTTTCACCATGGCTGTCAAAATTAAGTTCTTTAAAGACGGTGATTTTCGGAACTAACAATCATTCACTTGCCAAATGACTTCTGTTTCTTACAATTTAGCAAGTCTCAGTTCAATCTACCAATTTTCCCATTATGCCACTTTCAAGAGAAAGGATCATTTTAACCTCAGTAAAGCATTTCAATAAATTGCCCACTATAGAACTGCTGAGGATGTGTTATAACACCTCTTTCCTTCCACAGAAATAATACCTTTCTGAAATTTTGACAAGTTAATGAAGCATCTCTTTCCCATCTCAAAAAATCAGTTGGCATTCCTTCATCGAGCAAGTAAGCTTCCAAGTGTTTCTTCATTTGACCTTCAAAACACCTTTTAGCACTTTTCTTATGAGTGACATCAACTAGTATGCAAGCCACTTGGTACATTCCCAGACCCTTTAAAAATAATTCCATCATATTGGCTAATCCTAGGGGGTCTCCCCAGAGCTAAGTGCACTTGTAAAACTATTCATAAAAAGGGTCTCCTATTTCTATCTTGACTTCCTTTAACACCCTGGTTATATTTTACTTGGACTAAGAAACACATCAAATCTCAAAGCTTAGAATATTGGTCCATTTTTCAACTGCTTCAAGAAGGCTGTTCTCTATACCCTCCTCTTTTTTACTAATAAATTTGATTAAGGCAAATTCCCTTTGTGAAACCAGAAACCAAATTTTTCTGCAATACTCCCAATGCCTGCATTTGGCTTCAGTCTTCATTAATTAACCACTTGGATCTTTAAAAGTCCTCACCTCGTTTTCCTAGCATGTATATATTCTTCAAAAGTCTCTCAGCAGTCATTTGAAATGTTTAGTCTTGCTTGAAATTAATTTTCCACTTTTATTGTTGCAATTATTTGGCAGGTTTTATGGCTTTATAATAATTCCCCAGAACCCTTTGAATCTGTTATGCTTTTTCTGTTTGTGCTTGATATGTTTCCTTAGCAACACATTGATTCTGCCAACACCGTTCCATAGGATTTAGGGAGTGAACATGTCTGAGATATGAATATGAAGATGACTGTCATAGGTTTTAATGTTTTGATGATTCTCAAAAGGTTTTTCAAATTACTGTAGTCGGAAGATACATCTTTTGTTTCAACCTTATTTTTTTTCAACTAGTGTGCTTCCTTTATTTCTTTGATTCATTTCTACTTACTTTACCAAAACAAGTGTTTAAGACTTGGTTAATTAATGAGGTCATGGAAATATTACAATAGAAAGATTTAATCAATATCAGAAAAACCAACAGTTCCTACAAATCCTACTAATTTAGTCAACAACCCGTTTAAACATGCGAATTAATCACACTGAAATCTCATAATACTATCATTTGACTCCAGAAATACTATCCATCCATTAATTTGTTCAACAAATATTAATACATCAATTTATAATATAAATTTCTGAAATTACAAAGTAGGCATTACTTTTTGTCATGGTTTCTTGTCCGTCTTTAGATGTGCTAATGTTTATAGTTCCTTTAGAATGAGGTTCCCACCAAAAGTAAATTGGGTTAGATTTCCAGGGAAGATTGTGGAGTAGAAGAATCCTAAGCTCACCTTATCCCATGCATACAACTAGGTAACACCCACATCAATGTAAATAACCCAGAAGCCGACTGAGGACTGGTGGAACAGACTCTCCACAACTAAATGTAGAGAAGAGGCCACACTGAAGATGGTAGGAATGATGGAGACACAGTCAGGAGTCAGAAAGACGGGTAGGGCTGTCTATGGGAGGGAAGGATGCCAGGAGTGCAGAGAAGGGAGAGGAGTAGTTCCCCAAGCCAGGCACCCCAGGCATGGGGGACCCACACAGGGAAGAGGAATCCCCATAACATCTGACTTTGAAAATAAGAGGGGCTCAACAATCATGGGGCTTACCGCCTTGATTCCAAAAATCTGGGAGGGCTGGGAGGATGATAGGAAACTGAGCCCCCACCCTTAATAAGACAGCACAACAAAAAGCCCCAATGGAAATACAGCATAGAACAGTAATTTGAAATACACCTGGAGTGTACAGGAAGCCTTGTTTACCAGTCAGAGTGTGTCCTGGAGGAGTCTGGATCATTGGGAAACTTTTCCAGGAACAGAGGAGCTACCAGGCATTGTTTCCTTCCCTTGTCCCCAGCCAAATGCATGGACACTTGCAGGAGCCAACATGGTGACAACACTTAATACTTAACTTGCTAACAGCATACCCCACTCCTGCATTCTCCTACAGACCTACCCCCTCCAATACACTTTTTTAGCCGGAACCCATCCAAAGTGGTGCCTCAAGCCTGGTCATGTGCAACCAGCATTGGCAGGAGCCAGAACCACTCCAAAGTGACTCCTGCTCTGGAAAGAGGGAAAGACAACCACATACATCAGTCTAACTGTAACCCCACCAGTGGGCTGGGGGCAGACATCAGATCTGACTGTGGGTAATATCTACCAATGAAAGCTTCTCAGGTGACAACACAGGAAAAATGTCCCACTGTTTGGTACCACTTCATCTCTGGCAAATGCCTGGACTGATTCAATTCAGGCCCAAGATGGACCCAGACTGACGCACTAGCAACACAGGGACCAAAATCCTGCCCATAACCGGCAAAGAAAGTCACTGCAGACGACTGGATTGAAGGCAAATGTGGCTCAGCCTTAACAGTAGGACACACACAATACACATAGGAGATACCTCTAAAGTACCAGATTCTGATAAACAGGTGATATTACATTGCAGGGCACTATACAACCTCTTCTTCATAAAGCCACTACTTTCAAGAGCAGGAATGTAGCTGACCTTCCTGGCACACAGAAACAGAGAGCTAGAGATTAGATAAATAAGGAGATGGAAAAATATGTCCCAAATAACAGGATAAAAATCAGACCAAGAGAACTAAATGAAATGGAAGTAATTAATATGCATGATACGAAACTTAAAGTAATGGTTATTAAGATAGTCACTATATTTGAAAAGAGAGTGGAGGACATCAGTGAGACCCTCAATAAAGAGATAGAAAACATAAAACAGAACCAACCATAAAAGAAGGACTCAATAACTAAAATTAAAAATACACTAGATGGCTCAGTCATTTAAGCATCTAACTTTGGCTGAGGTCATGATCTTGCAGCTTGTGGGTTCGAGCCCAAAATCAGGCTCTGTGCTGACAGCTCAGAGCCTAGAGCCTGCTTTGGATTCTGTGTTTTTCTCTCTCTCTGCCTTTCCTCTACTTGTGTTCTCTCTCTCTCAAAAATAAATGAAAGCATTATTTAAAAAATACAATAGATGGAATAAATACTCAACTAGAGAAAGCAAGAGAACAGATCAGCAGCTTGGAGGACAGAATAACAGAAGGCAATCAAGCCAAACAGGAGAGAGAAAAAATAATAACAAGTGTGAAAATAGAATAAGGGAACTCAGCAACACCATTAAGCATAAGGACATTCGTATTATAGGTATCCCAAAAGGAGAAGAGAGAGAAAAGGGGTCAGAATATTCATCTGAAGAAATAACAGCTTAAAACTTCCTAAATCTGGGAAAGGAAACAAAAATCCAATCCAGGAGGCACAGAGCCCCAACAAAATCAACCCAAGGAGATCCACAACTAGACACATAGTAATTTAAATGTCAAAAGTAGTGATAAAGAGGGAACTTTAAAAATAGTAAAATATTTTTTAAAATGTTACATACAAGAGAAACCCCATTAGGCTATTGGCTGATTTTTCAGCACAACTTTGCAGGCCAGAAGGCAGTGGCATGATATACTCAAAGTACTGAAAGAAAAAAACTTGCAACCAAGAATACTCTATCCAGCAAGGCTATCATTCAGAATATAAGAAGAAATAAAGAGTTTCCCAGAAAAACAAAAGTTAAAAGAATTTATCACGACCAAATCAGCCCTACAAGAAATGTTAAAGGGGATTCTTTGAGTGGAAAGGAAAGAACATAAGTATAAGTAAGAAAAACAGGAAGCATAAAAGCAGAAAAAGTAAGTATATTTGTAAAGAACAGTCAAGGGATTCACAAAATAAAAGAATGTAGAGTATGACACAATATACCTAAAATGGGGTGAGAAGAGTAACAATTTAGTGCTTTTAGAATGGGATCAAACTTTTTTTTTAATGTTTATTTATTTTTGAGAGAGAGAAGGGCAGAGTGTGAGCAGGGGCAGGGGAGGGGCTGAGAGAGAGGGAGAGACACAGAACAAGTGGGCTCTAGGCTCCATGCTGTCAGCACAGAGCCCAATGCAGCCCAAATTCATAAAGAAGCTAATATAAACATAAAGGAGGTAATCAATAATAATGAAATAATAGTAGGGGACTTTAACACCTCACTTACATCAATGGATAGATCATCAAACAAAAAGTCAACAAAGAAACAGTGGCTTTGAATGACATTGGACCTGACGGATCTAACAGATATGTTCAAAACATTCCATCCTAAAACAGTAGAATACACATTCTTTTCAAGTGTACATGGAACATTCTCCAGAATAGATCACATATTAGGCCACTAAACAAGTCTCACCAAATTCAAAAAGACTGAAGTCATACCAAGCATCTTTTCTGACCACAATGCCAGGAAACTAGAATTCAACTACAAGAAAATAAGGAAAGAATACAAATATATTAAGGTTAAATAACATGCTACTAAACAATGAATGGGTTAACCAAGAAATCAAAAAGAAAATTTTTAAAATACATAAAGATAAATAAAAATAAAAACACTCCAAAATCTATGGGATGGAGCAAAAGCTGTCCATTTAAAAGGGAAGAGGGAAGTTCATCACAATACAGGTACTTCTTGCTCAAGAAGCAAGAAAAAAATCTGAAATAAATAATCTACCTGACACCTAAAAAAGTTATAAAAAAAAGAACAAAAACCTAAAACATTAGGTAGAAGGAAATAATAAAGATTAAAGCAGAAAAAGAAAACAGAGGCTAAAATAATAATAATAATAATAATAATAATAATAATAATAATAACAGAACAAATCAGTGAAACCAGGAGCTTGTTTTTTTAAAAGACCAACAAAACTGATAAACCTTTAGCCAGATCCACCAAAAAAGAAAGATGAAAAAGAAAGAACAGAGAGAGAAAGAGGACTGAAATAAAATCAGAAATGAAAGAGAAGAAATAATAACCAACAGTACATAAATACAAAGGATAGAAAGAGAATATTATGAAAAATTATATGCCAACAAATTGGACAACCCAGAAGAAATGGGAAAATTCCTAGAAACATACAACCTCTCAAAAATGAACCAAGATGAAATAGAAAATTTGAAGAGACCTATTACCAGCAATGAAATCAAATCAACAATCAAAAAGCTCCCAACAAACAAAAGTCAAGAACAGACAGCTTCACAGGTGAATTCTATCAAACACTTAAAGAGTTAATACCTATTCTTCTCAAGAAGAAGGAGGAGGAGGAGGAGGAGGAGGAGGAAAGCAAGCTTCCACATTCATTCTATGAGGACAGCATTACCCTGATATCAATTTCAGGTAAAGAAACTACCAAAAAAAGACAACTACAACCAATATCTCTGATGAAAATAGATGCAAAAACCCTCAATAAAATATTAGCAAATGAAATCCAACAATACATTAACAAAATAATTCACCATGATAAGGTAGGATTTATTCAAATGGGATACAAGGGTGGTTCAATACTCCTAAATCAATCATTATGATATATCACATCAGTAAGAGAGAGGATAAAAACCATATGATCATTTCAATAAATGCAGAAAAAAACTGACAAAGTAAAATGTCCATTAATAATAAAACCTCTCAACAAACAGGTTTGGAAGGAACATACCTTCAACCCTCAATAATAAAAGCCATATATGAAAGACCCACAGCTAACATCACCCTTAATGGTGAAAAACTAAGAGCTTTTCCCCTGAGATCAGGAATAAGACAAGGATGTCCACTCCCCCCACTTTTACTTAACATAGTGTTAGAAGTCCTAGCCATAGCAGTCAGACAAGAAAAAGACATAAGTGCATCCAAATTGGTAAGGAAGAAGTAAAACTTTCACTATTTGAAGATAACATGATACTATATATAGAAAACTCTGAAGACTCTACCAAAAAACTACTGGAACTCTAAAATAAATTCAGTAAGGTTGCAGTACACGTATTAATATACAGAAATTCCTTCTATTTCTATACAATAACAAGAAGTACCAGAAAGATACTTCAGCTCAGAGCCTGGAGCCTGCTTCAGATTCTGTATCTCCCTCTCTCTTTGCCCCTCCCCCACTCACACTTTCTCTCTCCCTCTCTCTCTCTCTCTCAAAAATAAATAAACATTAAATTTAAAAAAAAATTCCAATAGAGAATTGCTGTTGAGGAGCTTAAAAGCTTACAATGAAAAGTGTTCAGTTCTGTCAATTGCTGCTATGTTTTGAAGCTGAGTTGTTAGTTCCATAAATATATATGGATTATATAAATAAAATAAATGTATATATAAACATATATATATAATAAGAAATATATATAGTTCACATATTTTATGGAACTATTTAGGATTATTGCATCCTTTTGGCAAATCAATCCCACTGTCAACATGCAATACCTCTCTTTATCCCTGGCAATAGTTCTTGTTCTGGAGTCTACTTTGTCTGATACTAAAATACAGTTCCCTGACTTCTTCTGACTGGTGTTTGCATCATTTCCCATCTTTTACTTTTAACTCATCTCCAACTTTAAAGCGCTCCCCTTGCAAACAGTTTCTATAGTTGGATCTTGGCTTTTCAGTCAGTCTGACAATCTGATTTTTATATGTGATATAATTATACACATTTTTATACATTAAAATACAAATATGATTTAGTTTAAAATTTACCTCTTTCTAACAGTGTTCTGGGTCCCATCTGTTCATTCCACCTTGATCTTCTGATTACTTTTAGATTAAGTATTTTTTATATTTCATTTTACCTTTACCATTGTCTTGTTAGACATATCTCTTTGTTTTATCTTTTTTTTTAATGTTCACTTATTTTTGAGAGAAGGGGGGAGGGGAGAGAGAATCCCAAGCAGGCTCCACACTGCTAATGTGGGGCTCAAACCCACAACCTCAAGATCATAACCTGAGCCAAAACCAAGAGTTGGACACTCAACTGAATGAGCCACCAGGCACCACTGTTTTATCTCTTTTTAAGGTTGCTCAGGGGTTACAACATTTCTTTTTAACTTATCACATGCTAACCTCAAGTAATTTATCATTATGCATACTGTAGTAAAGCTTATGCCAGTACATTGGCATTTCTTCCTCCTACCCTTTATGTTATTTTTGTCATGCATTTTACTTCTACGTGTATTATAAACCCAATTCAATTTTATTTTGACTTAAAATAGTGAATTATCTTTTAAATATTTTTTAAATATGGAAAAATTTACCAACCTTTGCTACTTACAGAACTTGCATTTACCAACCTTTGCTACCTCCAGAACTCTTTATTGCTTTGTTTAGGTCTGAATTATATCTGAAATCATTTTTTCTTCAGCCTGAAGAACTGCCTTCTTTAGTGCAGGTTTTCACTTTTATTTTGGCTGAAACAAATTTTTTTCTGTTGTTTTTGAAATATGATTTCATTGGATATACAAATCTAAAGAATTAGATTCTAGTCGACAAGTCTATCTTATTATAAGTGAGGATTAAAATAAGTTACTTTATTGAGGAAATCCTTTTACTAACAAAAAATTCCAGATAAAATTTTCTGGTCAATTTTCAAACTAAAAGTTCTTCAAATTTCTTCCCTACTTCCAAAATATGTTCTTCTATTCAAACACTTTAGGAATCCATATGAGTTTTTCCAAAATACTTAGACAAAGTGAAAACAGAATCTTCTCCTAATGAAAACTTGTCTTTAACCCCAATAATCTAAATTATTTATAAATACACTCTCCTGAAGAAACATGCTTTTCACTTCCCATGAGAGCAAGGTGGTAGGAATAATAAAGAACCTCCAAAGATGTCCAAATCCTAATCTTCCAGAACCTGGGAATGTGTTAGGTTACATGGCAAATGGGAATTAAGATGGCAGATGGAATTACTGTTGCTAAGTGATTCCAAGATAGAAAGATCATCTTGTATTATCTATGTGTGTTCAAACTAATCACAAGGATCCTTATAAATAGAAAAAGAAGGCAGAAGAAAAAGAAGTAAAAAGATGGCTCAATGTTGCTGGCTTTGAAGACTGAGAAATGGGAACACCAACCCAAAGAATGCAGGTGGCTTCTAGACTCTGAAAAATGAAACGTAAGACTCTTTCACAGAGCCTCCAAAAAGGAATGCGTCCTTACCAATACCCTAATGTTAGCCCTGTGAGATTTGTTTCATATTTGTGATGTCTAGAACCGTAAGAGAACAAATTCATGTTGTTTTCAGCTATAGTACTTTGTTACATCAGCAAAAGGAACTAATGCAGATTGTGGTACCTGGGAGTAGGATGTTAATGTACCAAACATCAAGGAAATAGAAGTGACCTTGGAACTGGGTAGTGGGTAGGGGCTGGTGGAATTTCAAGGTCCATAATATTAAAAGCCTAGAGTGCTTCAAATAGACTCTTGGTAGAATAGGGATATTGACTGTACTAGTTTAGACATAGAAGGGGATGTGGGGATCATGGGAAAATGGAAGAATAAGGATCCTTATTACAAAGTAGCAGAAAATTCAACAGAATTATGTGTGCTGTGTATAAAATGGAACTTATTATGAACTTGGATATTTAGCTGAGATTACCCAGCAAAGTGTTGGAGGTACAGTCTGGTTTCTTTTTTTTATTCCTTTTTTAAAATTAATTTATTTGTTTTGAGAGAGGACGTATGCACGAGACAGAGAGAGAGGGAGAGAGAGAATCCCAAGCAAGCTCCATGCTGTCAGCACAGAGCCCAAGGCGGGGCTGGAACTCACAACCATGAGATCATGACCTCAGCTAAAATCAGCAAAACACTTAACTGACCGAAATACCAGGCACCTCAGTACAGTCTGGTTTCTTCCTGCTGCTTATATTAAGACATGAGAGGAAAGAGATAAAGTTGAGGAAAGAACTGTTAAACAAAATGGAACCAGGATATGATGATTTGGCAAATCTTCAGCCTATACAGATTGCAAAAGGTGCAAAAATTAAGAGATTTGATGTCAGGAAAGCATGCTCTGGGGGAAAAACCAAAGATGTGGCTAAATAACTTTTTGGTAATATTTCAGAAAAATAAAAAATTCAGACTAGTCAATCACATAGAGGCTGACTTAAGATGGGGCATGGAAAAAAGACAGTCTCTTTAACAAACAGTGCTGGCGGCACCTGGGTGGCTCAGTCGGTTAAGCATCCTTCTTCGGCTCAGATCATGATCTCAGAGTTCGTGGGTTCAAGCCTCGTGTCAGGCTCTGTGCTGACAGCTAGCTCATAGCCTGGAGCCTGCTCTCTCTCTCTGACCCTCCCCTGCTCATGCTGTCTCTCTCTCTCTCAAAAAATAAATGAAACATTTTTAAAAATTAAAACAAACGGTGCTAGGAGAATTGGACAGCAACATGCAGAAGAATGAAACTAGTTCATTTTCTCACACCATCCACAAAAATAAACTCAAAATGGATAAAGGACCTGAACATGAGACAGGAAACCATCAAAACCCTACAGGAGAAATCAGGAAACAACCTCCTTGACCTCGACCACAGCAATTTCTTACTGGACACATCCCCAAAGGCAAGGGAATCAAGAGCAAAAATGAACTATTGGGACCTCATCAAGATTAAAAGCTTCTGCACGGCAAAGGAAACAATCCATAAAACTAATAAGCAACGGACAGAATGGGAAAAGACAGTTGCAAATGAGATATCAGATAAAGGGCTAGTATCCAACATCTATAAGGAACTCACCAAACTCCACACCCGAAAAATAAACAATCCAGTGAAGAAATGGGCAGAAGATATGAACAGACACTTCTCCAAAGAGGACATCCAGATGGCCAACAGATACATGAAACGATGCTCAGCATGCCTCCTCATCAGGGAAACACAAATCAAAACCACACTGAGATACTACCTCACACTGGTCAGAGTGGCTAAAATGAACAAATCAGGAGACTCTGGATGCTGGCAAGGATGTGGAGAAACGGGCACCCTCTTACACTGTTGGTGGGAATGTAAACTGGTGCAGCCCCTCTGGAAAACAGTCTGAAGATTCCTCAAAAAATTAACAATAGAACTCCCCTATGACCTAGCAATAGCACTGCTAGGAATTTACCCAAGGGATACAGGAGTGCTGATGCATAGGGGCACATGTACCCCAATGTTCATAGCAGCATTTTCAACAATAGCGAAATTATGGAAAGAGCCTAAATCTCCATCAACTGATGAATGGATAAAGAAAATGTGTTTATATATACAATGGAATACTACTTGGCAATGAGAAATCATGCCATTTGCAGGAACATTCATGGAACTGGAAGGTATTATACTGAGCGAAATAAGTCAATCAGAGAAAGACAGATACCATATATTTTCACTCATATGTGGATCAAACTTAACAGAAGACCATGGAGGAACGGAAGGGGAAATAAAGTTACAGAGAAGGAGAGAGGCAAACCATAAGAGATCCTTAAATACAGAGACCAAACTGAGGGTTGATGCGGGGTTGGAGAGAGGGGAGAGTAGGTGACAGTCATTGGGGGGGGGGACTTATTGGGATGAATACTGGGTATTGTATGGAAGCTAATCTGACAATAAATTATATTTAAAAAATTACGTAGGACCAGTAGTGGCTTTTTTTTGTTTGTTTGTTTTCCTTCCATCATCTCCTCTTTTGACCCAGAATGTCTATTAACTATTGTATTAGGATATCCCCAGGGAAAACGATGTCAATTAGGAATTTCTCTCCATAGCATAGCAGAGCTGAAAGTGTACTGTTCCAATTATACTTTCAATAATAATAAAAAAAAAAACATAGGCACCTTCAGTCTTTCAGTTGTAAAGTGGAGTTAACATTATCTTAATAAGGTAACATGTAAAAGTATCTAGCTGGATGCAGAATTCTTATCACAAGGCAATTCTTGACAAACGTTATTTGAAAAAAAATGCTAAACTGGAAAAGCATTAACTTACTATCTTTTAAGTTTCTGTTATTATTAAAGTATGACTTATACCAAAAACCAATGCATTATAAAAAAAACCCTTAATTTTTCTTGGAAATGTTAATATTATCTAAACTCCTCCCCATAAGTGAGAAAAAAGATGTTCTGTTACAAAATCAAGTGACACCCGGTTTTGGAGTAAAGGGCATGATAAATGTGTATGTCACATTATTTGTTCTCTATTCTAATTAAATGTGACTTAGGAGCTATACAAACTGCAAAGAGAAAAGCATGATTATTTTGAGTTTAGTGGATGGATACCCAGGAGAACTTTCTGCTTAATCCCTGTTTCTGTTATTGTTTCTTTTTGCTCTGGCTTTCTCTTTAACAGCTGTATTGAGTTAATATTTACATATGATAAAATTCTTCTGTCTGAAATGTACAAGTCAATAGTTTTCAATATATTATATGGAATGGTGCAACCATCACCATAATCTAATTTTAGAACATTTTCATCATCCATAAGGAAACCTCTTACCCATGGCAGCAATTCTCCACTCCTCTTCTCTCTAATCCTAGGTGACCAGTAATCAACTTTTTATGTATGTGGATTTGCCTATTTTAAGCATTTCATATCAATGGAATTGTGACTGAATTCTTTTCTCAATTCCTATATTATCAGTTCAAAGTTATTTCTTAAAATAGAAAGTGACACCAACACTATATGGATATAAAGATAAAATTATAAAATTTTAGGCATTTCTCAAAATAAGATATATTAATAACCAATATGTGTAAGAAAAAAATGCCCAATGTTTATTAGCCATCAGGAAAATGCAAACCAAAACCACTGCACTCACTAGGATAGCTATAATAAAAAAGGAAGAGAATAACAAGTGTTGCCAAAAATTGGAGAAATTGGAACCCTCATACGTTGCTAGTGGGAATGTAAAGTGGTGCAGTCATTTTTGAAAACAGTGTGGCAATTTCCCAATGGTTAAACGTAAAGTTACCATATGATCCCACAATTCCATTCCTAGGTACATACTCAAGAGAAAGGAAAACATAGACAGAAATTGTAGGTGAATGTTCATAGCGGTATTACTCGTAACAGTCAAAAAGTGGAACAACTTACATGTCCATTAACTGAAAAATGAATAAATAAAATGTGGCATAACCATGCATTGCAATATTACTTGTTAATAAAAAGAAATAAGGTCCTGATATGTGAAAATGGGTGAACCTTGGAATCAATGCTAAGAAAAAGAAATCAGTAACAATGGACCACATATTGTATAATTTCATTTATATGAAATATTCAGAATAGGCAAGTCTATGAAGACAGGAAATAGATCATAGGGCCAGGGGAATGTGGGGTTCAGAGGGTGACTGTTAAGATTGTGGGGGTTCCTTTGGGGATAATGAAAATGTTCTAAAATTTTAAAATTATGATGATAGACAACTCTCTAAATATACTAAAAGCCATTAAAGTGTACACTTTAGATAGATGAATTATATGCTATATGAGTTATATCTCAATAAAGCTATTGTTAAAAAGGAAAAAAGACTCAACAAAAGAAAAATGTCTCTTTTTTGGCCATTTTCCCTTCCTGCAATAAATATACAATACTGATGAACAAAAATAAAAAACTATAAAGTTTATACTCAGACTCAATATAGGTCAAAATCTCATTGAATAATCATATAGCCATAATATAAAGTATAAATTGATAGCTGTTTCCATTTTTCAGGATATTTCCAATCTTTAAAACAAAATCAGACTGAAACAGTCTGCTCGCTTCAAGTATAAACTAGTTCAAAACAAGAAAACATATATTAGGGAATATTTGGTCAAATCTAACATAGGATCCCTGGTCTATTTTATCTCTAAAGAGCAGCTGGAAGCCTCCCTTTTAATGCCAAGTAAATCCAATTATTTTGCCAATTTCTATTTCTAAACAATTTCCCAATCTTGTTTGGGACAGCAATATATACCATAGTTTTTTTACTGTAAACTCACAACCATCTGTCTAATTTTTTTTACAATCTTCATAGAGCGACAAGGATGAGTCTAACTTCCTCTGTTCATCCCCTTTTCTAAAATTTAAGAAGTGAAAAATAAGAGAAAATCTTTTTTATCTTTTGGTTAGCTAAACTACAAAATAGAAGCAGAGCTTTCTGGAAAATAATGCCCTATCTGCCAAATAAATTGACAAAAAGCATCTGTCAATATGTTAATCAGAGATAGGGTAAAATATACATTTAAAAAAAATGTTTTTAATGTTTTATTTATTTCTGAGAGAGAGAAAGAGAGACAGTGTAAACAGGGGAGGGTCAGAGAGAGAGGGAGACACAGAATCCAAAACAGGCTCCAGGCTCTGAGCTGGCTGTCAGCATAGAGCCCGACGTGGGGCTCGAACCCACGAACTGGGAGATCATGACCTGAGCCAAAGTAATACACTTTAACTGACTGAGCCACTCAGGTGCCCCTAAAATATACATTTTTTATTCAAATCCAGATATCATTTAAAGCAGTTGGTACCAATGTTAATTTTGTTTTCCACCAGGATTTATTAGGTATTAAAAGCAGCTATATAGATTTTGCTAAGTAATCAATGAAATAATAGTGACTTAATTATATCCTGGTGAAGCCTAATAATGTTACAGTAGAAAATATGCTGGAGGTTAGGATGGAGGGAATCAGTTCATAAAGATAGAAACAGGGCACATTTTCAGTGCCTAATTCTACTGCAAAGATCAAGACATATGGCGAGGCTGATGTTTTTCAGTCAACAATTATTGACTCAGAGCCCACAGTGATAGCATACACCAAAGAACAAGACAGATAAAATCCTTGTGCTTAAGGAGCTGTTAATTCTAATTATTATAAAATACAAACACAAACCCTTCTCTCCTTACCTTCTCACTATGCATAATGGAATGTAACCAGGGTAACCATTTCCCAGTCTGAAATTTCATCTAGTGCCACTTAGGAATCTTGACGTCATGCAGAATAATAAATCTCTTTAGACTAGTTGCTTAGACACGTGGACAAACTAGATATACTCAACATGGTAACCACCTTTTTAAGTCATTCACAAATCATAGACCTGATTAAAGTATCTCTTCTACTCCATTGTGAGGGAAAATAATAGGAAAGCTGTTTTCATTACCGGCAGCTCAGGCACATGGACTGGTTTTAGAGCCAATGAGAATGTGTAAGTGTATGTGAATATGCTGGGGGGGTTGGGGAGAATTGGGGAAGGGTTAATATGCAAACAGGTAGGCAGGCACCTAATATTTTCACATGGTGAAATGAAAATGTCACGTTACCAGGAACAAAAGACCTGCCATATCCTGGCAAAGTCTCAGATCTTTGGATCTGCATTATCTTTTTCCTTTAGAAAAAGATCTGAACTATAGTCACAATTCACTCTAAAAGTATGAATCCATGATTCCCTATGCAAAACCTAAAGCTACAACTTCTGGACTTTCACACAGTGACCCCGAAGATAGTCTTCTACACTGAGGAAGGAGTAAATAATGAAGTGAAAGATGAAGAGTCTCTGACATACCTTTCTTTCCACCTTTCAGTTCCTTTCCATTAATTCGTGTATCTGTCTGATCACAAATTGTGGGAAATAGAGTACAAGATTTGCATGGGTGGGGATAATGAAATGATGAGGTAAGGGAACTAATGAAGGGGAGAGGGCATCAGAGGATCCTTAGAACTTTTCTGAGATAAGCAAAAGACAAAAAAATGGTACAACAGGGAGGACAGAAATGAAACTATGAAAAAGACAGGCAAAAGCAATGATATGAAATAAGAAATTACTATTCTTATCATGGTTTCCTCACTCCCTTCCTTTCTTATTTTCCACTACCTGACTCTTGTTGAAGATCTATAACATCCTGCTGAGGATCTAGAGTACCCGCCTGATGACCCACAGCACCCACTTGCCATTCTTCCCCCACCACAGGACTTCTTCCCAGTGACTATTCTCTGCTCTCCTTGCCATATTCCAACTACCACGAATTCTAATACATGCCCTTCTCTAATATGTTTGCCTGGGGAAGAATCTAATGAATTCTCAGAAAATGTTACCAATTAATTTTTATTATCAATCCTAAGAGGTTGTGCAATTTAACAAGCATTACCTTCACCTAAAGGGCTGTTAGATGTGGGAAAGACCTTTGTTTACAAAGAACTGAAGTGAAGTCCATTCTCCTCCTTCTCCATCTCATTGCCATTCCATACCAAGCCACAGTGGTTGGGGCACCTGGGTGGCTCAGTCGGTTAAGGCTCCAACTTTGGCTCAGGTCATGATCTCACAGTTCATGAGTTAGAGCCCTGTGTCAGGCTCTGTGCTGACAGCTCAGAGCCTGGAGCCTGCTTCAGAGTCTGTGTCATACCTCTCTCTCTCTCTCTCTCTCTCTCTCTCTCTCCCCCTCTGACCCTCCCTGACTCACATTCTGTCTCTTTCTCTGTCAGAATAAATAAATACTAAAAAAAATAAAATAAAAAACAAATTGATAAAACCAAGCAAAACTGCCATTATGCTCTATATATGTGTATTTTAGTTTTCAATAAAAGTTTTTTTTTTTGTTAAATAGCCCATCCTTATATTGTTTACTATAGTCCAACTCTACAAAGTGCTTCCCATTTTACCAAACTTCTTGTCTCTGAAGACAATCATTCGAGGTAGCTGGAGAGCTAAGAACATCAGATTTGTTTATTTTGCATAAAAGAAGTAGAGGCTTAGAGGAAAGTATCTCAACTAAATAGCCTGGAGTTGAGTTACACCTCTACCACTACCAGTGCATGTCCCCAAACAAGATATTAACTCCTCTGTTCTTCAATTCATTTGTTTGTAAAAACGGGGATAAATATAATACTTGTTACAGTTGCTGAAGATCAAATGACTTAATGCAAGAATAGAGGTTAGAACAATACCTGATATCTGGTAAACAATAAATGGTAGTTGTCACCATCACCCCCCCACCACCACCGTTATCATATTCATCATCAATACATGGGGTGGTTATTTGCTCTGAGAAAATAATCATATGATTACCAGATCCTCACCTCACTTACTGCCCACATAGATATGGTCCTAATGTTGCTGCTCACTGGTAATGCCATTCCTTTGTCTTCTTTTATTGTAATTGATTTCAAGAAGTGTTGTTGTGTGAAACTGAATGAAGTCAACAAGTCATCTATATTTCCAATAAAAAGAGGAAAGTAATATCTTAAGTGGCAGCATGCTGAGTAGATGTATGACTTCTCCCCTTTCTGGAATGTGATATTAAAATATTTCAGGACTATGATTTTAATCATAGAAAAAATATAGAGTAACTTTATGATGGCAAAACCTGACAGATTCTACCTCAGTCAGGTGATTAAAATCAACACCAACAATCATAAATTATATTGATAGTATGTATCCTTGAAATGATGTGATAAAAATGATAGTTTGCTTCTGTGATGTGCCTCCTCCAAATCCATATAACCAGTCCTATCATGAGAAAAAACCCATATATATAGGGTTATAGAACATTCAAAAGTTTCTAAATATCCTCTTATTTGGGCTTCAATTATTAGCTATAATGTCCTTTAAATATGCTCTTATAGTCTTTCAGATCATAATGTATAATGTTCTTGTTTTAAGGCTTTAAGCAACTGGGCCAGAACCACAGACAATTTGCTAAGTTTATGACTCTTGGACAATAAACTTAATATCAATAACTCATGTTGACCTCCACAATGGTAATGGCACCAATAGAAATTATCATATTTAAGAGAATTAGGATTCCAAAACTAATGATTTGCATTAGGACTGAAAGATTTTATAAGAATTATTAATTTGATTGATTGTTTGATTTTTTTAATTAAGTAAAGCCCATAGTTTATTCAGGTTTTTTATATTTTTACATAAAGTCTTTTTTCTCTTCTATTGGATTCCATCCAATATATCACATTACATAAAGTTATTGTTTCCTTAGGCTTCTCCTAACTGTTAATATCTAGACTTTCTTTGCTTTTGATGACCTTTACAGTTTTGAAGAGTACTAGACAGGTGTTTTTCAGGATGCACCTCTATTGGAATTTGTCTCATATTTTTCTCATGATAGGACTGGTTATATGGATTTGGAGGAGGCACATCACAGAAGCAAACTATCATTTTTATCACATCATTTCAAGGATACATACTATCAATATAATTTATGATTGTTGGTGTTGATTTTAATCACCTGACTGAGGTAGAATCTGTCAGGTTTTGCCATCATAAAGTTACTCTATATTTTTTCCTTTTCCATACTGTAGTCTTCAGGAGGAAGTCACTATTTGCAGCTGAGTTAAGAAATGAAAACTTATGCTCTTCCTACTAGATCACAGAATATCTACATAAATTATTTGAAATTCTCCCACATAGACCATTTGTCTCTTCTCCCCTATTTATTCACTTATTCAATTATTCACTTATTTTAGTATGATCATGATTATTTAATTTTTCAGGCTACATATTAATTCTACACTATTTTGTTCATATTATTTTAGCTTTGGCATAAACAGCTCCTTAGTTTGACTTCGATGCTCCTTCAAATGACTCTATTTTTTTCTTAGTTTATTGTCAAGTTGGTTTCCATATAACACCCAGTGCTCATCCCAAGAAGTGTCCTCCTCCATGCCCATCACTCCCCTTCCCTTCCCCCCATCCCCAGCAGCCCTCAGTTTGTTCTCAGCATTCAAGAGTCTCTCAGGGTTTGCCTCCCTCCCTATCCCCAGCTAATTTTCCCCTCTGCTCCCCCATGGTCCTCAGTTAAGTTCCTTCTAATCCACCTATACGTGCAAGCATATGGTATCTGTCCTTCTCTGCCTGACTTATTTTGCTCAGCATAACACCCTCAAGGTCCATCCACGTTGCTACAAATGGCCAGATTTCATTCTTTCTCATTGCCATGCAGTATTCCATTGTATAGATAAACCACCTCTTCTTGATCTATTCGTCATTTGATGGACATTTAGGCTTTTTCCATGACTTGGCTATTGTTGAGAGTGCTTCTATGAACATTGGGGTACATGTGCCCCTATGTATCAACACTCCTGTATCCCTTGGGTAAATTCCTAGCAGTGCTATTGCTGGGTCATAGGGGAGTTTTATTGTTAATTTTTTGAGGAATCTCCACACTGTTTTCCAGAGGGGCTACACCAGTTTACATTCCCACCAATAGTGTAGGAGGGTGCCCATTTCTCCACATCCTCGCCAGCATCTATAGTCTCCTAACTTGTTCATTTTTGCCACTCTGACTGGCGTGAGGTGATATCTCAGTGTGGTTTTGATCTGCATTTCCCTGATGATGAGGGACGCTGAGCATCATTTCATGTGTCTGTTGGCCATCTGGACGTCCTCTTTGGAGAAGTGTCTATTCATGTCTTTGGTTGATTTTTAACACAGCTACAAAAGATACAGCTGCCAAAACACATATCCCTCATAAAGGTCAAGTTAGAGAGTACATATTTGATAATATGATGTAGGAAAATTTAGCAGTTCAATCAAACTATATGTAATGGCCCACAATCTAAATACCTATTACCTCATCAAAGATAATCAAAGGTATTAGATCCTTTCAATTTTTTACCAACTACCTTTATAAATTAAGTGGTGATTATAATCTCAAGGCTAGGTATATTTCACTATATATCTGCCAATATTCTTCTGAAAATTGTCTTCTTACTTTCAGTGGGCAAACTCACATCCTCTCAGCTAAGGAGAGGTGTCCCTAACTTTGGGCACCAATTTTTCTTAACTTCCATCATTCTCACATGATTATGTAAATCCAAAGCCAGTGCCTCTATATATTAACATGAATGCCTCTGATACCAACTCTCCAGGTACTTTTTACAAAGCCAAATCTTGAACACAGTGTCTTACAATACCTATTAAAAACAAAGAAAAGCAATACTTATTAATGTTTCCGGAAGGATGTCAGGAGTCAGTTCCATCAGATCCAAATCTATCCTTGGACTGAGATAGACCAATAGTTCATTGCCCACTTAGATTGAATTATTACTTTGCACATTCTCGTTCCTAATCCACTGTCTCATATTGAAGGATATTCAAAGAAACAACTTTATAAGAAGTATTTTTTACCATTAGAACATTGGAGAGGTCATTGTTTGTTACATGACAAGAAACCCTCATAGGGAGAGGGGCAGGGTAGAGAATTTGAGGCGAGCCGATTAATAAACTATAATCAAAGGAAATTCAAGACAGTAACACTGCTTAATATAGAGGGATTCATGCCTCCAAGGTCAACTCCTCTAGCCTTCTTGGGTGAAAAAAGTAAGTACATTCCAGATATCTTCCCTGGTCTCAAGGTGCCACCAAATTGGTAACCCCCTTCTATTGGATTCATTCTTTACCTAGCCTCTAACTTGTCCCCTGGGCTTCAAGTCATTCTTAAGAATTATCCTGAAGATTTTTTTCTATAAATCCCACCATCTTCCCAGCCTCATTTTCCCATCAGTGAAATCAGGTTCTACTTTTAGGTAAAACTGGATTTCTTGCCATAATATAAATTTATGTCTGTTTCAAATTCCACTGTTTATGGCTCCAAGGCAAATACCAAATTCCCAGAAGATTTACTGCCTGTATTTTATGTTTGTAACTTCCCCCAATCCAATACCTTTTCCTAGTTTACCAAATCCTTACTTCTTCCTATATGTTCCATAATAATCAGAGTATTTGGTGAAAATAAAAGACAAGAGAGAAAGAAAGAAAGTATCAGGAAGGAATTAACACAGTATATCTGAGGTTGCTATCTTTAGAAGGGTCTTTTGGCAGTGTTAGCCTTGTCTGGCATCTGGGGACTTGGCTTTTGGGACATTCCCTACATTAATAAAGCTGTTTACCCACATCAGTATACACCCTGCTATCCCAGCTTGCCTAGACTGGTTGTACAAAAAATATGATTAATGATGAATACCAATTTCCTTCTGGAATTTGGTCTTATGGCTAGCCATGTTAGCAGAGAGTACTTACAAGACTAGCCCCAAAGAGAAACTCTGGACTCTGAGTTTCAAACAAGCTTCCCTGGGCCAAAACACTGTAAATATACAGAGGAAGGAACATGTTAGTTGTGACCTTAAAGGGAAAATGTTGGACGTCTACACTGGGATTCCTCTAGACTGCCTACTGCATCTTTTTTCCATTGTTGATCACTGCAATAAAATATAATCATGAGAACTGCTGACTCTGAGTCCTGTATTTTTAGTGAATCATCAAACATGTGGATGGTGTTGGGACCCCTGAGTTATATATATAAATTATTTTCTAGGCAAAAGAGTTTCGTAAACATTCCATGAAAGAATATACACATAAGTGAGTGAGTACAAGAAAAGAGGTTCAATGTTATAATTCATTAAGGGAGTGCAAATTAAAACCACAATGAGACATTGCTATCAGACTGGCTAAAATGAAGAAGACTAATTATATCAAGTGTTGTCAGATACCAGCAATGAACAAATGGAATTTTAAATTAAAGACATACTGTCATTAGTCCAATGGATATTCTTTCCTGCTTTGTCAAAGATTAGTTGGCTATACATTTGTGGGTCCATTTCTAGGTTCTCTATTCTGTTCTTTTGATCTGAGTGTCTGTTTTTGTGCCAGTACCATAGTGTCTTGATAATCAGAGCTCTGTAATACAGCTTGAAGTCTGGAATTGTGATGCTTCCAGCTTTCGTTTTCTTTTTTAACATTACTTTGGATATTCAGTCTTTCTGGTTCCATACAAATTTTAGGATTGTTTGTTCTAGCTCTGTGAAGAATGCTGGTGTTATTATGATAGCGATTGCATTGAATATGTAGATTGTTTTGGGTAGTATTGACATTTTAACAATATTTGTTCTTTCAATCCATGAGCATGGAATGTTTTCCATTTCATTGTGTCTTCTTCAATTTCTTTCATAAGCTTTCTATAGTTTTTCAGCATGTAGATCTTTTATGTTGTTGGTTAGGTTTATTCCTAGGTATTACGTGGTTTTCAGTGCAATTGTAAATGGAATCAATTCCTTGATTTCTCTTTTTTGCTACTTTATTACTGATGTATAGAAATGCAACTGGGGCGCCTGGGTGGCTCAATCAGTTAAGAGTCTGACTTTGGTTCAGGTCATGATCTCACAACTTGTGGATTCGAGTCCTGCATCAGGCTCTATGCTGACAGTTCAGCAGAGTCTGAAGCCTGCTTCCAATTCTGTATCTCCCTCTCCCTCTGCCCTTCTTTTGCTCACACTCTGTCTCTTTCTCTCTCTCTCTCTCTCAAAAATAAATAAACATTAAAAAAATTTTCTTTTAAATGAAAAAGAAGAAATGCAACTGATTTCTTTACATTGATTTTATATCCTGCGACTCTGCCAAATTCATGTATCAGTTCTAGCAGTTTTTTGGTGGAGTCTTTTGGGTTTTCCATGTAGAGTATCTTGTCATCTGTGAAGAGTGAAAGTTTGACTTCCTCCTTGCCAATTTGGATGCCTTTTATTTCTTTTTATTGTCTGATTGCTGAGGCTAGGACTTCCAAAACTATGTTGAATAACAGTGGTGAGAATGGACATCCCTGTCTGCACCTGACCTAGGGGGAAAGCTCTCAGTTTTTCCCCATTGAGGATGATATTAGTTGTGGGTCTTTCATATATGGCCTTTATGATCTTGAGGTATGTTCCTTCTATCCCTACTTTTTTGAGGGTTTTCACCAAGAAAGGATGATATGCTTTTTTAGCATCTGTTGAGAAGATCTTGTGGTTTTTATCCTTTCTTTTATTAATGCGATGTATCACATTGATTGATTTGCAGATATTGAAAGACAGTCTATTCAGCAAATGGTATTAGGAAAACTGGGCAGCAATACACAGAAGAATGAACCTGGACCACTTTCTTACACCATACACAAAAATAAACTCAAAGTGGATGAAAGACTTAAATATAAGACAGAAAACCATCAAAATCGTACAGGAGAAAACAGGCAACAACATCTCTGACCTTGGCTGCAGCAACGTTTTACTTAACATGTTTCAGAGGCAAAGGAAACAAAAGCAAAAATGAAGTATTGGGACTTCATAAAAATGGAAAGCTTCTGCACAGTGAAGGAAACAATCAGCAAAACTAAAAGGCAATCAACAGAGTGGGAGAAGATATTTGCATATGACATATCAGATAAAGCATTAGTATTCAAAATCTATAAAGAACTTATCAAACTCAATACCCAAAAAACAAATAACACAGTGAAGAAATAGGCAAAAGACATGAAAAGACACTTTTCCAAAGAAGACATCCAGATGGCTAACAGACACATGAAAAGATGCTCAATATCACTCATCATCAGGGAAATATAAGTCAAAACCACATTGGGATATTACCTCACACTGGTCAGAGTGGCTAAAATTAACAATTCAGGAAAACAACAGATGTTGGCAAGGATGCAAAGTAAGGGGAGATCTTTTGCACTGCTGATGGGAATGCAAACTCCTATAGTCACTCTGGAAAACAGTATGGAGGTTCCTCAGAAAATTAGATCCAGCAATTGTGCTACTACATATATAAAAATGGTGATACAAAGGGGCACATGTAGGGGCACAAGGGTGGCTCAGTCAGTTCGTGGGTTCGAGCCCAACATCAGGCTCTGTGTTGACAGCTGAGGGCCTGAAGCCTGCTTCATATTCTGTCTCTCTCTGCTCCTCCCCTGCCTGCACTCTGCCTGTCTCTCTCTGAAAGATGAATAAACAAAAAATTTTAATAAAAAAAGGGGCACATATACCCCAATGTTTATAGCAGTATGATCAATAATAGTCAAATTATGCAAAAAGTCCAAATGTCCATTGACCAATGAATGGGTAAAGAAGATGTGGTACACACACGCACACACACACACACACACACACACACACACACACAATATGGAATATTACTCAGCAATCAAAAAGAATGAAACTTTGCCATTTGCAGCAATGTTAATAGAACTGGAGGTATTATGCTAAGCAAAACAAGTCACAGAAACAGATATCATATGATTTCACTCATATGTGGAATTTAAGAAACAAAACAGATGAACATAGGGAAAGGGAAATAAAAATAAGATAAAAACAGAGAGGGAGGGGCACCTGGTAGCTCAGTCAGTTAAGCATCCAACTTCAGCTCAGGTCATGATTTCATGGTTTGTGAGTTCAAGCCCCACGTTGGGCTCTATGCTGACAGCTCAGAGCCTGGAGACTGCTTTGGATTCTGTCTCCTTCTCTGTCTGCCCCTCCCCTGCTTGTGCTCTCTCTGTCTCTCAAAAAAAAATAAACATTAAAAAAAAAAAAAGAGGGAGGCAAACCAGAATAGACTCTTAAATACAGAGAACAAACTGAGGGTTTCTGGAAGGGTTTTGGGTAGGGTGATGGGCTAAATGGGTGATGAGCATTAAGAAGGGCACTTTTTGGGATGACCACTGGGTGTTATATGTAAGTGAATCACTAAATTCTATTCCTGAAATCATTATTACACTATATATTAACTAATTTCAGTTTAAATTTTAAAAATAAATAAATAATCTTTAAAATAAAATAAAAAAATAACACAATGTCATTTACATTAACATCCTCAAAAAGCTAAGCACTTAGGTATAAATCTAGCAAAATATGTACAAGGCCTATACGTGGACAAGTTCAAAATTCTGATGAAAGATATTTAAAATCTAAATAAATGGAGAGAGATTCTAAGCTGCTCTTCACAACTTGATCTATAGATTCAATGCAATCTCTGGAGATGAAGAGATAGGACGGGGAATTCCAGCAAGAAGGTATAACCAAAAGGCACAGGATAATTTGGGGAATGATGAATACATTCATTCTCTTCAGTGTAGTGATGGCTTCACAGGTGTATACATACTACAGAACATATAAAATTTTATGAAATATGCCTAGTTTATTATATGCCAAAGATACATAAATAAAGTTTTTTTGTAATTACATAACCAACCCGTTCAGGCTCCAATTCCAGGTTCTTAGCAACGCCATCCATCCTAGATTTCCTATGATAATATATGCAAATTTATTAAAAGTAATATAAAAGCAATAGGAAGTGATCTTTGGGAATTTCAGCAATAGGTATGATATAACACCTACCAAGAATAATTTATCTGAAAACTGACTTAGATAAAAAAGAGACAAACATTAGAAAGGTAAAGACTGGACACATTACAAATTCTTAGCCAAAATTCCACAACATAATCATTAGTTACTACAGTTTATATAAATTCAAGCCAGAACTCTAAATTGCTGAGGTCTTAGAGCATACAGCTTGTCTAGACCGAAACCTCTTAAGATCTACAATATTCATTACAGTAATCATTGTAATTCTGTGATTGGGGAAAACCACCCACGTTTTAGACACATTCATAACTTTGATGTCTCCAAAGCACTCTGGGAGGTGGATGATTACCAAGTGTGTGAGAGAATGCATCCTTAAATGAAATTCTTACAAATTATATGGACACTAGTTTTTTAGTTTAATTACTTTAAAAAGTTATAAATACAAAAAAGTAAGCATTTAATTTAAAAAATATATAGCTTTTATTTCCTTCACTGATCTTACACCTATGAAGAAAATTAGTATAGCATAAAACTCCGAACAGTGTAAACACATCCACAGAACAGAATCAATTCTCTTGAGTGGTCATTTCTAGAAATTGACAAGCAAAGTCTTAAGGATTTTTTGTGATATTTTGATCTTGATGATTTCATACTCAAAACCTTAATCACTTTAAATATTTCCAATCAATTGATAAATTATATAATGTTTCTGACCATACTGACAACTGGCCATTTCTCTTCATTGATCCATTAAGGGAATTTCATAAAATAGTTTATGTTCCAATCTAAGAAGTGGATCCTAATGTCAAATAAATGTTCCAAAATCATTTTATATATGCACATAAGGCACACTCATTGAAATCATAGCAGTCTTGGTAAGCACAGTATTTTTAATTGATAAAATTTAGATGCATAAAATAACACATCTCTTCATAACTGAGCTTAGTTGCTGGATGGCTGATACTGGACTAAGTCAACTCCAAGATTTTTCCCTCAGTCACCTTAGAGTTTTTTCTTGATCAACTGAGAGACAAATTCAGTCAATTCCAAATTGTTGTTGTTGTTGTTGTTGTTTCTTTTACCCCAGGGTATCCAGTCATGAGAAAGGGATGAAGACGCTTGGAGTCAAGTTGGTGGATGGCCTCCCTGGATTATCATTCTTCCACTCCAGCATCCTCTGAGGGTCTGCTGCAGCCACCTGCTCTGCAGTGCCCTAGCCTAGCCCACTTCCTCCCTGGCATCCCCTTACCACAACCAAGAAAACTGTTCAGGGACTACTGGCTTCCAAATAAACCTTGCCCCTTTTGAGGGCCAAGTATTCTGGTATCTTGATTATAACTGTACTTGACAATGTCACCAGGCACAGTGTTCATGGTCATTTTCAGGCTCCAAGAAAGCGAGAGGCAAGTGAAGTCCTCCAGGCTCATGCTCCCAAACCTCTCTTTATCTGGTGGGATCCTGAAATGGGGTGGGTGCTGGAGAATTTTACTGTCCCTATGAGATACCTAGCCTCCAAGAACTTCTAAGACTTATTCTCTCACTTCCTTTGAAATCTCCTCCCATGCCCTTCCCCAGGCAATGAGAGCTCCCATCTAATCTATCAGATGTGATTTATAATAAAAGTTATTTTTCTGATGTCATCTGTAGGCAAGGGATTCAACAAACAATACTTGCAAACAAAACAGATACAGTCTGAATGATTTATACCTTAATCAAAATGCATTCAGAGCAAGTGCCTGATGCATTTTGCCATCAGTCTTAAAAATCTCTACAAAAAAATGTAATTGCATTTATATTTCTCTGAAAGGAAAAGTCATCCCCTCTCAGTAACTTCCATCAAGTTTAACTTTCCTAGAGAAAAATGTAAATGCTATTTTTCTCTCTTGTCACACACAGTGTCTCAAACATAACTCCTCCATAAATGATTCTTAGATAAATAGCTTTCTGTTAAAGACCTTTTTTCCAAATAATTTATCATAGTGTTCTATTCAGAACCTGAACAAATGATGTATCAGTTTTCGATAGTGTCACTGCCACATCTAACTATTCTAGTTTGGGGTTATATTATATCCAAAATAGCTTGCTCCTCCAGGTAAACAATGCCATTGGTGATTAGATGTATATTCATTTTGTTTAGAACTGGAATTAATGAGGTGCTTGAGTGGCTCAATCTGTTTAGCATCTGACTTTTGATTCTGGCTCAGGTCATGATCTCACGGTTCAAGGAATCAAGCCTCACGTTGGGCTCTGTGCTGACAGCACAGAGCCTGCTTAGGATTCTCTTTCTCCTTCTCTTTCTGCCCCTCTCCCATGGTTGCTCGCTCCCTCTCTCTCTCCCTCTCTCTTTCTCTCTCTTGCTCTCTCTCAAAATAAATAAATAAACATTTTTCTAAAAAAGAACTTGAATCAAAATGAAAGACTAGGCATTTCCAAAAAAACCCTGGTGTTTCCAAAAAAGGGGAAACGGAGAAGGGAAGATTCTACTGTGATCCTAAAAATATAAGTGCACCATTTTTTTTTCATTTTACTGCAATACAAGCTATTTTGCACATCACTTACATAGCCAGAAATTATAGGCAACATGAATTGGAATCAACCAGGTGCCAAATGAGGTACTTATGCCCACTTTCCTATTCATGGTGGCCTTAGGAACTACAATCCTTTCATTAGCTGTTTATTGTCCTGGGAACATCCCGAGTCAATATTTTTATTTCCTGTTTTCACCTGCCAGTGGTGAGCATTTCTCTCCATTTTCTGAACACACAACTAAATTTAACAGAGTAGTGATGACAAGACATGCAGGAAGCTGCCCAGGCCAAATGAAATGGAAAACCTGAACAATATAAAAAATGCTTTTCTGGTTGGAAGGAAGTTTTGAAGTTCTGAAGACCCTTCCTCAGATCTTCCTGTAATTCCGTTGTGATGCCCCAAGTCACTTGAAAAATTTCCAAACTTCTACAAAGTTAGGATCAAAAACATTTTTGATTCAGTATTATAGAATAAGGTAAAACATTTTACACATTAATTTTGATTTAAAAAATTATAAGCTGAAGAGCTTAATGTAAGCAATCTATGCCAGCTAAACTTTAAACGAAATTCTTCTGACTTACACTACACGTTCCTAAAACTTAGTTTCATGTAAAGAATCTTTGAAACTTTTTACAGTTCATTTTAGCTTCTTTTTAAGACCTAAAACCCAATTAGACTCAGGAAGAGACATTAAGCCATCATATATACACTATCAGTAAATTATTTTTTATCAATTAAACCACATATGGCTCTTTTTATCTGAAAATGAAGCTTTGCTATCATAACCACGATATGAAATATATTGGTTTTCATAATCCATTTTGTATGTCTTCTTTCCCTTTTTCCAACAAAAAGATTTCATAAAATACAGGCACAGAAATGAGTAATCTGCTCCTTTTATATAATCCATCAGAATATCAGCCAAAAAGTGTACCTACTGTGGATTGTAAACCCAAATTTGTCAGGACTGAGCATAGCATAAGAGTAAACAGGGCTTCCTTCTAATGCTTTTTTAAATATGCATAGTACCACTGAGCTTGATTTCCCAGCCAGAGTAGTATAGAAGAAAAGAATTAAAAGTGAATAGATGGTGCAAGGGGAGATGGAGGTTTGGGAGGGATGATGCACGGGCATCCTTCCTGGAGTGGATAAGCACAATGGCAATGAAGGAGAAAATGTAACTTGCCAATTGTGTAGCAGATGATTTGGAATCACTGTGGCAAACAGACCATCAATTCCCAGGGGCATCTAGAGCCAGAGATTTCTAACACTCCTGAGTTGTGACAGGCTCTCTTCAATTGTTGCATTTCATTAGACCCAACTCTCATCTACGTCTGTCACATGTGTGTGCATGCGGATGTGCATACACTTTTATTAGAGTTTACTCAATTTGAAAAACAGAGACCTCGGGCAAGTGGCCATTTACATATCTGAGTGGAAAGCTGAGAAATTATCTACATACTGCAAAATTTTAGGGCTTTCAAAATGTTTCTATGTAGTATAGGCATATTTCATTTTATTCTCTTTACTGTGCTTTGCTTTATTGTGCTCCACAGATATTGTGTTATTTTACAAGTTGAAGGTTCAAGACTTCAGTGGGGGAAGCAACTCAGATGTGGGGAAACAGCAAGAGAACTAGAATTAGAAGTGAAGCTTGAAGATGTGACTGAATTGCTGTGATCTCATGATCAAACTTGAAAAGAGGAGCAGTTGGTTCTGATGGATGAACCAACCAAGTGATTTCTTGAGATAAAATCTACTCCTGGTGAAGATGCTGGGAAAATTGTTGAAATGACAACAAAAGATTTAGGGTATGAGAGGATTGGTTACAAATTTGAAAGAAGCTCTACTGTGGATAAATTGCTATCAAACAGCATCACAGGCTACAGAGAAATCATTCATGAAAAGAGGAGCCATTTGATGTGGCAAACCTCACTTGTGTCTTATTTTCAGAAAATGCCGCAGCCACCTGATCAGTCAGCAGCCACCAACATCAAGGCAAGACCCTTCACCAGCAAAAAGGTTATGACTCGACAAAGGCTAGATGATGGTTAGCGTTTTTTAGCCATAAAGTACTTTTAAATTAAGATATGTGCATTGTTTTTTAGATATAATATTATTTCATAATTAATATAGTATTATATAAACATAACTTTTATATGCACCAGGAAACAAAAACTTCATTTGACTTACTTTTTTTGCAATATTGGTTTTACTGCAGTGGCCTGGAACCCAACTCACAATATCTCTGAGGTGTGCCTGTACATTTAGAGATGCTATGCTTGTATTTAACAAATAATGTACTTTAGGATTTCTCTGCTACTGAGAGTTTGCCCTCACAATAATGATTTAGCTAATGGTTATTAAGCACTACAAGATGCCTAACATTGTTCTAAGTGATCTACACACATAGTCTCTTAATCCTGACAACAAGGCTCTAAATTGATCCTATTATTATCTCCACAGAGCACACAAAGGTAAAGCGTTGTATTCAAGGTCAGCCAGCCAGTTAATGACAGAGCCAGCATTCAATCCTAGGCAGTCTGGCTCTGGAGTACATACTCATACCATACAATACAATACAATGTTTCATTTGATCTACTTATAGAAGCACTATTACATCTATTTTTAAATGCAGAAATTTAGACCCAAGGGCTTAAATAACTTTCAAGTTTTCTCTGCTAACACATGATAGACACTGTGAGTCAAGCCTAATCTTTTTGATTCCAAAGTCCATGCTCATAACCACTTATGAGCTCATAAAACCACTACAGCCTCCTAAATACAGGACCATGGTGTAAAATGAAAGGAAAAATACCAGGACCATCAAATCCAACAGAAGCAAAAGTAAACAAGTTGGAGTAGTGACCTGATCCACACCATCTCACTGAGATGGTTCACCCCTAGAAAACCCCAGTATTTCTCCGACACTAACCCCAGGACAATAGTCCCAGGCTAAGCCCCCATTTGAACCAGAGCTACTAATGTCAAGACTAGAGGTGGCCTTTGTTTTCCTGATCTTTACAAACCTGCATAGCAGTCGCGCTCTCTCTCCCTCTTCCTGGAAGTGGCCACACTGCTAGTCAGAAGAAAATTCAACCCAGAGCCAGAACTGGATTCAAAATGGAAACTGCCCACAAGCCTGAGTCAGGAATTGTGTCCCCATAGAACTCTCTAATCTTGAGAGAGGGAACCCAGTGGTACAAAGGAAGAGAGAGCAGACATTGGATGAGAAGAAGGCCTTTGTCACTAAAAGCCCTTTCTTCCTAGATGAGCATTCTGGATTTCAGAGTGGCTGCTTCCTGCTGAGTTTAGATGAGCCTGGCCTTTGCCCCTGTACAAATGAGTAGGGGAATTTTGAACTCAGACATAAAAAGCACAGCAGCAGGCCACAGAGTTCACAGCTCAGACCTGCTGGGAGCCCCAGCCAGTTCATACACCATATGTGCTCTGCTTATCCATCTGGTTTAATGGACAAGGCCAAACAAAACAGTGAAAACAAATGGCAGAGTCTTTCGCCCTGGCCTTGAAGTACACACTGACCTCACCTTGCAGAGTTGTTATTTAAATCACTGGGTTATAAGTAGTTTGATATAAAGTATAAAGGCCCAAGTGATGAAAAGCTTTTAAAAGGAAAGAAAAGTTTCGAAGTTACGCCAGTCTAGCCATCTTATATCAATGGTTCCATCTACCGATATCACTCCATAAAGCAAAATCTGAAATTCAGTGAAACTGTAGAAACATGTATCTTAACCACATGTAATCCAAACCACAATCAATCACAATTTATATGACCGCCACAAAAGCCTCTGCATTATTAAATTATTTCTTAGACTGAAGATCAGACTCACTTATTACGTAAAAGTCAAAACAGTACATTTCAGTGTAGTAAGAATCCATAGTCTCCGAAAGGTCATTATTCTACATCTTAATTGTGCTTTATGTAATCTTAATATGTGCTTTGATCAACTTTAGAATGCTTTTTGAAATGAATGTATCTCTATGGCTGACACTTTCATTGAACTATATATATATATATTTACCTCCAGCTTCCATCCACTAGATACCAGTAGCACTTACCCCATTTGTGAAAACCCAAATGTCTCCAGATATTGTTATATATCCCTGAAGAGCAAGTCAAAATCATGCCTGTTTGACAACTACTGTCTTATAATATTGAGAGTAAGTTTAGAATACTGATCAAACACTTCTCGTTTATATACAATCATTCAGTAATTGCTGTAATTTGATACTAATGGTTCTAGGTAATGTCTAGTTCTATTAATGAATTATTTGAATCCAAGTTCATCATTTGTCTTCTAAGCTCATAAAAAATTATGTCATCATGGTTTTGGCTTTCTAAGCATCATGAAATCCCAATCATACACAAAAGTCTGTGTATTACATAATGGAATGAATACACAATATACATACAAACATGTACTATGCAACTAAATATTAAAATTATTTAAAAATCTGATTTTTCTGAATTGTTCCTAAATCACTGATGTCTTTGGATTTCACTCAAGAAGAATATGAGTTTTTCCTTCAAATTTAATAAAGTCTACAAATACTTTTCACAAAGTCTTATTACACACTCAAAATATTTATAATTAATGTAATTTTAAAAATATATGTGATGTCAAAACATTAGGTAAATAAATTAAGTCTTTTAAAACTTGTGTTTTTGTCTGTCCCACTATATAGAGCTTGATGGAAAATATTAAGATGAATGAAGCCGACATGAGCCTTAAAAAGACATGCCAACAGTAAAGGTGGGAAAAAAAAGAAATTTTTTTAAAGTGGAAAAAAACTGCCAACATTTGGTATTAAGGAATGGTTTCTACATGATGGGTAGATATGAAGGAGAAATATTTGAGAAAAGTATCAAGCCAGTGAAGTATAGAGTGTATTATGAAAAAGAAAATTAATCTGGATTACGGAATTGTAGACTATATGTAAAGCCAGTAGGTGCAGTGTTGGAGGAAAAAGATGTGATAAGATGTAAGAAATAAGAATAAAAAATTGTTGAAGCCAGATTATAAAAGGCCTTGCAAGTCAGATTAATGAGACTGGCTTATTTTATGATCAACAGGGAACCATTGAGTAAAATGGATCAGAAAGATCAGAGTTAAATGTTAAGATGTGCTTTTTCTGCATTTCAAACATAGCATCCACCTTCCACTTACATCTAAACAACTTGTCCATTATAACCTATAGGAGGAATCTGGTCACCTAGGGAACTCATGTCTGATTCTGTGACCTAAGATTAACTCATTTTTATGAACTTTCTGCTTCTTAGTTTTTGCTCTAGGGCTAATAACCGGTTGTCTTATTTTTAAGACCCTGTCTACCTTATTTTCAATTCTAGTAATTAGTCCCTGCTTTTCTTCCTTTATTTATAGTCCTACTGATACCTCAGAACTCTTGAGGGGGTGGAAACTGACCCCTGAAAGAACCCTCAACCACCACAGGAAGTAAAATCCAACGTGCTATGGCAGGCATGCTTCTCTCCTATTTCCTGGGTACATCTTCCAGTATTGTTTGATCTAGCTTCCATGTGCCCATGCTATTCTAGCTTCTGGGCCATCTGAGTTACTCTGGGTCAGCTCTCTTTGACACCCAATGGCTGCCATCAAATGGCTCCATGTTACTTCATTCTATAAACATTGAGGTTGGTTTTTTTAAAATGTCTTATTTATTTCTGAGAGAGAGAAAGAGAGAGAGAGACAGCGGGAGCAGGGGACGGTCAGAGAGAGAGGGAGATACAGAATCTGAAGCAGGTTCGAGGCTCTGAGCTGTCAGCAGAGAGCCCGACACAGGGCTCGAACCCACGAATTGTGAGATCATGACCTGAGCCGAAGTTGGCCGCTTAACCTACTGAGCCACCCAGGCTCCCTGTAGACCTTGAGTTTTAAGAGACTCTTCTCCTCCATATAGTACCCAAATGGGCAGGTTTGTTCCAGATCCACTGCCAGGTCTGTTTGGCTTCACTGAGGTTAGCCCTCCATGCACACCTGTGGTTTGCAATGACAGACAACTGGCATGAAGGAAGGATGGATGGGAAAAAAGAGAAAAGCAGCAAGAAAACTAGTAAGAAAATTCTGAGCAATACTGTATTAGCAATGTTCTTTATGACAGCTAGAAAAATGTTTTACTGCAAAACAAACTATTTTCATGAGGTGTTTTGTATGAAAATATCCCTTTCACAATTAAATATGATACATAAAAATCCCCCATTTGCTGTTCTTACTAAAACTTACTATTTTAACATAGGATCATTTTTTGGGGGGATAAACTTGTTATAGTATCACTTTACTTAAACCATCACAGCCTTTTTTTCCAGATGTTACATTTCTCTTAAATAACGGCAAATATGTCAAATTAAATTAGCTTCACCATTTTAAAAGTGAAAAGCTCCAGTGAGCAAAGACAAATTTTTATGGCAAATTGGTTAATAAAGTGTTGTCTCATGAGAACTGGACCTTAACCTGGAAAAGTGACTCTAGATGTTTAACTTCTTCAGCAATGGGAATTCTTCCTGCAGTCACTGAAAATGTTTTCTGGTCTAACCACAACTCATCACACTGTACACATTGAAATTACTTCTTCAGTCCTGTATTTAATTTAAAACAAATACAAACAAACAAACAAACAAAAAATACGGGCTCTGCTAAAAGAATTCAGCTCAGTTCTATCATTAGGTATCATTATCTTACTTCAACTTCAGTGATCATATTTTCTTGCCGTTTAGTCAGACTGAAGTGGTTCTCAATGTTGACTTTCAAAAAAATGCTTATAGGGGCACCTGGGTGGCTCAGTCGGTTAAGCCTCTGACTTGGCTCAGGTCATGATCTCACGGTTCGTGGGTTCGAGCCCCACATTGGGCTCTCTGCTGACAGCTAGCTCAGAGCCTGGAGCCTGTTTCAGATTCTGTGTCTGCCTCTCTCTCTGACCCTCCCCTGTTCACACTGTCTCTCTCTCTCTCAGAAATAATTGAAAATAAAAATTTTTAAATGCTTATAAATTAATATAAATAAAGTGTTTAAAACAGTGCCTGAAAGAGTGCAATATACAGTAAGAACTATATAAGTGATGATGATGATGACTAAAAAGCCCTGGACTCTGCTGAAAACCAAATAACTTAATCGATGGAGTGTGGATGCTACCATCAGAGTACCTGAGCTCACACAAGTGGTATTTTTCAAAGCTCTCCATGTGATTCTACTGAGAAACCAATGTTAAGAACCACAGAGGTTAACGAAGTGCCAATAACACAAATTTCATGGCTTAAATCTCGTAACAGCTGACAAGTCCCATTCTATGCCCCATTGATAAGGACAGAATTTACCAGAGGTGCCTGGATGGCTCAGTTAGTTAAGCATCTGACTCTTGCTTCCAGCTCAGGCCATGATCTCATGGTTCGTAGGTTCAAGCCCCACACTGGGCTCCATGCTGACAGTGCAGGGCCTTCTTGGGATTCTCTCTTTCCCTCTCTCTCTGCTCCTCCCTGGCTTGTGCTCTCTTGCTCACACACTCTCCTTCTCTCTCCCTCTCTCTCTCTCTCTCTCTGTCAAATAAATAAATAAATAAATAAAAACTTAAGAAAGAAAAAAAGAAAATAATCTACCATGTGCATGTCAAAGAAGACATAAAAAATAAGTAAGATGATCTCTACTCTCAAGCCACTAGCAATCAGTTAGGTGAAACACACCATAGTTCAATTAATATAGAGAGAGCAATTATTTAAGTTAATAATAGTGATATTAACTAAGAGTATGGGGCAGACAAAGAAAGAATCAAGCCAGTTCTACTTGGATAAAGCCAGGAAGGGTCCCAGAAAAAAGCAAATTTGAGCCAACCCTTAAAGGATGAATGGAATTGTGTGTTAAGTGGAAAGACATACCAGACAGAAAGATATGTCTAAAATGTAGAGGGGAACAGCATACAGTCTTCAAGGACCTATGAAGAAGTGAAGGAACTGAAGCAGAAATACTATAGGCAAAGCTGGACAGATCAGAAGGGCCTATAAAACCAGGCCAAATAACTATGACTTTTCCCTATAGGTAAAAGGGATTATAAAAAGAGGTGCTATTAAAAAACAGTAACATAGGGGCACCTAGGTGGCTCAGTTGGTTAAGGGTCTGACTTTGGCCTAGGTCATGATCTCACGGTTTGTGGGTTCAAGACAGACAGCAAGCTCTGCACTGCTTGGGATTCTCTCTCTTTCCCTCTCTTTCTGCCCCTCCTCGACTCATGCTTTATCTCTCTCTCTCAAAATAAATAAATAAACTTTTAAAAAGTAACAAAATTATATCTATAACTTACATGTCCTCTTGATGTATCAAGGGCAGCAATAAACCTACATATGAGGCTCGGGGCCTCACATGGTCAGGCTGATAATGTTCAGTTGAAACCAGTTTTTCTACTGTGCTTTCACCTAGTTCTCTTGAGGAATAAAGAGAAGATATTTTAGAAATTAAATTTTTAATCATAAGCCAAACTAAGCTAAGAAAGCTGTTCTACAAGTTTCCTTTTCCCTTATATTTTCCATGGGAACAAATGAAAGAAACTTTGGGTTTTTTTTTGAATGGAAGCTTATACATTAGACTCATTCAAGACTTTATATAAAATCGTAGTGCAAAAAAAAAATGAGGAGAAAGTGTGATTCTTACAGATAAGAGAAAATGACTCCCAGAAGAACTACATTTATGGAGGAATAAATTGAAATTGTACATTTCTTAACAGAATCTTTTAACAGAAGTTTTCTTTCAGAATAAGACTACACAAGAATTGGTGTAAAGTAGGAGGTGAAAGTAGCACTTACATAATAACATTATCAAATATTGATGTGGGCCTAGTATAGGCCTACTCTGATTAGTACTGAACTCATTGTCCTTACTACAAGGATGTCAGTACTATATGTAAAGTCTAGTTTACAGGTGAGGATGCTGAAGATTAATACTATTAAATAAGTATAAAGTTTACCATACTTGGAAGCTAACCAACTATCCTTCCATTGTCTCATTGAGGCTTGTGGAAGACATGAAACTCCTGAGTCAGAGACAAAGGACTTATTCACAGCACTAGCAGTAGCCAGAGTATCAGCATCTTCTTTTGTCAATTTCCTGAATCCTAATTCTCACAGAGCACACAAAGAGGGTCAGGTAACACCTGCACATGCAAATATGGAGTTAGAGGAATGTTACAATGTGTTCTAAGAATTTTTACAGTTTGTATTATAAGAATTTTTGTAATGGACACTGAGCATGCCTGCCCTTTGCTCTGGAAGGAAACACTATTGTTATCTTTATCTTCAAAGGTCAGTCACTATACAAACATGCTTGAGATAAAGGCAAGTCAGTGCCTCTGCTTGAAAGGTGTGAGGTCACACAAGAGAACCATGGCGAACTATCTCCCAGCAATACATTGACCATATTCGTACAATCAGTAAGTGATAGGACCAATATCTGAACCTAAGTCCATCTCATTGGAGCAACAGAGCTCTGTACTAAGGCATCAGGAAGTAAAGCATGAAGGACACCTTGACTTTATGAAATTTGAGAATCTAGATCTAGTCACTGTAGAAGAGGACGAACCAAAAAGACTTCCATGGAGCTACAACTGTCAACGTTGGTTAAAAATATCTTCTTTCTATGGGGCACCTGGGTGGCTCAGTCAGTTGAGCGTCCAACTTCAGCTCAAGTCATGATCTCATGGTTCATGTATTTGATTCCTGCATCAGGCTCTCTGCTGACAGCTCAGAACCTGAAGCCTGCTTCAAATTCTGTCTCCCCCTCTCTCTCTGCTTCCCCACTCCTCATACTCTGTCTCTCTCTCAAAACTAAAAATAAACATTAAACAAATTCTAATATTGTCTTTCTAGGGACACCTGGGTGGCTCAGGCATTTAAGTCTCTGACTCTTGAATTCAGCTCAGGTCATGATCTCATGGTTTGTGCATTTGAGCTCCGCATCAGGCTCTGCACTGACATTGCATAGCCTGCGTGGTTTTCTCTCTCTCTCTCTCTCTCAAAATAAATTTAAAAAAAAACTTTAAAAAAAGAATATCTCCTTTCTAGAGGAAGGAACATGAAAAAAAAAAATCTCCTCTGGAATATCGTAGACCTCTTTATGCAGTGAGGAAAGTTTGAAAGACATAGTGACATAACAGTGTCAGGGGAAAAAAATCTAGGATATTCTTGGATGTTATCTCCAGATGTTGACTTTTAATGCTAGTCTGACTTAAACAGTAGATGAAAGATATTTAAGTACTATGTACATAGTGTACCATTTTCCCACCATAAGCTATTTTGGGCCATTAGGCTCTCGGTTTAGGAGATATTAAAGTATGGAAAACATGATCATAATTTATGTCTTCCTTCAGCCTTAGGACTCAGAGAACTTCTTATTTTATATTAAGAGGTGAACGAAACTATTGTTTCAAATACAACAAAAGCCCACATCTGCTCTTGTGCAAGCTGCTCCTGGCTACACCACGGATTGTAGATATGCATGCAAAGCCACACCCTATCCTAGTTCAAACACATCTGGCATTGCTGTCAGTCTCGTCCTTGTTCTAAGCAGCTGCTCGGGAGCTCACAATGGAGAAGACCATGTTGCAAATGGGGATCCAAGTCAAAGAAAATTCCTACCTCCCTACCAATGACAATGTGTGGAGAGACACAGACTGTTAGTTAATGATAAATGGGTCTCCACCCGTCCCATACCCATACCTAATGTTTTGATCATTGCAATGTCCCCTGCTCAAGGTAAATACTGTTTGCTAACCTCTTAGAACAGCAGTGCTGACTTGGAAAAGGGGAAAGGTTTCATCTGATCTTGACATGTAAACACTCAGGGTAAGCCTCAGCAGGATGCTAGCTTTAAGAGTTTTAGACAAGGCTATACCATGGCCAAAGACTCATTTCTGCACACTGCAAAGGCCAATTTTCTGTTTCATGCTCCGTATGCAGCCATCCTCAACAAATGAGACCTGCTGGAGATCCCTTTCTGTTTCTGAGAAACAAAGTGTTAAGTCTGACATGGGTCAGTGAAATCATTTTTTGCTTTAGAGCATGCCCAGGAAGAGGAGGAGATTAATTCTCTCTTCCAGGATTTGAAATCTGTCCTGAATCCATGGCCCATGCAGATGCTGGTATGCTTTTTGGTATTTGGGGATTTCTTGCTGATGAATGTAATACAGCCAAAGACTTGCTTGGCTGCAAAGAGAAACCAGAGAAAAATAAAGATTTGCTTTCGTTGGTAACATATTGTAGGGTCAGGATGTTGTTCTAGTGACTCACTTGAAAAAAAACTGTGGTAGGAAAACTAAATTCAACCCCATGACAAAGTGTTATGGCTTTTGTTTAACAATAATTCCAGCCAACTCACTGGCCAGGATTCTTTTTATATAGGTTGGGTCTACATGATTTCAAAATACCCAGTACATTTAATTCTAAAACTTGTCTCAGGAACCCATTTTGCTTAAAAAATGTTAACCCTGAACTGAACCAATTTGGACAAAAAACATACGGAGCATATATAGTGAGTGACTAATTATTTGGTTAATTGTGACCTGAAGTTTTGGGATGCACTGATGTTCTATAGACAGATTCATAGAACCCATTGCTCTTAGAACCCACTACCCTATGATCATCTCTGCTTTCTAGCCTCGACGTTAGAAAATATATTTCTCAATTAGAATAGCCCCACTGTCATTGAGGTAGAGGAGGAGAGGGCGGGAGGATGTAACAGACCACCTTGGGTCCCAGCCTTCTACATTTGAGGATTCAGACAAGCACTTAGTATTTTTCCCACCTCTTTCTTTAAGTCTTTGTTATAGTCTGAGTTTTTAAATTTATATTAATGATTCTTCCACAACTGTAATTCATGACATAGGCATCCCACCTGAGCCATGTTTCCCACCTGTTATCTTCCTGTGGAACAGCATAACCTTCCAGCCTCACTTCTCAAATATCATCTATACCTTGAGGTCCAGCTCAAAGCTATCTCTTCGATAAAAACAAGTATGAATTCCCTCTTGTACTGGGCAACGATGCACCTGGCTACAGACTAAACTATGTTTATAGCTTTATATAGCACGTTCTGCCTTATGTTATAATTCTTTGCGTCCACGTCTGTGTCACCACTAAATTGTTAGTTCCTTGAGCGCTGCACTTCTGTTTATCCAGAGGGGCCCATTCTTCTTCCATTTCATATCTCTATACCAGCCTCAGTTATTCGCCCAGAGTAGGTAAGTGAAAAATATGTTTTGAATGTAATGATGCACACATCCTCCAAATAAATACACCAGATGACAAAGTGGCGGGAGGTGAGAGGGAAGGGGAAATAGCAGACAGGAGAAGGAAGAGAAGAGTGACGAGAATGTCAAATTGGAAATCCAATCTGATTTAACATCTAATACATAATTAATTCATATCAGCAATTATCATGAAGACAAACCCAAAAGCAATTGCTCTGCATTTTAAATGCCTCATTTTTCCTTTAGCATCTTTATTTACACACAAACAACATTTACTTTCTTCCTGATTGAAACATGAACATTTCTACGTGGCTTTCTTTTGAACAAGCAGCTTCAGAGCAAACCAATTCTGCTAATCAATTTTCTCACTTCCCCGACCAACAACCTCATCCTTTGTGTTAAAACAATAATTTGATGCCTAAATACTGCCTTCCCTCAAGGCAACGAAGGGAGAAGACAAGTGCCAGCGAATGCTATAATATATAACAGCATCATCAGTGAAATACAGTTCACATCGGTATGGAAATGACTCTGAGTGGGTGGTTACTGCCACAAAGGAAACGTACATACTCAGAAATGAAGTAACTGTAATATAGGAGTGAAATGTTTTCATAATCTTAAAGAGGTACTCCTATCCTAAATGTATTTTTAAATAAGATTCAGTATTCTTGGGGAATTCAGGAAGCAGATTTTTTCAGTTAGTGACTGACCCGCTGGGAATTTTACTTTAAATTTTGGGAATGTTCAGGATTCCTGCTTCATCATCTATATTGATTGTTGACACTCTGTCTAATGTATTACCCAGGAGGTTTGATGCTTCTGTTTTTTAATAGAGATTTAAACAGCACCACCATTTTGATTTGGTTTGATTATTAAAAACAGAATCTAGAGATCTTACACTATGTATCACATCGTGAACCTTTGCTCCTGCCAATACTGTACTTGAGATTTCTAACACTTAGCAATTTTCTAACATTGTGGCTGAGATCATCTTAGAAAGACCTACATTTATATTTTCCCCTTGTGATGCAGAATCAGTGTTCGACTGGCTGAGAAAAAGTGAGGCACTCCATTCATGTAAGACTGCTGAGTGAAAATGCAAACAAGTAGGCAGCAAATCTTTGCATGTTATGGAAACACAGAAGCTAAAAAAAAATTTTGCTGATTGTTGACTTGCTTGCTGGAAATATTAAATTTGTCCAGTTTTCAGTTTCGTAAAATCCCATCTTTCTACACTTGTTTTTATGAAGAGTTTCATAAAGAACATGCATAATTACCAGAAGAAAATCTATAGTATTCTTGCAAAACATCACACAAGAATTTCCATCTAACTTTTCACATGCTTTCTGCAAAGTCAAAGCTTTTTTTCTTTTTGTATCTCTCTTTCTCTCTTTTTTTTTTCTCTCTCTCTCTCTCGACTAATAATAACATGATCAATTTATGTCCAGCCTGTATCAGTGAAAATGCCTAGGATGTGATTAAAAAACAAAACAAATAACTAAGATAATGTGGCAACGAGAACTAAAAATAAAGGGAAATCTCTACACCATAGGGTTCTCCCAAAAGTTGCCTACAGGTCAAAACATTGGTTTAAGTGCAGAGGAAACTACCTGCAACTGATACAGGAGAACTTGAAGATTTAATCATGTGCTTGAGGGTGTGTGTTTTTCATAAAGGACAGCTGCACTCACCCACAAGCACCCTTGCCCTTGCCTGGCATGGGACACCATGTTTTTCAAGTACTGCCTTGTCCATGAGAGATTCTCAGACTTGAGCAAGCTCTGGATTGAGCCCCCCAGAGGGTTTGTTAAAAGACTGCTGGGTCCCACCCACTGGTTTCTGATTCACTGAGTCTGGGGTCCAGCCTGAAAATGTGCATTTCTAAGACGTCTCCGAGGCTGCTGGTTGCTGACCATATTTCAGACACCTGCAGCGTCAGCCGAAGCAGCTTAGAGCAGCTCACAGGACAGCTCTGGTGAGGCAGTGAGTACAGAGCTGGGAGAGAGAGCCATGGAATAGGGCTGCGCCTGCAAGGCCTGAGTAAGAAGGGGCTTCCCAACAGTCATTCTGTGAAGGAGAACTGCTGTCTCAGAAATACTCTCTGTGGTCAAACTGAACCAGCAAATATGAGAATAACAGCAACAACACAAAAAGGAAAGAACTGCAATAAAAACGTATAAGGGAGTACAGATCTTTTACTTCTTTAGTGAGGTTTATTCCTAGGTATCTTATTGTTTTTGGTGCAATTGTAAATGGGATTGATTCCTTGATTTCTTTTCTTTTCTTTTTTTTTTCTTTCTTTTTTTTTTTTTTTTTGCTGCTTCAGCATTGGTGTATAGAAATGCAACAAATTTTCACATGTTTATTTTATATCCTGCGACTTTCCTGAATTCATGTACTGTTCTAGCAATTTTTTTGGTGGAGTCTTTTGCATTTCCTTCATAGAGTTTCATGTCGTCTGCAAATAGTGAAGGTTTGACTTCTTCCTTGATTTATATGCCCTTTATTTCTTTTTGTTGTCTGATTGCTAAGGTTAAGATTTCCAGTATTACATTAAATAGTAATGGTGAGAGTGGACATCCTTGTCTTGTTTCTGACCGTAGGGGAAAGGCTGTCAGTTTTTTCCCATTGAGGATGATATTATCTGTGGGTCTTTCATATATGGCTTTTAATGATGTTGAGGTATGTTCCATCTATCCCTACTTTGTTGAGGGTTTTTTATCAAGAAGGATGATGTATTTTGTCAAATGCCATTTCTGCATCTATTGACAGGATCATATGGACATATTTCTTTTATTAATGTGGTGTATCATGTTGATTGATTTGTGAGCATTGAGCCAGCCCTATATCTCAGGAATAAAGCTCACTTGATCATAGTGAATGATCCTTTTAATGTACTGTTGAATTCGATTTGCTAGCATCTTGTTGAGAATTTCTGCATCCAGATTCATCAGGGATATTGGCCTTTGATTCTCCTTTTTAGTGGGGTCTTTGTCTGGTTTTACAATGAAGGTAATACTGACTGCATAAATCTAACTAAATAAGTAAAAGGTCTCTACTCTAAAAATTATAGAAGACTTATGAAAGAGACTGAAGATTACACAAAAAAATGGAAAAACATTCCACACTAATAGATTTGAAGAATATTCTTAAAATATCTATACTACCCAAAGCAATCTACACATTTAATGCCATCCTTATCAAAACACTACCAACATTCTTCACAGAGCTAGAACAAACAACCCTGAAGTTTGTAGGGAACCACAAAAGGCCCCAAATAGCCAAAGCAATCCTGAAAAAGAAAAATAAAACAAAACTGGAGGCATCACGATTTTGGATTTCAAGCTATACTACAAAGCTGTAGTCATCAAGACAGTATGGTATAGGCACAAAAACAGACACATAGATGAGTGCAACAAAAAAGAAACTCCAGAAATGGATCTACAACTATATGGTCAACTAATCTTCAACAAAGCAGGAAAGAACATCCAAAGGAAACAAAAGCAAAAATAAATTGTTGGGAACTCAACAAGATAAAAAGCTTCTTCCCAGCAAAGGAAACAATCAACTAAAAGGCAGCCTATGGAATAGAAAAGATATCTGCAAATGACATGGCAAATAAAAGGTTAGTGTCCAAAATCTATAAAGAACTTATCAAACTCAGCATCCAAAACCAAACAGCCCAATTAAGAAATGGACAGAAGACATGAACACGTTTTCAAAGACATCCAGATGGCTAACAGGCACATAAAAAAAGTACTCAACATCACTCAGCATGAGGGAAAGAAATCAAAACCACAATGAGATACCACCTCACACTTGTCAGAATGGCTAAAATTAACAACACCAAAACCAACAGATGTTGATGAGAATGCAAAGAAAAGGGAACACTCTTACTCTGTTTGTGGGAATGCAAACTTGTGTAGCCACTCTGGAAGGCATAAAGGTTCCTCAAAATGTTAAAAATAGCACTACTCTATGATCCAGAAATTACACTACTAGGTATTTACCCAAAGGATACAAAAATAGAGACTTGAAGGGGTACATGTACCCCAATGTTTAGAGCAGCATTACCAACAATAGCCAAACTATTTAGAGAGCCCAAATGTCCATCAATGTATGAATGGATAAAGAAGATGTGGTATAGATATACACAATGAAATATTACTTAGCCATAAAAAAAATAAAATCAGGCCATTTGCAACACATAGATGGAGTTAGAATGTATTATGCTAACCAAAATAATTCAGAGAAAGACAAATATATTATTTCACTCATATGTGGAATTCAAGAAACAAAACAGATGAACATATAGGCAGGGAGAAAAAAGGAGAAGGAAAACAAACCGTAAGAGACTCAACAACAGAGAACAAACTGAGGGTTGGTGGAGGGAGGTGGGGGAAGGTGGGCTAGATGGGTGATGAGTATTGAGGATACTTGTTATGAGCATCAGGTGTTATATGTCAGTGATGAATCACTGAATTCTACATCTGAAATCAATGTTGCACTGTATATTAGCTAAAATATAAATTTAAAAAATTAACTTACAAGAGAAAAAGAGAGCTCACACACCAAGCCTTTCATAAATGATATCAACTAAGACTGATTGCAAGGAAAATTATCCTGAACCATAAATATGATCATCCTCCAGGCCTCCTCTCCTCCCCGCTAAGGGGAAGTGATGGAAGCTCCCTTATACATGCAAGCAAAATACATATGAATCTCAGTCCACTCACTTCAGTGTACAGAAAATACCATGTTCCCAATTATCCAGTACTCAACTTTATTGCCAAATACAAGTGCTATGCCAGTTGGGAAAATGTGACCTCAGTTATGGGTGAGGTATCCTCCTGACCCAAAGGCTATGATGCTGAAAGTTCAAGGACCATAGCTAGGCCCAGGCATGACATAGAGTTTAGTATTGGTCATTAAATATTGGTCTTCAATCCACACAAATCATAGTTGAGATGTCATGGATTTTGTACCATATCTAGAATCTGCTTCTTCCTTGAAACACCATTACCATGAGAATCTCTGTAACCTTTCTACAAACCAATCTAACCAAAGGCCCTACAGAGCCATTCTCCTCTGCATTCTTGCTACTCCCTCCAAGAAGGCAAAATTATCCACTACTCTGGCATCCACTGCCCACTTCTCTCCATCCCTTGGGCTGGAGGGTGATCTCTTTCCAGTGTGAGTTGACAATAAACCCTGGAGTTCCCCACATCTACACCTACATGTCTCTGGGGTCCAAGAACCCCTGTCTCTTTTTTACTATCTTTACAACTTTCTAAATTTTCAGGATTTGAAGTCCAAATGTCTGAGATTTCAGAATCTTCAGGGGCCACAAAAATAAAAGAAGTAGGTCAGGTATATACAATAAGTAGTAATGGAAAGTGCTATACACTGGAGTGAACCCTGAAGACATTAATAATAAATTTTTTTTAACAGTAGAGGCCAACAACATACATATTTCGGCCAATGTATAGAAGGCTTCTTGTTTGAACTTCTTGAACTTGGTTCAGGTTTATGAAAAACAAAGATGTGATATCTATTTCTTCTTTCCTCTTGGCTGTTCCTGAGGCACTGAGCATCCCTCAGGCACTATTTTCTTGAAGACAGCATTTGTGGCTGTCTTGTTCATTGCTGTATCCCTAGCTCATAGAACAGTGCTTGGCACGTGGTAAATGACCTCAGTAAATATATTTTTAATGATTGAGTGAATAAATAAATGAACGCATAACAGAAATAAGCATTGCATTATCTTAAAAGTTACCCATCTCTATTATCTTTAGTCTGTACAAATCACATGAACGATCAAATACCACATTGTATAAAAGAGCAGACAGCACAGGGGTCAAATACTAGGGACCCTTACAAGGTAATATATTTCCATCAGAGGCAAGACCTCTTCTTTGCAACCATCCAACCCTACCACTGCCTGTTCATGGCAGTAAAATCATAAATTCCTGAAGAAATGTTGAATGCCTTGGACTGAAGCTAAATTAGGCAAATGTGTTTATGTCTGAATATGGCCAGCACGGTGGCTAAAGTGAAATAGAAACTTGAAAAACTTGATGTGTTACAGATTTCAGATTTTTTTTAAAGGTCAAGAAATAACCTGAGGAACCCAAACTTAAAAGTTAAAAACTTGATCTGAACTAGTGTGTGCTGTGCTTCTCACATTCACTAAAAAGCATTCTAACGACTTTCCCTTGGGAAAAGTTATCGTGACATGGCTACCACCTATTTGCCTTTCTGCTTCAGCCAGCCACCAGAGTTCACGGTTGTCTGCCTGCGGCTTCCTCTTTTATCTGAGGCCATTCTCTGAGACCCTGATCCACTGGAAAGAAATGTAATCATCTGATCTGCATGGTTGCTTCCACCCATGGATTGCTTCCCTTGGTGAGGCATTTAGCACTAAGCCAGGAGTACACAAGCTCTGATAAAACACTCCAGAGGAAGAGAGGATTTGCTATTGCAGCTGTTCATTATTTGTTAACCTCTGCAATGTTTGTCCTGTTAGTATTGTCCAGTTTGAGGAATATTTTGTAAGAGAAAAAAATATTTTAGAGTCCATGTGTCCTTAAGCATGGATATCTGGGAACTATTATTGTTAATTCTTTTTTTTAATGTTTATTTATTTTAAGAGAGAGAAAAAGTATGCACACAAGCAGGGAATGGACAGAGAGAGAGAGGGAGAGGATCCCAAATAGGTTCCGTGTTGTCAGCATAGAGCCCAATGTGGGGCTCGATCTCACATACTGTGAGACCATGACCTGAGCCAAAATAAAGAGTCTGATGCTTAACTGAATCACCCAGGCGCAACTGTTTATTCTTACTTTGTAGCAAAGATTCTCTCTACTATGTGGACCCCAGGGTCCCTATTTTGGTTTAGGTGCACCTTACAGGCTACCTTTTCCATGTACCGCTGATCCAGGACATTTTATTGCCCCTGCTGAAATCAATGAATAAGAGCTACACTTGTTACCACCATGTGGTAGAAAGACCGTGAGACTTGGGGTTAGGGTATCTGGGTTGAGTTAGGGTTTCACCACCTACCCACATGGATATGTTTAATCACTAACCTCTAAAACATTCATCTTGGTAAGATTTAAGGAAAGAGACTGTAGGAAAGTTTTGAAATGCAAATGAAATAAAAGTATGAGGAAGCACTTTGTAGGAAGTAAAGCACAATAAAAGTGTTAGTCATCACTGTTGATGGTATTAATGTGATTAGTAGAAACAGAGTGGGAAGCAAGAGGAAGATGTGCTTGGGAGATTAATCCTAGAAGCAGCAGAAAAGACAAAGACGGAGCTCCAGGACTCTGCAATAAGTGGTGGTTGTGGGGCAGGGGGGACATGAGATCAGGGAACCAAGACTGACTAACCTGTATGATTAATCTGCTCATCATTGTCCCCAAGAGAATAAACAACCTGGCCTGCAAAAGGGAGGGAGTGGAAAGATGAGACACTGGCTGTGAGACCTTAGCAGTTTGTGTCATCTTTCCCACAAAGCAGGCTCCATGAAATCATTGAAGATGGAGGAAGAAATAAGCTTGAACACAATGTAAGGGATATAAGCAAGCCTGAGAAGAAAATGGTAAGTGTGACCATGCTGGCCCTTTCTGAAGCTTATGGTTAATAATGGAACACTTTTTAATCACTTCTGTAATCAGCTCAGACTCAGAGACCCACACAGTGACAAAGACTGCCAGTAACCTACACAAACGTCTGTCCTCCCACACTGTCCCCAACCCATCCTTCTGAGAACCCTGATTTTTCTACTCAGTATATTGCAACTCAAAACAGAAGACTACATTCCCAGTTACCCTGACACCTGAGGGGGGGGGGAGGGGGACGGGGGAAGGTGTGGAGATGGGACTAACTTCTGGCCATAACATATATTGAAAGTGCTTGTGAGACTTCAAGAAGTTCCCTTAAATGGAGCTGATTCCACCTAACGGGTTTCTTTCATGCCCTTCCTTTCTCTGGCCAGCCACATGGCCATGATGCTGGACTACCAATCTTCTACCATGAGCATGCTGTTTCTCAATACCAGCCACATTCAAGTTCCCGTTAATCCATCTACATTTGTTCAAACAGTACCCCCTAGAAGACAAGAAGGCAATGATGAGAACCATCGTGCCAAGCCAAGCAAACCACAGGGCAGAGGCTATCCTAATGGCAATGTGAACCCTGAAAAATAGAGCTCTTGCAAATAGGGGACTATCTGTATACTCCCTTAGATACGGGAAGATGCAAACTACAGGACACAGATTAGGTGAAAACTTTCTGCAATCTAGAAATTAGAATGGATACCAGGACCAAAAAACATTCTTGTAGACCTAAAAGCAACACTGTAAGGGGAAAATATGGATCTTGAGTCTGAAAACATGGAAGAAGAGCTCACCTCTGACAATCATGTACTGTAGGGCAGAAAAAAAATACCTGAGAATGTAAACCATTCATTTTGGTTTTTTTTTCTTTGTTTGATGTCGTAATTTTTATTTTATTCCTGTTGTTTTTGGTGGTTATTTTTCTGGATGAAATTCTCTAGAAAATACAAAGCAGGTGGACTATGACAGAGAAAGCTATAAGAAGTACAAAAGCTAAGCTGTAAAAATTTCAGGATGCAAGAAAAACTAAAGAAGTGGAACTTCAAAAAATTTACAAATAATCCGTAGGAAAATTTAAACCACATTGGAGTGGCAAGTAATAGACTATATATTGGAAATTTGAAATAGTAGGGGCACCTGAGAGTGGCTCAGTTGGCTAAGCATCCCGACTTCAGCTCAGGTCATGATTTCATGGTCCGTGAGTTCAAGGTACATGTCAGGTTCTATGCTGACAGCTCAGAGCATGGAGCTTGCTTCAGATTCTGTGTCTCCCTCTCTTTCTGCCTATCTCTTGCTCATGCTCATGCTCTGCCTCTCTCTCTCTCTCTCTCAAAAATAAACAAACATTTAAAAGAAGAAAAAAAAAGAACTCAGATTTTGATATCAGATAAAACTGGCCTTAAATCCTAGAACAACTCTTTCAGTGACTTTGGACAAGTTAGCCATTTCCAAACTGACCAGGCTTAAAAAATCAAAAAATCCCAGTATGTAGAAAATGATGAGGGAAAGAGAGAAATGATAAGGAGAAAAGAAGACTGTGAAGCCAACATTCAAATAATTGCTACCCAGAAAAAAAGCAAATGAGGGACCCCTAGGTGGGTCAGTCAGTAAAGCATTCGACTTCGTCTCAGGGCATGATCTTGCAGTTTACGAGTTCAAGCCCCGTGTCGGGCTCTGTGCTGACATCCAGCTCAGAGCCTGGAGTCTGTTTCAGATTCTGTGTCTCCCTCTCTCTCTGACCCTCCCACGCTCTCTCTCTCTCTCTCTCTCTCAGAAATAAATAAAACATTAAAAAAATTTTTTAATAAAAAAAGAAAAAAATCAAATGAACAAAAATAATAACCAATGATACTACAAAATAAAACTTTCCTGAACTGAAAAAAGGCCATCAGAATGAGACCAATGATGATACATCATTCTCCTCCCTCTTTTTTCACTTTAGAAATAAGAATCTAGGTAGAAAATATACATGTCACATATGAAATCACAAAAATGAGACTGGCCTCACATTTGCCCTCTAAAATATCAAAAGTTAAAAGATGATGGTGAAAATCTATAAATTTTTCTGGGATAAAAGGATATAATCCAATAAAATATTTCCCCAGCTAAAATGTGGGGAAAGGTATTTATGTATATACAATTCAATTTATATATACACAAATTAAAATCAATAAATAAAGAAGAAATTTAATGTATTAGAAAACAGGGAAACTAAGCATGATAAAAATATCCAAGTCTTTGTTGTTTAGAAAGGTCAGAAAAAATAATTCTGGAACATGTAATAATTCAAAAGAGGAAGTACAAATATATATGGAAGAAATGAGAAATGCTTTATAAACACAGATTGAAAAATTACAAAAAATTGAGATCCCAAACCAGAAAAGTCTGGATAAAATGCGTCATTTTCTAGGAAGTTACCAAAATTAAGTCAAGAAGCAAAAATAGACTGAAAACCATGATAAATAATAAAATAGTTATGAAAATGTGCCCCTGAAATGGAGACAAGGACCAGATAGATGCACGAGTAAATTCAACACGAGTAAAACCTTCAAGAAATAAAGATGTGGCATGCTGTTTAAATTTTTCAGAATACATAGAACTATTTCAACTTCCCATGTCTTGATATAAAACCAGTATAACTCTAGTAACAAAACTGATGGAAGCAGCTCAAAAAAGAAACTGTGGTCTAATGTGTTACAAATGTAGTTATAACAACCTTAAATAAATGATATAAAATCTGTTTGAACATAGTATTTTTAATTTTCAAAGCAGCCAGAGAAACATATGTCTTAAAAAAGAGAAAAAGAACGAAAAAAAAATGGCAAAAGAGTTTAGACCTCCCAGTTAGGGTAGTAGACAATGAGAGAATCTGCCCACTCCAACGCTTGATGAAAGGAACAAAAATACATGACATAAACTTTGAAAAGAGGTGGCCAAGCAAATAAACAGAAGATGCTTATTTGCTTCAGGAAGTCTTTTAACCTTATCTGCATCTCTCAGAAGAAATGGTAGGGAAAGTAGATGACTCAAGTACGTCTTTACAATGTTATTAATATTTCTAAAAATAGGGAAGGAGCTGGGAGTGCGGGCTGCTGGTGAGAAAGTCATGGGGACACTGTGGCCAACATCTCCGCCAGAGGAACCCACAGAGGAAGAGAAGACGTCCAGGGAGCGCCATTCTGCCCCCTCCCAGGTGGAGAGGAAAGAAGAGACGGCGCGCAAGATCTCTGGTACACACTGCAGAAATGAAGACAAAAGAGCAAACAAATGAGAAAAGTATAAAATCTGTCTACAAGAGCCAAAAATTGAGAGATTAAAAAGAAGGTAAAACTCCTTTTGGCCCCTAGTTGACGTTAATGGGGCTACACCCCACAGGAAGTGTTACCTTTTCCGGTCCTGACGGGGGAGGAAGGGTGAATGCACTCACTAGGGCTGGAAGAAATGTGGGCATAAAACAAGAAAATGAATAAACAACCTCTCTATCGAAAGCTTACGCTTCAGGGCATCACACACAAGCCAGAAGACTGGTCTGAAGGGCTCAGGAAGAGAACATGCTCCCAGGTAGATGGAGTGGACAGTGTAAGAGGAAATTTGCCCCAAATCAGAGAAGAGGCAGAGCCAGAGCTTCCAGTAGGTCAAAGTATACTCTCTTGACCTAAGGCTAGGGAAAAATTAAGTGCTAGCAACACCTAGGTCTCAGAGTGCAGCTCTGAGAGAGAAAGACAGGAGGGCAGGTCTCATGGGGAGAGGCCCCTGGAGAATTCACAGACACACTTCCAGAGCACCCAGAGTGTGCTAAGCACAAATGAGAGTGAAAAGAAATGGCACTGCAGTTACGTAGAAGCACAACATAAATACAGAGAAGAGAAGCGGCATGACCTACAAGAGAGACAGAAAAATCTTACTTGGAAATAAAACATATTTTACTTGCTAAAGAGACATTGACTCATTGTGTGCCTTAGTGGTAATATGAAGGGGGGAAGACATGAAAGCCCGTAAAACAACAGAAGTAGGTAGAAAGGCAGTCTGCAGAGATAAACCTGGACTGCGATGACACCATTAGAACCATTTACTCCTCTATTTGATAGACTGGGAAGAGCAAGAAAGAGCTAAAAGCCATATTAATGGGATAGAGGAAAGGCTTGAGATAATATCGACATCAGAAAATATGTTAGAAAGAAGTCGATAAAGGCAAAGCCAGTATAACAGAAGGGTATTTTAGATCTCTGTCATTGTGATCCAAACAAATAAAACAGAGAAGAAATATTCAGAAATATTAAAAAGAAAAGTCCCTGAAATGAGAGAGAAGCTCAGATTAAAGAACTGAGCTTCTCTACTGAGAAAAAGATACAGAACGATTGGCATCATGATACGCCTTGGTTTAGGTATTAAATTTCAAGGACAAAGCAACTGGTTTTCAGCCATTCAGACATAAAAAGCAAGTCAGTTAGAGGGATGGAAGTCAGGTTGGTTGCAAACTTCTCCACAGCAATGTACTAATCCAGAAAGCAGTACAGCGATAGCTACAATATCTTGAGCGAAAAAAATTATACTATATCAAAATAGATTATACCCAAACACGTTTGTTTCAGAGTAAGGGCAACAAACAGGCCGAAATGTTAAGAAACTTAGGAAATATAATATGTGAGCCCTTTCTGAGAAAAATAAACTTGCAAATAAAGTAAGATCACCAACAACTGAATGGGGAAATCTTAGTAAAATGACTCGTTCAACATTCAGTGCCATAAAATAATAGACTAATGGCAAAAAAATTGTAAGTCTGGAGTTGCAAACTCTAATGCCCACACGGATGAGGCAGAACTTATAAGGGGTCAAAACAGATTGGATTCGGTGAACTGAAGAGCATACACATTACCAAAACAAGGGCGCTACAGCCAACTTTGCCTTAATAGAGTAAGAAACAGTTAAAAGGAAGTCATATAACCAGATCTTTGATGTTTTCCAGAAAAATCCAGAAATCCAAACTTCTGTCTTAATTCTCTCAACTAAGGAAAACAAAGTCCGTCTGTTAGAGTTGTTTCGTACATGGAGGGCAGAAAAAGAGTAAAGAGAGGGGCAGACAGCTCCAGATTGGTAGGCACAGTTTTTAAAAAGCAGGGGAACTTACAAGACTTGTTTTGAGCACCTGCAAGAGAACCCAAGTAGATCTCTGCTGCCAGAATCTTAAGTTTCTACAGAGGCTTTAACCAACTATAGTCACATATTCAGATCAGTTAGCCTCAACAGCACCTTACTCTCTGAAGCCTATGTCTTTGAAACAGTGTGATCATGGTGGGCAGAACATACATTCCAAAGACAAGACAGGAGCCTCTGCTTGCCAGCGTCCAGCTCAAGGGTGGACCCGTGGTCATGTCCTCTTGATAACCTCCACCAAAGTTAGCTGGCCAGTCTGGTAGGTAACCAGTTTGTCACCTCTAAAAGCAAAATAAAATAACCTAATAATAATTATTATTATAATTATTAATAATTATAGTATATATAGTATATGTACTATATATAGTAATTAATAATTACTAATAATAAAAAAGACCTAAGAATGGTGCCCACTCAGTCTAATCTAGGAGGCAGGCAATCGATTGATAGCTTTCCAGAGGAAAGAATTAATGGAATAGGAGTACTATGGACCCTCCTTGAAAATTGTACTTAATAATAAAAAGTAAGCAATAAATGATATACAAACTGTGATAAGACCGGTGGTGAGCAGTGAATCAATTTAAATACAGGAGTAAAACTATGACTCTAGTAATTATCCTTACCAAGTAACATAATGCAAATAACATAAATCTTGACAATGTAAAAGCAATATATAAATAGTATATGTATGTTATGCATACAATTAACAGGTAAAAGAAAGAAAGGTGGGAATAACCATAAGCATACTAAAAATATTTGTGTAATTTTTAGAAAGATATTCCATTATTCCAGTGTTTTGATGCAGTCATTTTCTTAACCTTTCAGTGACTATTTAGTAGGAATTAAAATATGTTTCAGTAGGGGCACCTGGGTGGCTCAGTGGGTCAAGTGTCCAACTTCAGCTCAGGTCATGATCTCAGGGTTTGTGAGTTTGAGCCCCACATCAGGCTCTGTGCTGACAGCTCAGAGCCTAGAGCCTGCCTCAAATTCTGTGTCTCTCTCTCTCTGTCCTTTCTCTGCTCACGCTCTCTCTCTCTCAAAATAAACATTAAAAAATTTTTTAATATGTTTCAGTAAAGAACCTCTTTGGTTGGGCTGAAATGTGTTCCCCCTTACCCTGATATTCAAATGTTGACATCCTAACACCCAGTACCTCAGATTTGGACTGGATTTGGAGATAGGGCCATTAAAGAGATAAAGTTTAAGTGAGATAAATCCAGTAAATAATGGGTTGTTAAGGTGAGCACTAATCCAATATAACTGGTGTGCTTATAGATACGACAGGACATGGACACTCAGGGACAACCACGTGTGGACACGTGGTGGCCATCTGCAAATCAAGGAGAGAGGTTCCAGAAGAAACCAAACCTTGATCTTGGACTTCCAGCCTCCAGAATTGTGAGAACATAAATTTCTGTGTGTAAGCCACTCAGTCTATGACATTTTGTTAGGACGGCCTTAGCAAACTAATACAGGCCATATTCTGATATTGAGCAATCTATTTAGTTTCACTTAATTTATTCTGTTTTCATAAATGCAAAAAATGAGAAAATATTAAAAACAGCATATAAAATATAATTACAATCTTGAAGTACTTCTGTCCATATATCCTTTTATTTGTATGCATACATTAAGAGATATCTGGAATGATGTTCACTTACTGCAAGCAGTGGTTGTTTCCATGCTGGGATATTCTTGTACTGGCTATAAAAGTGTCACCAAAAATCTAGAACGTCATTTTTCTAAAAATAATAATAAAACGCAAAATACAACCTCCATTCACCTGAAGAAACCTTATTACTGCAACTCACGTACAGATCATTCTAAGTATGTATCATAGTTACACGCACAAACACGCTCAATCACACACGCATATACTCACACACAAACATACAGGCATATGCACATACGAACACAATTCTGAATGGGCTCATTCCAAAATTACTGCTTTTTCACCAAATAATATAAACACGTTAGAAAAGACAATTTTATAATATCTTTTTAATGTCTACTTAGTCTCACTTGAGGATATATGCATTAATTTATTTAACCAATATCCTAGTTTTGAATAGTTAGGTTGTTTATAAACCTTTGCTCTCTTATATACTGCTGCAATAAACATTCTTGCAGCTGCATTCTGTCTACATTATATTTTAGGAGAGAATTCAGCAGAATATTGAAGGAACAAAACACTAGGACCAAAAAGGATTCTTGCAGAAATATAATTGTGACTTAATATAAAGAAATACATTAATCAGATTTATCATATAGGTAAATTTAAAGAATAGTTATAGGATTGTTTTATATAGGCTCAAAAAGCACTAGCTTAACCTTAACATCTAAACATCTAAACAAAAGAATACTTCCCAAAGAATATCTATCTCAACTAACTGAGTGACTATTTATAATTAACAAGTCAAAATAACAAGAAAATAACTACTAAATAAGTACACAAAAATCAATACTTTTTCTAGATACCAGCCATGAATACGTAAGCAATCAAGAGAAAAAGAAAGATCCTCTTCACAACAGCAACAAATTATGAACTAGCCAGAAAAATATTAATGTGTAAAACATATAGAGAGGAAACTACAAAATTTTGCTTAGAGACATAAAGCTTACTTGAGTAATGAAAAACACACATAACCATGATCCCAAGCGGCAAAACTCAATATACTAAAAATTAAAACTGTCCCAAATGAACGTATACAATGGGATTGTTTTAGAACTTGAATCCTGATGATCATTTTTGGAGAAGTATGGTAAAACAATGATTTTCATATGTCTCTAGTGGGAGTACACACAAGGATAAACCAGATAAATTTATATACATAGAAAGATTTATCCACAAAGCTAATCATTTCAAAGAATTCTGAGATCAGTATTAGAGGTAAATACACAAAGTTCATTAATATACCTGAATGTGAATATGTATATTCACATATTGAAATATTATAAGCAGGACAGTGTAGGGCCGCTAAGACAGGTGTGAATGAAAAATCATTTGGAGAAAAGGGTAGAATCTAATGGTAGAGAAATGAATTTACCGTGAAGCTAATGAAACTTAAGCCTCAGAGCTCCTCACTTACACCAAACACTGCCAAGTCCCTGGGAGGGGGCTTACCAGTGTGTTCACATAGGTTTTTGTTTTTTTGCAAAATTTGCAAGAGGAGGATATTTTAACCTCAGTTAGCAGGGTTTCTGTCTTTTCTACTCATTTTCCCCCTTGGCCCACTTTCCCTCCCGCAGAGTGGCCATGAGTATTTGTGGTTCAACTAAGGAGAAATTAATTTGGGGTACATTTGTTGGGCTTAGTGGAATATACTGATGTGATTCACAGTCATCTCTATATATTGTTAAGCTATTGCCCTCCTTCACAGCATAGGACTGGCTTCCAAAAATACTCTGCAATACAGTGTGCCGACTCATTTTCTATACTGACATGAAGGTGCAGGCTTACAGGCTATTAACATGCCCACAATTCACAACCCAGGGAACATGTGGATCATATAAGGAGAAACAAAACTTGAAAAGTATAGACCCAGAAGCCAGTCTGCAGAAAACTCTTCTGATCTTCAGACCTGTAACTCTGTAAACAGATGAATTGGTACCTTAGTATGCCTCAATTAGAAGTTTTTTCCCTGGCAGAAGCATACTTGATGAACAAGAGTAAACAATTCTGAGCACACTGAAATTTTTTCTTTTTTTTTTTTTATATCAACCATGAGAAATAGAATTTTTCAGGCTCTCTGTGTTTGTAGCACACAAACCTATAACACAGCTATAAATGGGAAGTACATCTGCATGTGAAATTTTATGCTTTATGCACCCCAACTCTCAGTGATAAGGAAACAAATTTCATCCAGCCATGTTAGAGGTAAGATTGAAGTATCTGTCTACCCTCCCCATAGAAAACGATCTTAGAAAATTGTTGTCATGTAAAAAAGGCAATCAGATCTTACAAAACTAAACATACTCTTACCATATGCCAGTAATTGTACTCTTTAGTATTTTCCCAAAGGACTTGAAAATTTATACACACATAAAAGACAGCACACAAATGTTTATAGCAGCTTTGCTCATAATTGCCAAATACTGGAAGCAACTAAGATGCTCTTCAGTAGTTGAATGGATAAATAAACTGTGGCACATCCAGACAATGAAAGTATTCAATACTACAAAGAAATAAGCTATTAAGCCATGAAAAACCATTGAGGAGCCTAAAATGTATATTACTAAGTGAAAGAAGCCAATCTGAGAAAGCTACATATCATAGAATTCCAATTATAAGACTTTCTTTTTAAATTTTTTTTACATTTATTTATTTTTGAGAGACAGAGGACAAGCAGGTGAGGGGCAGAGAGAGGGGGAGACAGAATCCGAAGCAGGCTCCAGGCTCTAAGCTGTCAGCACAGAGTAGGATGCGAGGCTCTAATTCACAAACATGAGATCATGACCTGAACCAAAGTTAGACGATTAACTGACTGAGCCACCCAGGTGCCCCTAGAAGACTCTCTATAAAAGGCCAAACTAAAGAGACAGTGAAAAGATCAGTGGTTGCCAGGAGCCGGGGGAAGAGATGAATAGGCAGAGCACAGATGAGTATATGTTATTACACTTTTGTCTAAACCTACGAAATGTACAACACCAAGAATGAACCCTAAAGTAAACGACAGACTGTGGGTGATAATGATCTGTTAATGTACATTCATTTTTGGTTAAAAAAAAAAACCCTACCACTCTGGTGAGCCAGTAATAGGGGAGCCTATGCATGGGTGAGACAGGGGATACCGAAGATATCTCTGTACCGTTCTCTTCATTTTCTTGTAAACCTAAAACTGCTCTAAAAAAAAAATCAAGGCTTTAAAAAAAAAAAAAAAGGCAGGGATTATGCAGCCAAAAATAATAAAGGGGAAAAAAGGCATTGTAGAAATGTGGCAGGCAGTTTATTCATATGGATATTGTATTATTTTTCTTTTTTTTAATTTCTTTACTTTGCGAGACAGCACAAGAGGAGGAGGAACAGAGAGAGCCCCAATCTGCTGACAGCACAAAGCCCAATGCGGGGCTTGAACTCGTGAACTGTGAGATCATGACGTGAGCAGAAATCAAGAGTTGGATGCTCAACCGACTGAGCCACCTTGCATTATTTTTTGAATTTTATTATGTCTGTGGTAAATGTCTGCTTTTTAAATTTTCTGATTCAGTGTGTTTCTTTGTCTCATTCTAAACACTTTCCAAACACTTTCGTACCTGATTTTATATTCTTTTTTTAAAGAGGGCCTTCACAAAACCTACATCTGTCTTTGGTCAGGGGAGGTAGATTTAAACCAAAAGGATTTTACAAAAGCAGTGAATGGTCCTCTTGAGGACCATTATCAAATCACCAAGGTCTCCAAATATCCTCGAAAGTGCTTCAAAGGAAAGATCTTGAGTAAGTGAGGGTTCCTTGAGACCCAGGTGTCAGCAGGAGCTTACACAGCCTGCATGGCCCAGAGCAAGGCTGAATTCCAGTGTGGCATTGTCCCCGAGGGTTCATTCACTCTTCCCGTAGCCTTCTCCTCAACACAAACAGATCACCATCCTGTGAGCCACCTTTCCTTACAGTGTTTGTACAGGTTTTTCTTAAGCATACCACAACAGGGGCGCCTGGGTGGCCCAGTCCGTTAAGTGTCCAACTTCAGCTCAGTTCATGATCTCACAGTTCGTGGGTTTGAGCCCCGTGTCAGGCTCTGTGCTGACAGCTCGGAGCCTGGAGCCTGTTTCAGATTCTGTGTCTCCCTTCCTCTCTCTCTGACCCTCCCCTGCTCTTGCTCTCTCTCTCTCAGAAATAAACAAAACAGTAAAAAAAAAATTAAGCATACCACAACAGAGCACATCATGACAGAACACAGCTTGTTTGCGATGTCCCATGTGTAATCTACGGGAAGGTGTACTTAATCATCCTGTCCTCATACCTTTGCCTCTCTTTCCCTGAAACAGAGCAGAGCAACGCAACACACATCTTCCTTGCTACTCCTGTAGCTGTTCCCTTTTCCCTGTTCCCCCAGCTTTACAAACCTTAACAACAGTGGCATTTGAGAAAAGCCTGGAATGTGTGGGGAGGCTCTCCATCCTGGGAACTGTACTTAGAGAAACTAAGAGCCAGAGCAAGCAAAGTAGGCCATAAACATCTGCCAGTGCCTTGCAATCTGCAGCAAATGCAAATGGATTCCTGGCTTTTTTCAGAACCTTAGCGTCAATAATAGGATGTAGGCACAAACTTGGGACAGATCTAACTCTAGTCCCTGGTTTAGAAACCAATAAGCTCAATTTATGACACCCATCCCTAACTCTGCCTCCTCAAATGACTGACCAAGGAATAAATGGTGATATGGAGAATATTACTATGAATCATAACCATAGATTTCCATAGACAGACATTTTTTTCTCTATAGTATTTTTTATCATTATTTCTTTCCTCATTCAGGCAAGGATTTTGCCCAATTCAGTAATTAAGGAGCAGGGATCTAAAAAGAAACATAGCTAAACAGCAGTAGGAGTATAATAAGTCTCTCATCTGCAGTTTTTGGTTTGGATTTGCTCTTTTAATCCAGGCAGATACCCAACAAGCAAGGCAAGAAAAATGTGATAAAGGATCCAGTATGTTCAAGAACTCCAAGCCTGGTAACTTTCTCAGTATATGCCATTGTTTACACAAACATTAAAAACTTCAAGAGATTTAAGATCTGAGCTAATAGTAGAAGTGACCAATTATAAAGAAGTTTATTGAAGTAAACAAAAATAATTATAGCATCACTGAAAGTGTTTTGCCTTCAAAACATAACAGAAAGTCATTCTAGAACTTTCTAAGAGTAGATACTATTATAAAGCTTAACTACATATGAGACATATGAATGCTGCTTTGAATTTTCTCTGATACATAAAAGCTGATTGCAATTACTTTAATGTTTTCCATGATTAAAACATCATTACTAGTGAGAGAAAAAAGTCACTGTATTTATAAAATGTCAACATTTAATATTTCCTAATTCTTCAAGATGTTTCTATCAAATATTCTTTGGGTTAGGTAACACCAGGATAAAACTGGCTCAGCTACTCTTTGGTGTATTTGTACGCTCATCTTCTATTACGTGACTAAAATACATGTTATTATCAAGCAGGCTTATGTGGATGTCTCAATTCATTGAATCTACAACTTCAAAGAATGTTTATTAATGAGGAAGTCATTCAATTCAATAGGGTTCAGGACATGAAGTTCCCAGCTGGGGGTGTCTAGTGCATCCCTCTGCTTCAAAGAGCACAGAAACTCAATATCTAGTCCAGGGCAGAATGTGATGTAGTGGCATTACATTTGGCTAGATGCCACATTAGGAAGCCAGTGAAGTTTTAAAGTTAGTCATATTCTTCAGACAACATTGACTATTAATTGAACATCTACTATATCCCTAAATGGTTCTTGAAGTTGAAGTTAAAGATACGTAAAGGGAATGTAGATGTGCAGCTAGTTGGGCCTGGCGTTGGTACTTACCACCTTAGTGGCCTGGGACAATTTACTCAGCTCCTATGGTCCTAATATATATATAACACTGTTTTACTAAGATCTACTGGAGAATTTTATTCTAATGGTGAAATGAATGATATGAGCACTAGCAAAATAAATCCTTACAAATAGTTTCATTTATTTAAAAGCTCTGCTCAGCTCTGCCTCTAATGAGAATCAGACTCAGCATCATTTTAGGGTGTCCCCACGAATTCTCCAGAACAACACATTGAGTAAGGCTCACATTAAAATTCTCTTTGGAATTTGAGAAGAGAAAGTGACCACAGAGAAATGGAGAGAAAAGAAGAGGTGGGTGGGGAAGAGAGAGGGGAGAGAGGCCAAACATTTTATTTTGTTCTCTCCCATGCTATTTCAGAGCAGAATATACCTCTAAATATAGTAGATGATTATTATTATTCAAAAAATCTGGAAGGAGAAATTGTAGCCACCCTCTGAAGTCTATTCACATGCTGTGCTAAAATGTATCTGTGTGGAAATTACTGCCCACTTTTTTTAATGTGCTCGGATCTCTCCTCGGAATAAATGGGTACGTATACATAGAAACCTTGTGAAAGCTCATAACTATCCGTATATATTGCATACACTTCATAGACCATCCATAGCCTATTTTAAATTCAAGCTGGCTTTGTCCCAGCAACTTACCACAAATATGGCTAACCAACAACTGGTGTGCTCTCAAAAAGCATTGTGCCCTCAACATTAGCACAAAGCAAAAGAAGCTAAAAGAAGAGTTACAGGATCAAAGAAAACTGATTTGAGAATTATCTACCAATTTTATCTATGCCACTATACTCTCTCCTTATTTGGATAGTAAGAGTTGCCACTATCTGCCCTAGTTATCTCTAAGGCTGCAGTACAGATGACAAAGACTACTGCCAAGTCTGAAATTTACCGACTGCATACTGGGCTCAGAAAACACTCTAGGGGAAGTAATGTCGCCTTTTGAACCTCTTAAGATTGTATGCAAACATACATCCATGCGAACGCCTGTCCCTGTGCAAGCTTGTAAGAAGGTTTCCAAAGCTTTCCTCAGACTCTCTAAGGTCTGTGATTTTGTCTCTTGATTATCATGGCTAACATCATGAAGTTACTAATTTTGTTTTACTCATTGTCCTGTAAGCCTACTGTATTTTCAGAGTTAGATATTTAGAAATGTAGAGCAAGAATGAAAATATCACTTAACTCAGAATAACACAGAAAGCATTTATTGCCTACAAAAGAAACCAATGTAATTTTTGTCCAGAAAACCCTTAAGAAGTCAACTGAGCTTGTAGCACACAAATTTTGGTTCATGCATCTTGTTCTTAGTACCTGTAGCCCCCAAACTTAAGTTTAAGGAGCAAAAGTTTACTTGTGCGATAGCACAGATTTATAAAAACTACAAAGCATCCAGAAATGTAGTATCATTTCCAACCAAATCTGATTAGAAAGCAGAGAACAAATCTGAAGTGAAGCTGAAAATGTCGCTGCTTTGCCCGGAGTGAATCTTCGAGCTGGACAGTTGGAAAGTACTTCATTAGGCATCACAGTTTTCACCTTTGGTAAATTGAGGCCCTTAAAATTTAAATGAATTTTCCCCAAACTACATTACTTGTTAGTGACAAAATCAGCACTACGACTCAGTTTCTTTCCATCTAGCCCGGTACTTGTAATTTAAAATATTGAAACAAAATATAGTCAAATATAGTGTGTCACTCTTAATGACGATGATTAATTATTGTTAAATTCAGTTCTAATCAGGTTCGCCAAAATCTGCTCTCTGAATTTATACCCATAAGTACATATTCTACTCCAAACCACCCAACTTCTTAGAAAATGTTAATATTTGAACACCCATCTTAAGTTTTTCTAAACCAAGAAACTTAAGCCTACCCGCTACTGATTCTATTCTTGTGACCTACTGCATGGATTTTCTTTGGCAGCCCAATAAAAACCTCACATGTTGAAATAATTTATTTCTGAACCTAATATCCCTCCACAAATTCTTCCATTTGATTAACTTTTTTTCTCTTTATTATCTCACAGACATTCTAACAGAATAGGAAAATTGCTCATTTCTCCAATTATGAGAATAAATTAAATGAGGGAATTTGAGAAGGCGAGGGTGGGAAAGAAAGAGAAATGGAGAATTAACTCTTGTAAATTTCTTGGAGATTACATATGGTTCAAGTAATTTAAAGATAGCTTCTTGGGGATTTTACTCATAATCTTGTAACGATCTTTTTTAAGAATAGGGTGAGTTCCAAAAAGCTGTTTCTCAATCCATTTGTTTGAACTTTTAAAGTAACTCTCTACAAGCAGCCCCTGAAGCTGAAGGTGGTGGGTGCTGGCAGAGTTGAGCTCCTTTGTGCTGGTCTTGGTAGCACTTTCCATTACATGTGAAGTTTGCAAGTTAAACAATTGTAAGAAAGAAGCTTTTTTCTGAGTGCTAGTGAGGGACAGAGCACAGAGGCTGCTCCGTTAGAAATTTAGGGAAGTGTAACCAAGAGCAGATGCAGGCACACAATTTCCCTCTGTCCCTGACTTTTTTCAGAGCACTTTTCCCACTATGAGAGGAACTAACAATGCCTTGCACAAAAGTTTCTCGTTTATCTTATCTTCATCATAGCCACTCCGGAGATAAAGGAGAAAAACTTGCCTGTGAACTCTGTCTCCCATTTCTTTGTCTCTCAGTACTGCTAATCCTCAGGTAGGAATGGTCTACCAGGAGAGGCAGTGCTGAGGCCGAAATCAGAGCATACTAGCTCTCTCGGAACAGGAACAGAGGTACCAGGTACTTAGCAGCAATGACTAAGTACTGAATGGAATGAACCGACAGCTCTGAAAAGAAGAGGGGTGAGTTCTAAATATTTGATGAAGTTAACGGAAAACTCACTAGAGAGAAGCAAACAGTGTCACAGTATGCACTGGGAGACAAAATGTGCCTCCTGAGGCATTTTCCACTTAGCTTTGCCTTGTTGTACGTCGGATGCTGGGCATTAGCTAAGTCCTTTTTTCCCTCTGATTACCACTGATAGGAGATCTGCTTCACTGTTTACATTCCTATCATCACCCACAAGCTTGCCAGCATCTCTTTGTGAGAAGCCAACAGCACAGATTTTTGACCTGTGTAGCCAGAGTATATCTAGGGAGGTTTTAAACCTGTGTTTACACACCAAAGTACATATTCTGTGTAAAACATCACCTTAGCAACTATCATGTAATCTAATACCGGAGGGAGAACAAATGATGACTGTTTACTCTCCCTCAACCCACTGGTAGTTTTGAAAGCCCAAATAGAAAGCACTTCCAAAATGGCACCAAACCCAAGTAGTAGCATGGCAGTGATGATGACTTACTCAAATATTGCTCAAATTTAGGGAGAACCTTAAAATAGTTTAACACATTTCCTTTAAAACAAGAGAGATTTAAGCCTTACGAAGTCCAAAACAATTAATTTATATAACTCATCTGAGAACTCTGATGTTTATGAGAACTAGCACGTCGAGGTGGGGTTTAGAGCTAGTGTTAGTTAGAATCTAAGAGCCCCGGGTCTATTCCGTAGAGCACATTCAAAGGATAAATCCAGGAGAACGTACAACATGGGAGGCCTGTTCAGACATCCAAGTTCTGGACAGTACTGACAAGACTTGTAGGTTTGGAGGGGAAAGCCAGAATTTTGCCTGAAAAAAATAAATTATTTCCAAAAATCTCTTTGGAAATAACTGAAAACAACATTAGGACAAACTGTGGTATCCTATCAAGAATTAATCAACAGGAGAAAGAAGAAAATTCAGCCAGAGCAACCAAACTGACATGATTTGAAATTCAGACAACTCCATTTGAGAAGGAAAAGCAAGAAAACAGACTTTCATTCAGGTCCAATCCCCCTGTCCAACTTTCACTTTTGATTTACACACTGAGAGCGCTTCAATTGGAAAAGAATAGGGCTCGGCAAAAAGATGGAACGGCCACAAAATGCTGCAAGGAGCGGTCAGCAAGAGGTCTTCTGTACCAGTCATGGGCAATTTGAAGTCCTAGAGAACCTAAAAAACATACACGTTCCGACCAAAGTTCAGCCTAGAAATCCTTACGGCACCTCACTGACACTTCTTGAGGAACAAATCCAGTTGTGCTGCCCGGGGTCTTTGCCAGAGGAACAAGAGCTTCCACATGAAGATCACATATGCTGTGCAGCAGTTGCTGAGTTTCCTGGAGTTTTTATGAAGGGCTTCAAATAGCCCAGGAATAACTTTCAGTTGCCACAGTCACTAATAGCGCTGTGCTCCCTCTAAGCTGCAAGAGGTGAAAAGGCCCGAGGGTGTTCAGACTTCTCTGGAGAAAGTTGTCAAGGGTAAAAATTAAAGATAACCAGTGAGCTGCTTGCCGATGTTCAGCTAAGGAGGTTCCGGTGAGAATGGGAAAACCTGGTAGATCCGAGGTTGGGTTTAATTTGAGGGATTTCAGAGCAAGCAATGCATTGTTGAAACAGCTACAAATGTCATTATCTTTGCCCATGAAGAGATACTGAAGCCGGGAAAGTATGGGCAAATACCGTTCTCCTTAGGACAGGATCATTTATGCTTCTCACGTGGGAATGAGCAACAAATCTCCAAAAGCTGCCGTCCCCCAACCCTGGCCTCCAGCATATCACAAGCCATGCTATGGGAGCTCTAAAAAGAAGACCCTTGGAGAAGAGCATCAGGGGCCTGTGGACAATTTTAAGAGATCTCCTCGCCTTTCAGTTCCATCCAGTCAAAACTTTCATAGTGTTACATACAACGTCAACAATTATCAAATATGGGGACATCCACTCCTAGAAAAGCTGTCGTATCTGCAGTCCTTTGCTCCCTCCCACCCTTTTGCCCCTTATTCTGCTTTATATTCTTACAGCACTGTTTATCCCTTGATGTATTAGATGTTTTTTAATATCTGTTTACTGTCACAGCAAGGACTGATTTCTTCACGTCAAGTTCAACCTTTAAAACCTAGATTAGCCAAGACACCTATCATTTACTCAATACACTGCCTTTGAATAAATGAATATATGAAATTTATATTCTCATTCCAATTTCTTAATAAGAAAAAAAATTAAAACCTGAGGCTCAGAGAGGTTAAATAACCGACTCAAGGATGTATAGTGATACAGCAAAGCCGCTTGTTTTTCCCCACGGGTGGCAACTTTAGCTACTGGTAGGGGGGAAAAAAGACCTTTCAGCAGAAATCATGCTATATTTGGGAGAACACAGTTTAGGTAGCTAATATTCATTATATATTTTATATCCATTGTGCATTTCCTAGCCCATATAATCTGTGCATTATATAATGAAAGGATGTCTCAACAGGGATAATTTGCAGGAAAATTCTAGACCTGATTTTTAAATCTTTATTTTCTGTGCACTTCGAAGTGAACAGTGATCGCTGGGTATCAACAGAGATTAAACAGCAACAACAAGCAGGCTCACCATTTGTCTGGGGAAAGGGGCCCAATGGTAATAACGACAGCCATCACAAACACTGGAACAGCGGGCTCAGCACTGTTCTAGGCGTGCACACTTAGCACTAACTCATTCCATCCTCACAGGAACCTACACACTGTTGTCATCCCCATTTTACTGATAAGGAAACTAAGGCACAGAGAAGCAAGGTAACTTGCTCAAAGACAGACAGCTGATAGTACACAGCTGCGCCACGACTCAAACCCAGGCAGGCTAACTGAAAGCCTCTGCTTCAATGCTCCTACCTCAGAAAAAAAAATAGCCAAGTGTGTCTACATTCAGCCAGTCACCTGGCAAGTCCAGGTCTCATAGACAACACAAGAAATAGGAACTGTCGCAATTAGCAGGACTTGCATTTTGTTTACTACGTGGAAGAATACTGATTAATGAAACAGTGTCTCCCTGGGGGAACATTCCTTGACACATACCGGTAGGTCCCTTTCTGTTCAGTATTTCCACCACTTGAAGGAATACACAGAAGGCAATGTCATCTGGTTTGCTGATGACGCCAAGTTGAGGAACTCTGCAAAAGTGTGGTTTGACACAACTTAAAAGTAAGTTGTGTAGCACTCCCACTGAAAGGAGAGTGGCAGAGCACTGAGCAGCCACAGCTGGAATTCTCCACCAGCATCACTGCTCTCTTCGGTCCTCCTCAAGCCCTGCTTCCTTTCCCTTATTTTAGGCTAGAGCCTGCATCACGGCCTATGGACAAACTGTCACTGGGAAGGGGTTTGCTGTAATTCCTGCTTACTGGTTATGGTGACCTTCGTGTTCCCTGCTGCCTTCTGAAGACTGACCGAACAGTCCCGCTGTTAGCCCGGTGGATAAAAACGAAACGGCTTAAAGCAAAATATCTTTCTCATTCTCCACCTTGTCATGAGCCTTTTGAAATCACTCTATTATAGTTCCTTAGTAAGTAGCATTCTGTTCGCGCGTCGTCCTCTGAACACATTAATGTTTGGTCCATTTAAATGCACAGAGTGGCAATGCGCACATATAAATCTTCAGCAGTTACCATTTAAAAATAGAAGGATGACTCACCAGGCTTTCCTTTTCCTGTAAACACTGCGTGGTGCAAAACACTTGAACCCTGTGTTTTCACTGTCTCTGACTTCCAAATGTACGTGCCTGATACTGGCGGTTTTACGGCTAAACCGAGGGAGATTAAACCTCGCCACGCCAGGCTCAGTCGTGCCTTTCCCGTGGGCCAGGTGGAAGCCTCTCTGGCTTCCGGCTGGAGATGCGCCCTCTGCCGGCCCCAGGCCTGCTCCGCCCGCCTCCGGGGCTCCTGCACCCACAGCTGGAGTCGGAGGGAGCGAAGTGGAAAGTAAATGAACGAGAGGCAGGAGTTAATGGGTTGCGGAAGTTCTGCCATTTCTCTACGAGGTCAGCATATATAATAGCGTTCTTTCTCCCTACCACATCTGCCTTCTCCACCTGACCCAAATCCTGCGCCATTCGGAGAATCACAGGGAGTCCCCGCGTGGACTGCGAGAAATGTGCTAGAATTGGTTTCTCGCTAGGGTTTGACTTTGACCCGAGGGGGCAGGGCATCCAAACTACCTTTAACGGACGGCATCATTTATTAATGCGTCTCTGTGCCTCCATCCGTTGGTTATAGTGTCTGGGAACACTGCAGTTGAGCTCATTCCTAAAGAAAAAGGAAGGAGGCCACTGGAAAATGTTTCCTCTCGGACAGACATGCTGATGAAAAGTTGCTTGGTGCACGTCCAGATTCCTGTCTTTTGCTGAATTTTTAATCTTGTTTCTTTTGGATCAGCCCCCACTTCTCTGGGTTTGACCACTGATCATGCGCAGGGGTTATTCTACTCTGAAACTATAGATTTTGTTTGAGAGGAGCAGGCGTTGCACCTGGAAAAACTGGCTAGGGAAACCGTGGTGTTGCTTTATTAACTCCCTAATCACAGTTCTATTCTTTACAGCTTTCTTGAGAAATTGTACTAATAATAAAACACGTTTTCAGTGAGCAATTATAGTTCACAGAGTTAGCCTGGCTTTGCTGGAAAGGCATTACATTCGAATGGATGCCAAAAAACAAAGCCGTGCATTCGAATCGGGAAGAGGAGTTGTGTGTTTTAGAACTACCTAAATCACTCCTATAATTTGCAGTGGCAAAGAGGGAGTATATGTCCTCATGTAAAATTCAAAAGAAATACTGAGACAATATCTCCCATAGCAACAGCTGTTTTAGAAGTTCCAGAATGATTAATAAGCGTCTGTTTCATCTTTTCCTTTGTTCAACATCAGACCACAGCCTGCTCAATCTGCAGGTCAAAATTGTACTAAGACTTTGACAAAAGCAAAATGTGATTACTATGGATTTTTTTTTTCTGGTTATTCAATTATTGGCCATGCTGTTCATCTGCTTTTAATTCTTTACCAGCTAACCATGATTAAGAAGTTGATTGTTTTAGAACTAGAAAATATTAGTAAGCTCAGGATACTCTATCTTCATTAACATTTACATCAATTAATTGATCAGAATACATTCCAAGGTAGTAATAGTTATTAGAATTTACTGTCAGTGGTCAAGACATTTGACTTCTAAGTATTCAGTGGGCATGTTTCACACCGTGGGTTCCCCAGATAGCATCCTCTACGATTGAAGTGTTTGCAGGGGAAGGCTCTTAGAATCAACCATTGTGGAAGAAAGAGTAGGTAGCAGAGAATCTGGGCTGCACTACAATCCCAACACCACCAGCTGCAGCCTCAGTTATCCCACAGGGAGCCACGGGGTTAGAAAGCCCGTCAGAGACCACTTGATCTTCATACTCTGTGTTGATCAGCCATTAGATGTGGGCTGCTCAGGGCAGGGGATTTGACATGCCAAAGAAGGCTGATAGCTGATGGCCTTCTGACCACACTCGCAGTGAGAATAGTTTCTGCGATCCAGAAGAAAGATCTGGGGGGTGCTAGCCTGCCATAGTATATACGCATAAAATGTAACACTCATTACCTTTTCAATAAAGACACAGAAATTAGAGAATATAACACCCAAACTAAGCCAAATCAATATTGTACAAAATGATTAAATATTTTGGTGCTGGGACTAAAGCATCATCAGCTCAGGGTCACAGTATCTACTAGTCCCTTAATATATCGGGAAAAAGAACAAATTTAAATGTATTGAATTCTCATTAAAAATAAATGAAATAACCACTTCTGAGAAGAAAAAGATATTAAAATACAATTATTCAAAGCATATGAAAATTAAAATATTTCCTTGTGTCCATTTCTAAAGTAAACTCCCATGTGGAGGTTATTTTAATTATCCAGCATCCATATGTGCTATAAATGTGCTTAACTTGATAAATGTACCTTCTATAAGTGTCCTGTGTAATTATTTTAAAGCCTGCCTTTGATTAAATTGTGTGTACTTGATAAATAAAATAAATAAAGTTCATGGGCTTAAAATACAATTTGTACATACAAAAATTCTGTCTTATTTTTGAATATTTATAGACAGCATTATTTAATAATTATTTGCATCTTCATTTGATTGAAACAAAATGTAAACATTCAAGGAGTAAACTCCTTGTAACAACTAGGAGTTAATATACAGATTTTTTTCCCTATAAAGAAGCATTTCATAAAAGCTAGGCATAAAACAACCCAATTAAAAAATGGAAAGAGGATCAGAATAGACATTTTTCCAGAGAAGACAAACAGGTAGCCAACAGTACATGAAAAGGTGCTCAATATCACTCATCATCAGGGAAATGCGAATCAAAACCACAATGAGATACCACCTACCCCTGTCAGAATAGCAATTATCAAAAAAACAAGAGCTAATAAGAATTATCTAGAATGTAGAGAAAAGGGACTCCCAGTGTACTGCTGGTGAGAACATAAGTTGGTGCAGCCACTATGGAACACAGTGTGGGGATTCCTCAGAAACTTAAAAATAGAATTATCATATGATCCAGAAATTCCACTTCTGGGTATTCATCTGAAGAAAATGAAAATGCTAACTTGAAAAGATATATGTACCTGCATGTTTATTGTAGCTTTATTTACAATAGCCAAAATATGGAAAAAACATAAATGCCCATTGATAAATGGGTAAAGAAGATGAGATTATATATGTGACATATATAGAATGAATTCTTATTCAGATGTTAAAAGGAGGTAATCTTGCTATTTGCAACAATGTGGATGGATCTTTAGGGCATTACGCTAAGTGACATAAGTCAGCCAGAGAAAGGAAAGACAAATACTGTATGATCTCACTTACATATGGAAATAAATAAACAAACAAACTCATAGATACAGAGAACAGACCAGTGGTTGCCAGAAGTGGGGGAACAAGGAGGGTTAAAATGGGTGCAAGTGCAGCCAAGGAAACAACCCAGAAAATTAATAGGCAACCAACGNTGATGGTGAAATCAAAAGGTATAAACTTCCAGTTATAAATTTAAAAAGTCATGGTGATGTAATGTACAGCATGGTGACTGTAGTTAATAATACTGTATTTCATACCTGAAAGTTGCTTTTAGTAAATCCTAAAAGTTCTCTTGGGGCGCCTGGCTAGCTCAGCTGGTTAAGTATCTGACTCCGGCTCAAGTCATGATCTCAAGGTTTGTGGGTTCAAGCCCCACGTCAGGCTCTGAGCTGTCAGCACAGAGAGCCTGAAGCCTGCTTCGAATTGTGTCTCTCTCTCTGCCTCTCTCCAGCCCGTGCTCTGTCTCTGTCTGTCTGTCTGTCTGTCTCTCTCTCTCAAAAATAAATAAACATTAAAAAATTTTTTAAAAAACATGTAAAAGTTCTCATGACAAGAAAAAAATTTTTTAAACTAGATGTGGTGATAAATGTTAACTAGACATATTGTGGTGATCATTTTGCAGTATATACAAATGTCAAATCGTTACGTTGTACACCTGAAGCTAATATAACATTATATGTCAATTTACCTCAATAAAAGAAGCTAAGCATAATATGCTTATACTCTTATATATTAAGAGTATAATGAAAAGTATATATATAATTAATGCATATATACATGTATTAAATTGAAATCCTCATCATATGTAAATAAACTATGAAAAACATTGCCAGATAAAGAAGACATGAAGAAAATGTGTGACTCTCTTTTGTAAGTAAGTCCTAGGAGCCCAAAGCAGGATCTGCATCTGCTCTCACCATGTAATCACTGGGCCTTAACAAAGATCTGGCACATAGCAGGACCTCAGTAACAATTTGGTGAAGGTTGAAAGCATTATACATCTTAGTGTAAAAAAAAAAAAAAAGTGAATTGATTTCCCTTCCCAAACATGAAGAAAACTGTGTATTGGCTGTTTTCAAGTTTAGACCAAAAATAAGCAATTAAAAATATTTAATGTTTATTTATTTTTGAGAGAGAAAGAGCATGAGCTGGGGAGAGGCAGAGAGAGAGGGAGACACAGAATCCAAAGCAGTCTTCAGGCTCCAAGCTGTAAGCACAGAGCCCCACATGGGGCTCAAACCACAAACTGGGGCCTGAACCACAAACTGCAAAATCATGGCCTGAGCTGAAGTAGGATGCTTAATCGACAGAGCCACCCAGGCACCCAAAAAATAAACAATTTTAAATGACAAATTTGAATTTACATATTCAGGTTGATGTAGCCTTTTTTCTTTTTTCTGTATTATTTCACAGACTGGGACAGATTCTCCTTTCCCTTGAAAATTAAGGATTTATTTCCATTGCAAGGATATCAAAATGAAGCCCAGTTGCAAAGTGAACATATAGACAGCAAGCACTAAATGTCTTGAAGAGAGAGGTGTTAAAATTTTGTCAGCACATTTAACAAAACCAACATCTAGAAGTTTTATATATTTGCTCTACACCTGTTCACTCCTAAGTTTCTCAGAATGTTCCTAGAACTCAAATGAATCTCTCCAAAAACAGGAAAAATTTGAAGGAAAAATATAGAATCTATATACAAACAGAATTTCCAAAGGCCAGCCATGTTATTACAAAGCACCATGATAAACACAGAATGAACATGACCCTAAAAAGTTTTGCTGATTTGGAAGTACTAAAATCCAACCACCCCCAGGTCTTCAGTACTTATAGTTACTACTCTTTTCTCTAGAAATAGAAACATAGCCACTCTATATTTATGTTCTATTAGTGGCTGAGTTTTGGAAGTCATGCCAAGAGGATTCCAGAAATGAAAAAAAAAAGATTTTGTATGAATCATCTGTCATAATCCTCCATAAATCTACATCATTACCAAAATATGACCAAAATTGCTAAATAAATACCAAAGAATTGGAACAGCAAGAGGAAGGGAGTATTATGTCAGAATTCAATTAGTTTGAATATGGAAGGAAAGCCACATTTATCTGGGAGTCCATGAAAAGTTGTTTTTGATGTTTGACTTGCTGTTATTGTTCTTTTTAATGATACGCTTACTTGAGCATAAGGCTGATTCAGGAAAAGATCCATGAAACAGGTTTGCACCCCATATTGTGACCACATCATTGTGTGGTGATGTACTCTTTCTTTCCTCCAAACCCTATGTTTCAAGGTATAATTTAAAATGGTCTTAATACTTTTAAAATGTAGGTAGGCAAGAATATCATTCATTTCTATCATAATCCTCAAAAGAATAACTGCTCATTAATGTGTAATATATATTGGCCTAATTTTCCTCTAGAAACTTTTCACCCAAATTATGTACTCATTACTAAAGTTTTGGATACAAATAAATATCTCATTCTCTTGGGTTTAAACATAGCTAAATGTCACTTGGAAAAAGATAGAGTTTGACATTTTTTCTAATACTTTACTTCTAATTTTATTAGTTCCAAGATTTTACTGAAAAAAACTTTTAGAAAAAAATTACTCTAGATATTCAGATAGTGATATTTTATATTATCCCCATTAACTTGTTAGCCAGTACTTGGGTCATCTACTAAAAATCTAATTCTGCATGCACACGCACACACAAACATGCACATACATGCACCCCTATCATAACATTGGCTCCTATTTGGAGCCTGGTAAATGCTACATCAGAATGTAGTGGCAATCCCTTCTAGTAGTATAGATTACAACCAATAGACGGGGGCTTAAGTGGGAAAGAAAGCTATTTCTTTAATTGATCATCAAAATGGATCACTATGAAATAGTTTTCTGAGGGACAAGCATTCAAAAACAATTCACTAGCTCAGTTCTAAGACCAGAACACTGTTAGTGAAATATGACTAAACCACACATGAATAGAGTATATAGTAAAATTGAAAATCCTAGGCAAATTGAAAAGTTCTGAGCACCTTGTATGAATACGTAAATTCTGCCGTGATGTCTATTTTAGAGATGGTAAAATTAAAGCTAAAACAAGTCAAGTTATATAAATTGCCCATGAGCCCACTGCTTATAAATAGTAGCCTCAATCCAGATCAGGCTGTCTGAATCCAGAGCCCACATTCTTATATGGTTATATAAGGGAGAGAACAACACACACACGCATACTGTCAACCATTTTTATTCAATGGTATTTCCATTATTCTGGGATTTAAAAAAAAAAAAAACAAATGAAACTGGCTTTTCATTGCACATGTAGTTTTTAAGAAAGCAGACGTTACAAATATGTGGAACAGTTAAATAATATGAAGCACCATATGATTAATGTCTATCCTAAGTATTATAGACTAAGAACTATACGGAAGCCAAAAAACAGAGCAGTAATGTGGACTGGAATAGTTGTGAAAAGGCTTCATGAAGACAGTGGCCTTGAACTGCATCCTGAAATTGAATGAGAATTGGACATTCATAGTTGAGATAGGAGGATATTCCCACCTGGAAGAAAATTACCCAAGTAACTTTGGCACATTAAATAAAATTACATAAACCACCTTAGTTGCATAAAACACAAAGAACACATAGAGTTATGTAGCACCATGCTGAGGCAATTACCATCAATTATAGTTAAGGTTATTTATTTTGGATAACACTAATAGCTAAGTTAAATAATGATATTTTAAAAACTGTATGACTCCATGTTAACAAAATTCAAAAACAGGCAAATCTAATCTACTGAAGTAGATATCAAATTAGATGACTACCTTCAGGCGAAAGTGTATTGGCTGGGAAAGGACACAGGGAACTCTCTCAGGTGCTGGAGACTGTCTTGATTTGGGTGCCGATTACAGATATGTATAAAAATTCACTGAGCTCTTACTACTTATGAATTATCCCTCATTCAATAAATGAGTAAGGGTTAGCATCTGTGATAGGTTACAGGTTTTTGTTTTTTAATATATGGTGTATTTAGCATTAGAAAAATCTTTGAAGGTAAACTACCTCAACTCTGTACTTCACAGAGGAGGGAATGGGCATCAGAAACTTGCCCTAGGTCACACAGACGTTCAGGGGCTGAAAAACATACCTGTTGCTGAAAGGTTTTCCATGCTTTGTCATGCCTGCAAAATATATTTCATGTGCCACGTATTCTTAAAAAGAAGATCCAAATGTACCACTAAATTCTTAGTCATGTTTATTTACCAGTTTCTGTATTTTTGTTCACATTGATCACATTTATTTTTCCTCTTTATTCTTGGCATCTCTAGACTAAGCATTCCAACTTTTTTTTTTTTTTACAAATAGTTTATTGTCAAATTAGTTTCCACATAACACTCAGTGCTCATCCNATTCCAATCTTTTTTATACCTATAGTCAGTCTAACATAGTTTCCTCAAAGGTGCTGTTTTACATGTACCAATTTAATCTTATCATTTCATAAAAATTCAGTAGCTATACACATTCTCAAACTTCAAAGATTCCTTCCATTCCTCTGAAAGGTTCTTTGCCTGAGCCATTTTGTATTTATCATGCCACCATATTTTAACGCATATAATCTTTGCCCTTTTGCTCTATAAGTAAGGAGATAATGTAGATATTAATATGAACCACTTCACTTTAGGTAGATGCGTCCTTTCTGATTTTTTTTTCACCTCATTTACACACCACTGGTATTTTCCTGTAAAGCAGTTCAGAGGTATTTCTAATTCTGCTCTCAACAAACACCTTCTCTCTATGCTCAACTACTTTTGAGATCTCGGTAGTAAAACCTTCCCATGAAAAAACTGCTAAGTGTTTTTATTCATTTGATTTTCCATTCAGATAGTTTTCAATTCAAAATATAGGGAGCATTCCCTAAATTCTATACGCGGTGCCCAAATTGTCTGTCTTTATTTTTTACAGGGGTCTTTATTCTGCCCAGATACATATGGTTTGTTGAAAACCTTTAAACAAGTCTACGTGTCATGATATAAGTGGATCACCTGTGGAACAATCTTTTGTCAGCTTCATAAACTACTGTAACATGATCCAAGTACAAATGTTCCTGAGATAACTCAATGGAAGGTCTGGGTATACTTGTAATCATATTCACAGAGGACTACAATCCAGGTTTCTGTTTTTTACAAAGTCTATTATTTTACCTGTAATCGGAGACATTGCAATCTGGTAAAAACCATTCCAGTAATCTTCAGAAGAATAGTTTATGGTCAAATGCAGCAGGTGCGAGAACATTGCTATCCATTGCAAACTTTTTCTGGGACTATCTGGTTCATATTCATCTATGTTGACATAAGTAATGACAACTCAGGTGATAGTAAATCCACAGACTTCTTGATGAGTTGTGCCAGATTCTTTCCATCCGCCCCTTCAGATTCACTTTCCACCTTGATCCACCCTATTCTATGTCCAAGGAGGCTGATTTTAATGGGCTTTATCAAAGAGCTCCCTGTTTTGCTGGTCAGTGAGAACACCAGGGAGGTAGTGGAGAATGAAGTCTGGGCACTTTCTCCCAGCTCCTTCAGAGGCAGATCTACCCACCTTCTGAATCCCTTGAATGAGGGTCACTTTGCTGTGAGGTTGCCCTTTTCACACAGTCTGCTGTGTCCTAGATTACCCATATGGTTTGTTTCTCTGTACCCTCTCCACATCTTTTTATTTATTTATTTTCCAACACAGCTTAGTTCCGGCCCCGGGGGGGCGTGAAATCACCACATTGATCGGTTAAACTCCACATCTTTTTAAATGACCCCCTTGTTACACTCTCTTAAAGTTATCCAATTTGAGTGTGTTACCTATTTTGTGCAGGGGCCTTGAATAATAATAGAGTTTCACTGAGCAATTAAGAGTCACTTTGGAAATCTGGCCCATCCTGAAAGAAAAAACATTTGGTTTGCACCCCCACCTCCTCCCCAAGCTCCAAGAAAGCATAGTTGCCCATCAAGTGAGCACCAGGCAGTTGCATCAACAATAGTGTCAATCCCAACCTCTGCCCAAAACCTCTTGATGGTAACCTCTAATACAGAGTGTTTCATCTACACCCTGTAAAGTAACTGTGATATATACTGTGTTATATAGATATAACCTCTAATACAAACAAGAGTATTTTATCTGCTCCCAATAAAGTAACTGTCTATCTCTGTTTTAGGGGAAGTTCCTCTGCAGTGTATTCCTATTGCTGCAGCAAGCTAAAACAAAAACAAAACACAAAACACAAACGAACAAAAAATCCTCACGTTTTGGATAGGACTGTGTTGTAGGACCATCAAAATGGAATCCAAGATCAGATGCTCCATTTCTAGTCCTTGATCTCTTTTCCATTTTTAGGCACATCCTCTGAGAGTGTGTTTTACTCACACCAGCCTCCACATGCTTGGCTGTTTACACAAAGTACTTAAAATACCTGAGGATTTACATTCTCTTGGAGGAGAACCCTTTACAGTGGCTGAAAGATGCAGAACTGTAACTTATCCTTCTCCCTCACACCAATCAAGACAACTCTGAGGTGTGACCTGTGCTCTTTTTAGATACTGTCAGATCCCACTGAGTATGGGAAGGAAGGACTCCCAGATGACTGTCAGATTTCTAAGTTGGGTACTAGGTGGACAGTAAGACAGAGAATTTGCCATGGACAAGGAGGAGAGTTGGTTGAGCTGGCTTTACTTAGACATGCACTAACACTGCGCAGCCCACAAAGTTCATAGAAGAAAATACCCAACCGGCAGTCAGATCAAAGAGTAAGAGTGCCAGGGTCATGTCTGAGAGGGAGACACAGTGATACTTGAGACCCCAAGAATAGATGAGGTTGCTTGAGAGTGTGTGTAGTGAGAAGAGCACTGGTGTGAAGAAGGAATCCTGGAAACCATCGCATTTAAAGGGCAAGGGGAAGAAGGGGCTGATAAAGAAGGGGCCCTAAGAGTCAGAGAGGTTTGAGGAGAACCAGAAAAACATCTCCCCACTTTTTCAATCACTAGTCTGCCCATTTGGGCCCCTCATGCAATGTTCAGAAATGTATGGGATGTTAGCTCAGGATAATGGCAAAGTTCCTTTAATATTTTCTTATGGCCCACAAACTAGGGATGCCCTAAACTGAGTGAAGTGCAGGCTTCTGCTTGAAGAATAGCTAAGTCAATAAATTGAAAGGATTCCTCAATGATTTCTGTATTGATGGATCCTGAGGAATAAGGGAATAAACAGTGCCACTTACATACTAACATGCATGCACTGAAGCTAATCCATCTCCTAAACTTCTCATACTTTGTTGTCAAAACCCAGCTTTCCTTTTAGTATCCCTTTAAAACAAAGTAGGAACCAATTCCGCAGAAGAGCGTGTATTCTGTGAGGACTTAGAAACTGCCTTTTTCCCTAGCCATCATCAAATTAGTTACTTGTCAGATTGAGTCATGGAAGAAATACATCAGAAGCCTGGAGAAATAAATACAGAAAGGAAGAAATAGAGTAGTGTTAGAATGATTCTGACCACAACAGATGTTAATAATATAAATTAAAACAATACTGCCCCTGATTCAGGTAACTTATACATGACAGAGAGCTATTCTGTATTGAATGCTTGCTCTATCCCATTCATTATGCCTGATGTTTTACTCATATCTGCTTGTTCAATATTCAAAGCATACTTTTGGTAGGAAATTATATAAACCCAAATTTTAAAATAGAGGAACTGAGGGTAAGTGAGAATCCAACGGTCACATAGCTCAGGAGTAAAAGAACATGGATTTGAGCCAATTATTTGTCTGGTGGTATAACTCATGCCCTTACCCATCAAGCTCAATTGTTTGTTCCACTTTCCTACCCTGGAGATCTCCATGCCAGGAGAAGTTTGGAGATTGGGACAAAGGACAGAGGTCCAAACACTAGAGCATTAATGATGAACTTTTGCTTTTTCCTTGCCCAAGCCCGGGTTATAATCACAAAGCACCAGAAGAGGACATAGGAAAGTCTCAAGCCTAATTGAGTTTTTCATCCTGCTAGGACAAAGTTCTCACTTCTACATACCATAGTTTTGTGGTAGAACTTGTTAAAATACAGACTTTATTTTTAAATGGATATAAAATTTTCAAATCTATGATGTAGTACCAAGTCAAAACAACCAATGAGCATTGCATCAAGAAGACAATGTGAATTTATTTTAAATTAATGGAGGCAAAGAAATTTCAACTTTAGATTTCAGTGCTATGATGAAAAAATTTTTACAATGTGAACTGTACACAAAGGAAGTGTTTCATAAAATGTTATCAGAACAATAAAAGGGAAAAATAGTTAAAGATATTTAAACAGTGATGTTTTTAGGGGCGCCTGGGTCACTCAGTCGGTTAAGCGGCCGACTTTGGCTCAGGTCATGATCTCAAAGTTCATGGGTTCGAGCCCTGCATCAGGCTCTGTGCTGACAGCTAGCTCAGAGCCTGGAGCTTACTTCAGATTCTGTGTCTTCCTCTTTCTCTGACCCTCCCCTGCTCATGCTGTCTCTCTCTCTCTCACACAAACACAAATAAATAAAAACATTTTAAAAATGTTTAAAAAGTGATGTTTTTAAATGATTCATCTTGAACTCAGGGCATGCCAGTGATGAAGGAAAAAATAGCCAACACACTCACTGCTCCACCAGACCAAAAGGAGGGCAAGTTAAGCTCTTTGAACATTAACGTTCAGCTTTAATGGTGGGCCCTGTACTCTCAGCATCTATATTCAAACTACAAACCTTTGCACAGCAAGCAGAAACCTTGCATATAAAGAGCTGTCATTCATTTATACTCTAGGAAGATCCTTCTTGTAAGAACACATGCTACACCCTCATGACTCTAGAAAGCCTTTGTTCTCATAAAATTTGAGGATGCATTTTTACAGTCTAAAATTCAAGCCCTCATGTGAAGGGAAGTGCTTTTTAAGGAACACATCAGCAATCTGTTGTTTGCCTCCTGCCTGCTGACCCTTCTTGGGTTTAGGATGACCATTTTCCGAGAATAGAAAATTTGGTCTAAATGAGAAATACTCTTTAAAATTGCTTTATTGCTATGTTGGTTTTTCTTTGTAATTATGGTTGAGTTATTCCATAAAATTTACTGCCATGATAGTCTTGTAATGGCAATACAGTCCAACCAATTTGTTATTCACTGCAGAAGATGGTAAATGGGCCATGGAATCTAAAACTTCTTTTGCCGAAGACACTGGTTAGGTTTTCCAGAAGCTTTTGGTTGGGTTTTCCATAGGAATTGGCCTACAGGCAAAGTGGAGTTTGAGGTGTCCTAGAAATAGCATGAGAAAATGCCTCTCTAGCCTCATTTCCATTTAAATAATGAGCAGAACTGTGTGTTGAAAAGGAATCGTTTGTGTTGGACTTGAGCAGTGAAGGAGGGAAAAAGAAAAAAAAAAATGGAAAGACCAGAACAAAAGTAGGCAGAATGCCTGGAAATAAATATGAATAAATATGAATATATATATATATATACAAATTTTTAACTTTAAAACTATAGACTTATTGAAAAATGTAATTGAAATATTTTTGAAAAATGTAAAATAGAATCAACTGGCATGATTTTGCCTCATAATGTGGTATTGCAAAAAGCACGGATCCATTGCTACTTAATCTGAATCAGAATTACAATATACTAACATTAAAAATTCTAAAATTCTCGGGGCGCCTGGGTTAAGCGTCCGACTTTCGCTTAGGTCATGATCTCGCAGTTTGTGGGTTCGAGCCCCGCGTCGGGCTCTGTGCTGACTGCCAGCTCAGAGCCTGGAGCCTGTTTCAGTCTGTGACTCCCTCTCTCTCTGACCCTCCCCTGCTCACGCTGTCTCTCTCTCTCTCTCCTAGAAAAAAAAAAAACATTAAAAATTCTAAAATTCTCCTTAGTTCATTAAAGTATTCATTCTTCAAAAAGAATGCTTTAATTTGCCTGCATATCCATACCCTACTCTAGCCTCCCAATCTCTCTCTGTCCTCCTTATTGAAAGCAAGTGAAATAATGAGTTTAATAAAGTGTCTGGCTTAAGTTATTTAATTAACATAAAATAAAAGTCAATTCACTTCTAATCTCCAAATTTCTTTTGCTTCAACCTCTGAAATTCGAGCCCTTAGCTAGTAATAAAGAGAGTGCAGTAATAATTGAACATGTGACACCAGGCCAAATATCACTGTGTCTAAAATAAGTAATAAAAATGTCATCCACGCCCTCTCTGAAACTTGGATTCTGTCTATTATTATATGTAAGAGTTTATTCAATTTATAGACAATGTCTCATTCATGAATGAAGGAATAATGAAAATGCCTAGGTCAGACATAAATATAGCATCTACTGTAAATAGTGGAGGAAATAAAATGTAGAGCAAAACTCCTCCTTCAAAAATGAAGCATCACCAAATAGAGTACTGGAATAATCCCACACATCAAAGAAAGGATACCAGAAAACTGGTCCAGAAGACAATTCCCTTTTGTTATTTCTTGTCACATCATTTAGGTGAGCTTGGGTAACCTAGCTAATCCTCTGAACCTCAGTGTCCATTGTATAAAATGAGAATAACAACACCTATTGGTCACAGTTGTGGTGAAGATTAGGTAATCTCATGGAGGGGAAATCACTAAATCTACCAACCAGTAGTTTGCAAAATGGGGTCTTGCACCAGCAATTTTAGCAACACCTTGTTAGAAATGCAAATTCTTAGGTCCCACTCCAGATATATTGAATCAGAAAATCTGGGGGTGGGGGCCAACCGTCCGTTTTGAAAAAGCCCTCCAAGTATAAAATCACTGTTTCGGGGGGCACCTGGGTTAAGCATCTGACTTTGGCTCAGGTCATGATCTCATGGTTCACAGATTCAAGCCCTGAATCAGGCTCTGTGCTGACAGCTCAGAGCCTGGGGCCTGCTTAGGATTCTATGTCTCCTTCTCTCTCTGCCCCTCCTCTGCTCATAATCCTCTCTTTCCCTCCCTCTCTCTCCCTCTCCAAAATAAACATTAAAAAAAAATTAAAAAATCACTGCTTTTTGTTATAAATATGATCCATGTTATTTTCATCACAGTGAATCATGTATGGAACAAATCTGCATATGTATCTATATTATTCAGTTATAAAAATATGTGAGGATTTATATTATTTTATAAATGTGAGAACTGAAACATTCAAATGATTTACACTTTTTGTACAAGTTTATACAACTTCTTAAACTAAATCCTATTCTAAAATTGTATACACTCATACAAACATGCACACATATAATTTTCTCACCGGCTTGCTCTGTAAATTTGGAGATGCGGGCCTACAAGCAAAAAATTATTCAATGCTCTGATTGAAAAACTTTTCAGTGTCATAGCCTCCTGGGCATTATGCTTCCTAAGCTCACAGGCATCGTCTAGAAGATGAACACTTATATAATGCAAATTATATGAAATGGATAAGGAGCCATTGGTTGACTATAAATCTGTCATTTGTTACAAGGGAAAAGTCACAACCCAGGTGGATAAGAAATGTGATTTCAGCAGTTTTTCTATAATCAGTATCTCAGAAGCAGAATTGAGGATTGTATTAACCACATTTCTTTGCTTTTTAAAAAAAGTTTATTTATTTTGAGAGAGGGAGAGAGAGAGAGAATGAGAGCAGGGGAGGGGTAGAGAGAGAAGGGGAGAGAGAGAATCCCAAGCAGGTTCCACACTGTCAGCACAGAGCCCAATGCAGGGCTCAAACTCCCCAACTATGAGATCATGACCTGAGCTGAAATCAAGAGTTGGACACTTAGCCGACTGAGCCATCCAGGAGCCCCATCTCTTTATTTTCTATATTTTGTTGTTTTAACATCTGAGGCTTGTTTACCCTAGAGGGACTGTCCTTCCCAGGGTTCTAATTCCTAGAGATAGTAAACAACTTGTAAACAACTTGCCCATGATTGTGCTTTTCAAACGCAAATCAATCTGGAGCCCACACCTAAACCACCTTGCTTATTGGGCTCTTAAGCTCTGTGCCAGTGTACATTTTCCCTAATCACCAGGGCCACACACCAGACAACTAGGGACAGGTCCTGTACTCCAGAGTGTGTTGAAACTACTCAAATTGTCCTATCCAATCCAAAACCTGCTTACTCTGCCTTGCCATTCTTCCCACAGAAACCACAAAAAAAAAAAAAAAAAAAAAAATTCTTGCCCACAGCTCTCCCCAACCCTGTGCTTTGTAGCCAGCACCAATACTTCCCCATGTGGCCCCCATAGGGAGGGCATACCCCCCTCTTGGGAACTATTAGTAAGCAACTATCTTTTCCAATTGGAGTTGTTTCCTAGTCTTACTGCACTTCAGAGTTTTCTATTCATACACTCCATTTTGAGACAAGGAGCATAAATCACAAGATGGTGTCAATCACTACACATCCCAAGGAGCAAGAGTGATCTGATAGCCAAAAAATGACACTTTTTAAAAATTCTCCATTCCTTTCTGCTCTTTCCATGTTTTAATTAATTCTTAAACTTGTGGTTTTATCTTCCTTATTTGCTAGTATTATGTTTTACCAGCTTAGTTTCAAAAGTGTTCTGGGGAGAGACTATTGGTATGGATATAGGAAGGAAGGAGCTTGGGCTTTGGGTAAAAATCTAACTTTGAACCCAAAATTTTTACTATGTCTTTGCATTCTGTTTTCACCACCCCTGTTTCTACTTTCCTATTTGTGAAAAAAAAAAAAAAAGATAATATTAAAATAATTGTTATGAAATAGGATTACTTTAGAGATTACATAGAGTAGTATTAAACATTTATTCATTTAATAAAATATACCCTATTAGGGTACCAGGCACTGTACTGCATTTTAGTGATATACAGCATAGTGGTAAGGACACAAAAGTAAATAGGCAAATAAATAAATAAATGAAATTTTCAATTGAAGGATATAGAACAAAGGAAAGTGTCATAGAGGAATGGACTTGGTTGGGACGTGCTTTACATATGATGGTCATGTACTCTCTGAGGCCACTGACCAGCCAAGAGACCCCAGACAAGCTCCTTCTCCTTTCTGAGTTTTAAATACCTGCAAATGAAGTAAATGTATAGATTTATTGTTAGCACACAATACTTAGTATTTAGCTATTATGATAAAGTATCAGCTATTATGATGGCATTATTAAAGTTTATGTCATTCTTTTTTAAAAAAATGTTTATTAATTTATTCTGAGAGAGAGAGTGCAAGCAGTAGGAGAGGCAAAGAAATAGGGAGAGACAGAGAATCCCAAACAGGTTCTGTGCTTTCATCCCAGAGCCCAGTGTGGTGCCTGAGCACGCAAACCATTATGAGATCATGACCTGAGCCGAAATCAAGAGTTGGACGCTTAACCGACTGAGCCACCCAGGAGCCCCAAAGTTTATGTTACTCTTTATTTTTTTTCTCAAGTTAGTTAACATACAATGTAGCCTTTGCTTCAGGAGTAGAACCCAGTGATTTATCTCTTACATATGATACCCAGTGCTCATCCTGAAAAGCGCCATCCTTAATACACTTATCCATTTAACCCATCTGCCCACCTGCCCCCACACCCAGTAACCCTCAGTTTTTTCTCTGTATTTAAGAGTCTGTTATGGGTTGCCTCCCTCCCTGTTCTTATCATATTTTTCATTCTTAATACAGAGTTTGGGTTTCACTCCTTTCAACAACTTCTGTTGTAAATTTCATAAAGTCCCAATCTGAAGAACTCCTCTCACTGGACTAAACCAGAATTCCATTTCTAATTCTGTCTTTAGCAAGACTTATTTTGATAAGAGTGAGCTAGATATCACAGTGACATTTACCACAAGTTGTTATTCAACAATACACACCTTGAGGACAGGAAGTAGTGCTTATAATATATGTGTTTAAAAAAATATTGGTTGAATGAACAAAGCAGGAACCATTGATGAAGAAATTTCAGCTGTATTTTCTTTGAGACCCACTTCCATTTTTTTCCCCAAATTTCTGTCTCTTTCCTCTTTTTTTCACTTTGCTAGATTTTGTAGGTGAAAATAGTCTGTATCATTAAGTATCTTAAATAACTCTCATCATAACTTTAAAAAAGACTTTAGTGAGAAAACACATATTTGCTAAGTTTCCAGATACTTCCAACCAAAGTACAGTGTGATCAGAAAAGGAAAAAGAAACTTCAATAGAGTAGAATTTTTTTTAATGTTTCTTATTTATTTCTGAGAGAGAGAGAGAGGCAGCATGAGCACGGGAGGGTCAGAGAGAGAGGGAGACACAGAATCTGAAGCAGGCTCCAGGCTCTGAGCTAGCTGTCATCACAGAGCCCGACACGGGGCTTGAACCCAAGAACCGTGAGATCATGACCTGAGCCAAAGTCAGACGCTTAACTGACTGAGCCACGCAGTCTCCCCAATAAAACAGAAATTTTTAAATGGATACATGTTCTGAGTAGAAAATTTAATCTTTGACTTCATTCTTATGAAAGAAAGATCCACTAGGTAAACCATTCCATGCATCTGTATTTAAGAGAAGGGGCCTTCCAGGGAAATCCGAATATTAAAAATAATAACTTAGAAATTAATACTATTGAACACATTTAACATGTGCCAAGAACTCTTCTAAATGTGTTACATTAATTAATCATGACATGGATGCTATTATTATCTTCATTTTATAGCTGAGAAAACCAACACAGATAGTAAGTTAATGACTGAAGTCTACACAGGTAGAAAGTGTTAGAGAAGAGATTGACTCAAACCCAGGCAGTCTGGCTCCTGAGTCTATGTATTCTGTCCCTATACTATTCTGTCTCTTAAAAGCAAATAACCTCAATATCAATTTCAAGTTCCAGGGCTATACAAATCATAGGACTTCTATAATTGGTAATAATATTTCAGTTTTGGTCTGGAAAAAAAACCCCAAAAACAACTGGCATCAATTTATTACTTTCATGGACAATAGAGCAAGTATTTAAAAATAAATGCTTCTAGTTTCTCCAAAAGACCTTCCTATGTTACTTCAGTTTTGCTTTTTGGCACATGTGTAAACAAATTGCATAGCATCATAAATTGCCTTGGGACTGTTTGAGGGTGGCCTTATTAAAAGCATCAAATAACTATTATAGTGTTTCTGTTAGCTGCTTGCACTTGGGATCTTACTTGGGGAGAGAAGGAAAGATGTGAGGTCGAGAGAAATACCACAGAGGAGAAACTTAACATTTACCAGTGAAGCACAAAACCAGACACTTCCTTCAAGACACATAAGAAGCAGGAAAAAGCTATTTATGGCAAAGATAGTGTGAGGGAAGAAATATCAAGAAAGTTCACAGAAACAATAGAAACAGATACTATTGAAAAATATTCAGAAAATACCGTTGCTTTTTATTCCAGAATTTTCTGTTTAATCATACATATCTTCAAGGCACCACAGATCTACATAAAGGTCTAAGAAATGTTTGGCTGTCTCTGCTGCTGACCTCCACCCAGTTATTATATTTTACAAACTTTGGGGATATAAAGGAAGATTGGAATGACAGTGCATCATTTTTAACAAATCCTTTTCAGCACTTCTGGGAAAAGCAGATACACTGGCATACTTTGTTAAAATGATAAATTCTTTATATAAGTATTTTAGGAAAAGAAATAAAACCTGGCCCGTTTGAAAACTATTTCTGCGTAAAACAGCAAATTTTTATGTTATGTAAATATCACTGAAAGGAAAGATTTCTGCTGAAAGTGGAGCAATTCCAATGACTTTGGAGAAATTACCTTTGAGAAAGTTACTATGAAGTTAACTGTGGGGAATCTCACTGTTATTTGGGAGGTTAGCATCCAAATGGTTTGAAGAAATTGCAAGGTTGAAGGAAACTACAGTGAAAGTTCCAGTTCAGTTAGAAGAAGAAAAAAAATATGGAGTATAGAAGGGGGAAGAGCAAATATTTCAAAAGGAGAATATTTTCTTCCAAGCTTAGTAGCCAAAGCTAACTTGGCTTCAGATATCCCTCAGGCATGTGACCTGTGTGGCCTGTGGAACACCCATACTACTTATTACACTTTCACAGGGTGGTTGAACAAGTTTCAAGGCCATGTTCACTCTGGACAATCTACAGATGTCTGGTTTCCTAACATACGTCTTCAGATCATTTTTCAAGAGGGCACAGTTAGTATATTTTCTGAGCTTGTGAGTCTCTGACAGTGTTTCTCTGTCACCTTCCCACATGAATGACTCCACAGAGATTGTTCCCCAGCTGTGTGATATGCACTGCTGGAGCGGTAAATTTTGCTGCCGGCCTGAGTTTTGTACCGAAATGTTTGTAGGGGCTTTGTATTTTAGTTTTTTAATCTTGGCCCTTTGCAATGTTGCAAAAATGGGATGAGGTCTGTCTTTATTGATTATTTTTCCTGGAATTCTGTAGACTTTTTTACTTGCATCTCTAAGTATTTTTATACTTAAAAAAAAATCTGCTTCAAATATGCCTTTCATTGTCTTCTGTCACAGTTGTGACTTTTTTCTTCGGAAGTACCTGTAATTTTCAGGCTGGATCTCCACCATCTGTCCCCTGGCTCCATCACTGAGTCCCCTTAATATTTTATCTTTCCCTTTTGTGGTAGTAGTTTCACGAGTCCCTCCGCAGCGCTGGTTCAAATTTTTAACATTATCAGTTCATTCTTTATTGCCTCCAATGCAAGTGTTAATTTATAAAATGAATTCCACTCTTGCCTCTGTTTTATGTTTAGGTTTTTTGGAGCTCTTCCTTTCTATCAGAAACCTCACTGTACTGGATGTGCATGTATGTTCTAGAATCACCCGGCATGTATTCCTCTCCCAGTTCTGCCACTTCTTTGCTCTGTAACTGGGGGGAAAGTTTTCTTATGTTTCTAAATTTTATTGAAAAAGAGGATAAACAGACATATCTAGGTTTATTCTCCCTTCCTTTCCCCCTCTCCTCAATTCTATGTTCAGACAGGATATGGTAGCAGGCAGCATCACCGCAGAAAAATTGCTTCCCCAAAAATAAAATAGAGAAAAAGAGGGTAATGAATGTACCTTCCTAACAAATTCATCATGAGGATTAAATGAAATAATCTACCAGGAATGCTTAACTTAGTGCCTGGTACATCATAAGCACTTCAGCAAATACTAGCTGCCATTTTTGTCATCATCATTAGCATCGTTATGGTGCCTTCACATCTCAGAGCTTTCTCTCCTTCAGGGCTTCTCCTGTTCCTGCTCATAACACAGTGATTCAGCAACGGTCTCCTTCTTGTTCATAGTCTTCTTGCTTCAAGCCTGTTTGGAGTAGCCTTCAATGTGAAGTGTCTCCACCTTCCATCTCAGTTTGCCCGGTTTTGAGTTCACCTGATTTGTTCCATATCTCAGGAGTTTATTCTGGAGGAAACATGTTCCTGTAGCCACCACCACAAATGATATGCGGACACAGAGTTTTAAGTAAATTATAATCACACCCTTCTATCCAAATACAGTTACAAGCCATATACATAATTTGTTAAAAGTTTTCCCTGGAAAACTCTGTTTTTGAGAATGGACCCAAAAAAAAAAAGTATATAAAGTGTTATTTATTTCATTCAACTAGTACTCACTGAGCACTCACTAAGTGCCAACCCGTTAAATGAGCTTCCTGCTTTCATTAATGTTTTAAGAGACATTTCATTTTTATTCTCAACCCTTCCTGGAATACAAACTTCCTGAGTGGCTTTGAATCATGTGGCTGGCCACCATAATACTAATTGAGTCAGTTATGTTTCCCTAAACTGCTTCTCCTGATTCAGTCAGTGAGGTATACTACTTTTAGAGAGGGAGGAATCACATTATTCAGCTGATTTATTAACGACAACATTTCAAAGAAAAGCAACAATCAGAAACAACTAAAACCAGCTACGCTTTTGAAGCTAAACAAGTGTACATACCCTTCCTTTTGAATGACAGAAATCAACCTGAAACGCGATGAGGTATTGGGGAAATAGAGAAGAAAGATTGCAGTCTTTTTGGGAGTTGACAAAGTGATGGATGCTTCAAAAATGATAAAAACTAGAATAAGCCAAAAGACAATACTTATTTTGAAGACTTCAAAAGCCTAAAATTGCTCTAAATTTAATGATTGTCTAGGATCCAAAAGCAAGTTATATTTGCATTAACTCTGCTTTAAGTGTCATGAGGAACAGAACAGAAAATCCTGTAAGCACCTTTATTCTAAGGTTATCTCATATGGCATTCTTTTTCCCTCAGTCCAGAGCCAAATTTGTAAATAACTGTTCTCAATGAGAGAACAGTTGTGAGTAAAGAACATGAAGAACAATTACCAACAAGGGCAAAGAAAGTTCTGTATGGAAAATCTGCTGAAAAATCTATTGAATTGGGCAATATGTTCACAATTTAAAATGCTCCATGTAAGAATCAAGGTAAATATCATATAATCATGGAACGTGAGAACCAAAGTGTCATTTTTTTTAAAACTTCTTTTAAATGTTTTATTTATTTCTGACAGAGAGAGAGAGAGAAGAGGGAGAGGGCATGAGCAGGGGAGGGCCAGAGAGAAAAGGAGGTATAGGATCCCAAACAGGCTTGAGGCTCTAAGCTAGCTGTCAGCACAGAGGCTGACACGGGGCTCCAACCCACGAACCGTGAGATCATGACCTGAGCTGAAGTCAGATGTTCAACCGACTGAGCCACCCAGAGGCCCCACCAAAGTGTCTTTTTAAAAGCCATTTAGTTTAATCCTTTGATTTACTTTATGGAGATTCTGAAGTAGCAGGTTAAATAAGGGCCTTGCTTAAGGTTCCTGCCATTTTAAGTGGGCCAGAGCACAACACGGTGTTACTGAGACTGCAAAATGTAGACTTAGCCTCAAGCCACAACACAATCATACACTCATTTGCTGAGGGCATACTGACCCCAATATATCTAAATGCTCTGTGATCAAAGCCCTTGGATAAGTTACTAGTATCAGTTCTAGAACAAATAGAGACTGGTAGAAAAAGAGCTTCAGAATAAACTGAAAATTTTGTAGTGCTGGTCTAGAGTTCCAGTATCTTCTGTAAATAATATGAAATTCTTAAAATATAGGGGTGCCTGGGTGGCTCGGTTGTTTTAAGTGTCCAATTTTGGCTCAGGTCATGATCTCACAGCTCGTGAGTCCGAGGCCCGCAGGGCTCCAGAGCCCAGAGCCTTCTTCAGATTCTGTGTCTCCCTCTCTTTCTGCCCCTCTCCCACTTGTGCTCTTTCTGTCTCTCAAAAACAAATACACCTTTAAAAAATAAAAAAAAACAAAATTCTTAAAAATAGAGAATACTCTAATAAGTTTCCCCAAACCTATTTTTGTGAGCTATCTCCTGTCCAGCCTTTCCCCTGTAGTTCAGATTTACAAATCTTAATTTCTTCTCAATAACTTCACTTGACTATATCCTCCTGTCCTTTAGATATTAGCTCAGCTGGCACTTTCTCGGGCCGCCCCTGGTGATCCTTGTAAAAATGGCAACATGCTCCTTGATTCTCCATCTTCCTCCTCAAATTCATTTTCCTCCAAATTACTCATCACCATCTGATATACAGTATATTTTACTTACTTAATTTGTACATTATCTCTCTCTCAACCTATATTCTTGCACCTAGTATAGGTCCATTGTCAGCATGAAATATTTTTGAATAAGTGTATAGATGATTGGTCGAATGAGTGAATGAATGAATGAATGAATGAATTTCTAAGAGTCTTACAAGCAGATCCCTTGATCACATTATCTTGAAAAGTATTCTTCATGAATATTAGTTGATCAGATTCTTTAAAGTATGTAACTGAATCATTTCTTTCTTTAACCTCATTACATAAAGTGATATCTTTTTAAAAATTAAACTGTAGTACTTTTTATAAATTAAACTATACTATATAATCATACCATGAATTAAGCCCTTAAAGGAAAGGGGGAAAGTATGTCTATATAGAATATATAACCAAAAAGACAGTTATAATTCTTTCCCAATTTGATGTCAGTCTAGATAGAATTAAACAATCTATCTCTGAATTAAAATAATATTGTCCAACCCAGGACTTTATTCTTTACTCATATACTACATCTAGGATTATCCTCAGGGTATCAGAACATATTATAAGAAGTAGGACATGTAGAAGTGATTATTTCCCGTGACAATATACAAGGTTTCTGTCATTGTTTTACCCACTGAAATTCAAAGGAAGAAAAAGCCACTATCTAAAAATAACATCATTTGGTCCAAATGTTCATTCATTCTCTTTATTCATGTTAGAATTTCTTCCAAAGCACATTTTAATTCTAACTCACAGAAACTTTAACATATTGGAACTCTAGAGATTAAATTTAACTTTTCTCATAGTACTCCACCCTTTGCTTCAAGGTTTTGGTTCAGCTGGCCAAGCTAAACTATGGGTTAAAGTCCTGACACGAAATAAGATGGTTGCTTTCAGGCTGGTCTTAAGTGAGCAGCACCACAATGCAAACCACTGGAACTATCATTACTTCTTTTTTTTTTTTATTCTGAAAAAAAGAAAAAAGATTTGTGCAAGATTTTTCTCAGTAACAAGAAAGAACCAAGAGACCAAGAATTATTGATGCAATTTTTTCCCTTTAGCACAATTCACTATTTCTGGATCTGTAATATGAAATGGTCTTCCTTCTCTTATTTGATGGGAAAAATTTGGTGTTTCATTACATGAAATCTGGTTTGAAATGGAAAAAGTCTCAGATATATGCTGTTTTAACAATTATGGGAAACTAGCTGTGTGAGGTTTGAGTGAAGAGAATTAGGATAAGTCCTATGTGGATATATGTGATATGTATATACAGATCCTGAATGTGAGNACACAGACATATCTATGCACTTGAAAGAAAGTGATCCAACACTGTCACAGAGATGAAAATCAAATCCAAAAAGATAACATTTATTGATCTCTTATTCTGGACCCTGGACCAGACAAAGCAAAGTATTTTCTATATATAATCTCATTCAATCCTCACATTATATCTTTGAGTGCATATTTTATGGATGAGATTTAATAACAAAGACCACAACAAAGAGATTTGTTCTTTGACAGTCCTGGAGGCTAAAACTCTGAATAAAGGCATCAGCAGGGCCACATCTCTCTGAAGGCTGCTGGAGAGGGTCTATTCCATGACTCTCTGCTAACTTCTGGTGGTTATCAGAAATCCTTGGCATTCCTTGGTTTGTAGATGCATCACTCCCATCTCTGCCTCTGTATTCACATGGCCTTCTCCCCGGCGTCTCTCTTCACATCTTCGTCTCTCTTTGCATGTGTGCCTGTCTCTTCTCTTCTCATAAAGATACCAGTTAACATTACATTTAGGGTCCACCCTACTCCAGTTTGACCTCATCTACATGATTACATACATAAGACTCTATTTCAAAATAGGATCATACCCTGAGGTTCCAGAAAGCATATTTTTAAGGGGGGATGGTGGAAGGGGGACACAATTCAACCTAACACAAGGTTACAGGGACCCACAAAGACCTCAGGTACTAAAATTACTGATTAAAAAATATACCATAAATATGCTTCATATGTTCAAGGAAATAAAATGCAGGGTTAAATACATGACTAGAGCATAAGAGATTATTAAAACAGGTAGAGTCTATCTTGAAAAATAAAGACATAAATCTTCTTTAGAAACTAAAACTATTATAATTTATATAAAATGTGTAGTGTACAATACATTAGACGTAGCCAAAAAGGAAATTAATTAACTGGAATGTTTATCTGAAATTTTCTAGAGTGGAGCACATATAAATAGGTAAATGGAAAATATGACAAAGTTGCTAAGAGACATGGAGAATAGGTAGGAAGACCCAACCAATGTCCATTTAAATATAAATGACAAAGGAGACACAAAGTTAAACAGAAGAAACATTTGGAGGGTTAATGGGTAAGAAATTTATACAACTAATAATTAGTTAATAGCTATAGGAAGGCTGATGAATCTCAATAAGATCAATAAAATGAAAGGCATCTAGGCACACGATAGCAAAACTGTGTAGCACTGAAGACAAAAATCTTACCTTCAGCCAGAGAATACAGATGAGCTTCAAATGAATGACAAGTACATTGACAACTAAGCAACAGGGGAAGATGGAAGATAATAAAATAATAACTTCATTGTATTGACAGAAACTAAAGGTCAACTTAGAATCACTGGTGTTTATATGTTATATTTTTTCCACTCTTTCATTTTCAACCTTTTAGTTTTCACATTTAAGGCATATCTTTATAAAAGAACAAAGAGTTTTGTTGTTTTCTTCAGTGTAATATTGTTATTTCTTCCATCTAATCATGGAAGTGTTTCATGTAAACGTTGATATATTTTATTTTAAACCAATCATGTTACTATTTATTTTCATTTGTTTCCCCTCTTTTGTATTCCTCTTTTGCCTCTTTCTTGCCTTCTTTGGATTAGTAAAATATTTTCCACCTTCCTTCTTCTAGTAGCTTCTTAGCGACACATTTATTTACTATTCTTTTAATGAATACACTACATATACAATTTTTGTATCCCTAGAGAGTACCGAAAGTTCTGCTCATCATCTCACCCATGCAGCATTAAGAATCAGCAAATGCTTTGGGAAGAAAACAGTGAGTGATGCCTGGCTCTCCTTTTTTCAATTCCCTTCTCTTCAGGATCTTGACCGTGCACATTATGGCTGCCTTGGAACCTTGCAGTGCCTTTAAATAGTGTTTCACATCTACCCAGCTTTTTTAGTTATTCTTAAAGAGTAAACTGGTCTGTTACAATCTAATCCCTAATTCTTACAAGCAGGGGCTTCAGTCTAGAATTGTGTACCCAATAAGACTTTACTTTTAAGATAATGATAAGAATAAGAGAATTATAAACAAAAAGCAAAACCTGAGAGCATTTACTTCTAAGAGATCTTCCTTAAAAGAAAATTCTTTAAAGATGCATTATCAGTGGAAGAAGAGTATTATTCTTTCCAAATTCACAGAAATTTTAAAAAATTGAGTGAGAAGAAATATGTAATCTATTTTTAAAGACAGTGAGGAATTTTTAAAATGTTAGAAAAAGAGAATACTCAAAAAAGAAATATTAAGGTATTATAAATAAATTAAAATTGACCTAAACCCACAGTAAACATAAATAAACATATCATTTAAACAAAATAGTTGACTAGATTTTTAAAATGCCTCTACATGCTGAAGAGACATAGCTAAAAGATACCAAGTATACAGCAAAAGAAGTTCAAGCATAGAGAAAGATATCATAGTCAAATACTAACCAAATGAGGTGGGAATAATTATATTTAAATCAAACAAAATAGAGTTTGAGTCAAAGAGCAGTAATAGAAATAAAAAGTCACTCTATAATGATAGAAGACTAAATTTATCAGGAAAATAAAGCCATTCTAAATTTATATGTACCAAAAGTACAAAAAGATAATAGAAATATAATACATAAAAAGGAAAATTGCAAAAACACATGTAGAAATTTACAAATTCCACCATCAGAGTGGAATATTTTAATATATTTTGTCAGTAATTCCCAGATTAAGTAGATAAAATGTCATTGCAAACACAGAGCACTTGAACAACACTATGTATCAGGCCATGCTAGGCTACAGTGCCAAACCAAGGAAAACTTAAAGCCTCAGTGACTTAACACAATGGAAGTTTGTTTTTCCTTTTATCACAGTCACCAAGGATTGAGAGATTATGACTCCATCTGCTTTGTGGCATTTTCACCTTCTACACCTTGGAATTCTATTGAGTCTACTTGGTCCTCTGCATTTAATGGCCAAAAAGAATTAAGAAAGAAGAAAGAATTTCATGACATTGTAGGGGCCAAAACAAAAATGCCTTATATTACTTCTGCCCATTTTTCTCATGCTTACTCAGCAAGGCACTCACCCTAAAATGTAGAAAATAAACAGAACTCCTCTCCCCCATATAATGAAGGAAAAAATAAAGATTTGTGTATAAATTAATGAATTAACAAACATACACGCAATATAAATATTCAGCCAAAAGTTAGTTCTTTAAAAATGCAAAAAAGGAGGGGTGCCTTGGTGGCTCAGTCGGTTAAGCCTCTGACTTTGGCTCACATCATGATCTCATGGTTCCTGGTTTGGAGCCCCGCGTCGGGCTCTGTGCTGACCGCCAGCTCAGAGCCTGGAGCCTGTTTCAGATTCTGTATCTCCCTTTCTCTCTGACCCTCCCCTGCTCACGCTGCCCCTCTCTCTCTCAGAAATAAATAAAACATTTAAAAAAAATGCAGAGAAGGAAAGATACCAAAAAAAGTATGCCTTTTCGAATCTAACCAGAAAGCGGTCCATACCACATTGTCCTGGGTTCCTGTCATAAGTGAAAGGGAAAGTTTCACAATGTCTGAGGTACTTGATGTCCTTTAGATGCAGGAGAATGTCCTCACAATCTTTGCAGCTGGAACCCAGTTAGATGACATCAGTCTCAACTTCCCAATGGAACAGTACATCTACCAAAGGAAAAGAGATGGTATCTACATCAAATTTCTAAGGAGAATGTGGGAAGAGCTTATGCTGGCTACTACTGCCATTGTTGCCACTGAAGGTGTTGCTGCTTTGTGAAAGGCAGGCCTCTAACCTAGGACATTTAGAAAACAGGTCTCCACCTCTGTGTCTGAAACCATATTAAATTTCAAAATGCATTTTCAGGGCTGAGAATGTATGTTTTAAAATTATAAAGCAAAGCTTGTGAATGATTCGCAGAAAATTTTCAGAGCGTGATAACCATTGGGAGCTGGGGAGGTGAGAGCAGTTGGGGAGGGCAAGAGGGTGGTTTCTAAACTCCCAGTAATGTCCTATTTCCGAGGCTGGCTGGTTGGGTGCACAGGTTTTCACAGTGTTGTTATTAGTAACCCCTATATATAGTTTAGACATATATTTTTGTACTTAATTGTATCCATTCAAATATTAAACGTTTATATTCTTATAGAATAAGTTTTGTAACTCCATACAGATATAAATATATATATAAAGCCAAACAGTGAGCCTCAAATCATGGAGAATGATTAACTTTATAGATGACAGTGGGAGGATAGTAAGTGAAGCAAGCCAAGTGTATTGATTTATATATTACAAACATTTTTTATGATTATGATATTCACATCAAGGATAACAATGTATAATATGATCATATAATGGAATACTCATGGTTATTTAAATTGTGCTGCAGAAGATTATTTAATGATACGGAAAATGCTCAAGATATAGTTTTAGAGAATATAAAGATTGCAATTGTATTACAATGTTATGCCATTTAGATTTCTTTATAACAAGAAATAATAGAGCAATAAAATTACAAAACTCAACAAGTTGGTGGTAGTTTCCTATGGGGGCTAAGGATAAGAAGGGGAAAGGTATCTATTCATTGTGGGATTACAATGTAATATTGTATTACAATGTAATTATGTATCCTTGACATCCATGTAGTCGCAGGCAAACAAACTCATCCTGATCCTCAAAAAAGACCTCGGAGAAGAATAAGCAGAGTTTATCAATTCCCTTTAGCAGATTCCTTTAATTCTAAATGAGAAATAAGATATATATATCCCTCCTTTTGCCTGAGCCCTTGGGGGAACATTCCCTTTCTGAAACTACTGCATGACATTTGAGCCCTTAGAGAAAAAGCTTCAGATCTCTGCTACTTCTGCTCAATTATCAGCAAATATTTGTGGTCTTCCTACCTACATAGGGACTATATGGTTCTACTAAGGAAAAAAAATTAGATGATATCATTTGGCCTCAGGGAGGTGATAGTCTGGTTCTGGAAGAAATGTTGAAGCAAATTTAACTCTGCCACAGTGATGCATCTAAATGATGACAATTATAGGTCACTTTGTGTCCTAGTTGGTTAAGGTACCTAGATAGTAAATTAGGACAACTGAAATAAACAGAATTGAAAGCACGTGGAAAAAGTAAGCAGAAACATCATTGTCTTCTGCTGAGTGAGGTGTCACGTGCCAGATGCACTCTCAGAACCTTCTCAGAACAATGGAGACTAATTTGCTTCGTATGTAATGTATATGCTGTAAAATGTAGCTTTTATTTTACCCAGTTCTCTGTGAAAGGCTTCCAAAGTTTTTCTCAAGCCTGTGACCTCAGAATATAATCCATGAGTATTTACCTAGAGAGTAGGTAAAAATCTTGTTAAGAAAATATAGTCGACATGACACGCCCATATGATAGCTTAGACTCTCCTAGGGGTTGATCTTTTCCAAGGTCCCTCTGACTCCTCAGTCGAGTCACTGACTTCAGTTTGCCACAATCCTGAGGAGAGGAACCATTCTAAATGACCTGAGTTTGGGATCATATAAACAGGGAACATTAGTGTTTGAGCAGTGCTCCATTACAATAATATGTCCTCTATTGAGAACAATATTCCTTAACATCCCTTCGTTTCCAATCCTGCCTATCCTTCAAATCCCAGAGCAAATACTGCCTCATTCATGAAGTCCTAATTCCAGTCCTTTATACTAGGTTCCATAATCAGCACTTACAAGGTTTTGTACCATGTACCACTATATCTCTAGTGGACAAAACATGCTCAGAAAGTGTTTGTTGAATGACTAGACAAACCATGGATCTGTCTTAGCATCTTGAGAACAAGGCAAAACACTGGCACAGTTATCTTTGTAACTGTAGAGTTTGTGGACTTGACCCAAGTAGCTAATAAATAAATTGAGTCCAATTACTCTCATTTTGATTCTGAAGAAATGACTTGGCTTGCCCTAAAATCTTAACATCTGATGCTACAGCAACAGTTATGCTCAGTTCTAATGCTTGTAATTGCCACGCTTTTTTTATTCCCTCAACTCCCCCCCCCCCCCCCTCATNTTGCTACAAAAGGAAAAAATTAAGGCATCAAGTCCACTTGATGACAGGTTCACTGGGAACATACATTTGGATGAGGTAATGCTCATGCAAAGTACAATTTCCATGAGAGATCAGAAGCCTAACACCTTCCCGGTAGAGAAAATTAGATTTTAACCAGAGGCGAACATGTTACATAGAAAAATTATGGTGCAAACCTCACCCTAAAATGCCCTGATTATTAAAATCTGAGCAAGACATATTTAAACAGAACCTTCCCCTTAAAGTCATTTCTTGGTTCATTAGTTGATAAGTCCATTTGAAGCATCTAAGTAAGCACATTTCTGAAGCTGACCCAAGATAGGAAATTAGAATTTCCATAGCTAGAGTGAGTTCATCAGGGAGATGAAAAGGCCGTCAAAGATGTTACTGGCAAAATATCATGTCTGGAGTCTTTTCTTTCCCCCACTAACGGCAGTTTTTCTATACAGGGGAGATTCAATAATGATGTGAAGGAACTCTCTCAGATTGGGTCCCCTATTAATAGGTTTTGACAGTTGGATTGAAGAGCCCTTTTTATTATGTTCAGTGTGACACCATTTTTGACAAGTCTAAAACTTCCAAACTCCCAAATCTGACATGATTTTTATCATAAAATTGCAAATATCTACGTGTCTTATTCCTATAATCTTCCAAAGTGCCTTCATTAATACCATACGTGAAGAGAAGAAACAGAAGGTAAACTTTGTGAGAAACATACTTGGCTTCCTCCCAGAACTTACCTCCTGCTTTATCAGAGAAGGCAGAAATTGCTAGCAAGAACTTACAAAATTTTGTAAGACCTCAGCACCAAACAGAAGGTCTGAGGCCATCAACTTAAGTACCTTTAAGATCCTTTCATCAAAAGCAGGCAATTATGACAAATTAATACATCTATTATCATTTTTAAACCTCTCTTTCGAAGGCCACTTGGTTCATGTCCCTACATGCCTACAGTTCCAACCACAATGGCTGATGATGATGTGATAGTGGCAGGAAGCAACGGAGACCCAAAGGACTTGAGGATCCCAATCTCCCAGCAACATCTTATAACTGTGTTGCATATAACTGGTTTGTAAAACAGTACCTGATTTATTGAGTTCTCTATTTCCTCTCCTCCTTCCTCACCAGCAAACAGCATTTCCTGAACAAGTACAGCAGCAAACTGAAAAGCAAAACATCTAGGCATTCTGTTCATGCCTTGCTGAGTGTGTAATTTGTGCCAGAGTGTCCCTGTCACCACAGGGGAATTGCAGATACATTTATATCATGGACCCTGCCTATATGAGGAAAGAGGAATGGAATCAGAGATAACTTTGAAGTTTCAACCTGAATGACTGTAAGTTTTAGCATTTCCATGAAGAGAAATGAGCAAGAGCTGGAAAGGGAACTGTTTTGACAGAAAATTATGACATGAATTTGGTTTTAGACATGTGCTGTGCTTGAGATGACATTTGGATGTCTGGACCAGATTCACTATAATTTGGGAGGGCCGAGGGATTCATGAAAAAACAGCATAGAGAGAGAAATCAGTTGGATGTACAAGGCGGAAATGCACCTGCCTAAGATTTATGAGCTTCTTCTGAGTCTCTCAGCCTTACCTGTTCTGGAAGCTTCAGCTGTTTACCCACTTCTATCACTAATGCAGCACATACATGCATGCAGACTCAGGCAGGCTGTCTTTTAAAAGCAACCACTTCACCCCTGCAGTCTCTGTCTTCTCCCATCTCTTCTAGATTTGGGGAAATGCCACCCTAAAGAGTATACGTAGCTTCCCAAGAGGCTGCCAAAGAACTTATATGACACAACCTGGCATGCAAGGAAGTTGACTCATAGCACCATCTTGGCCAAAGGGAGGCAGGAGAAAACTGGGCAGATAAATTTCCTCTCTCTGACTCCCCGCGACCAACCTGGCCGAAGACGTCTATGCCAAGCAACCGAAGTGCCTCTTTTCAGCTTACGGTAAAGAAGTAACTGGCATGATAATGCTTCACATTTCCCGGCTTCCCGTTCTCCCCTGCGTGGCTTCCCTTTCCTCTCACTCTCGCTGTCCTAGGATTTAACTTCCAACTCAAGTACTAGCACCAAATCCTTATCTGAGTCTCTATCTTTCTTTGTCCTAGACTACGGAACCCGGACATAATGTGGAAGGCAGCATGACAGAGTGTGGCCTTTCCTCTCAAGTGCAGGTTAGTGATTGTTTTAAGAGTAGGAAAGCAGTGTGGAGAGCAAGGAGCAAGCAGCCTTTTTTCACTCTTTCAGTAAATGGCCTCTACTGGGCAGGGCTGGGAGAAGAATTTTTATTAGATACTGATTTTTTTAAGATAAGACAGTGGAGTGATGATTTATAGAAATCCCAAGGAAGTTACTGATGTACTAATTTATTTTTAGATTCTACAGATATAAATTGTTTACTAAGGCTAAAGGAATCACTGAAGATATGCAGGTGGCATCGTGCCACCTGTGAACTGGGGTGGACAGTCCAGACGATGAGACAAACTGGAGAGAGGCTCATTGTACTTGTAACAAATGTTTGTGGAGGGAGGTTCGAAAACTGGCAGACTCCAGGAAGGCACCTATCTAAGGCCAGGGTGCTGGATAGCAAATCAGAGAAAGTTCCTGAAAGAGTTGAGCTTTGAAAGACATAGGGGTTGTCCAGATAAAGTAGGGAAGGTAAGACATTGCTAGGAGAGAGAGAGAGCCTGTAGGAGTACCAGGGGGAGCATTCCAGGCAGAGAGAACATCAGCTGGAAAGGGCCTGAGCTTACTCTGTATGTGAGTGGGCACATCACTTGATCTATCTGAGACTCACTGTTCCCAACTGCCAAGCGGGAGAAATGGTATTGTTGTGCAGGCAAGGTGTGAATGTTAAATGAGACACTATGTGCTCAACTTTATGGTACTGTAACAGGGGCTGATCGATAGTGGCGTATCTTTTAAGCCTTAAAATAGTCAAAGGGGGACACCTTGGTGTGGCTCACTCAGTTGACCCTCCAGCTTCAGCTCAGGTCATGATTTCCTGGTTCGTGAGTTTGAACCCTGCATTGTGCATGCTGCTGTTAGTGCAGAGCCTGCCTTGGAGCCTCTGTCCCCCACTCTCTTTCTGCCCCTCCCCCCACTGGTGCTCTCTCTCAAAAGTAAACATTAAAAAAAAAAACAACACAGCCAAGCCACTGTCTTTCTACTATTTGTGGAGAGGAACTTGAAACAAACAGCAAAGGCTGAGAAAATGTAGTAAATTTCAGAATTTACAAAAAATATTGAAAAATATAAGAAGCTAAAAATCTCAACGCTTTTGATTAAAGACAATTCCTTTCTCTCTTCTTAAATCTTTATTTGTATGTTTCATGTTGAGGCAAGCTCTGCTCTCATCTTTTGGTTTCCCCATCTACATATCATAGGGACTGTAGCTTGTGTGTGAGCCTATTTGAGGTCTACCAAGTCATAAGAATCAAACATACTTTCCATTGCCAAAGAAAAATATGTTGCCAAACCCAAACACAGCTTGAATTCAGATGGAGTATCCTTTAAATTCAGAGCCATTTTTCTATTTGGCTAAAAAGACTAGTATCCCCTCAAAATTCAATACTTACCAAAGAGAAAAATGTAGGAAAGCAAGTCTCTTTTTACTTTACACATAAGGACAAAGTGAAATGGTTGTTTAATAAGAAAGCCATAATTCATACCAGATCATTCAAAGTATGTTCGCATGTATTTAAATCTTACAGATAAATCTGATTTAGAAAAATATGTGATTCTCAGTTCCTCACTTACTCATCCTTCTTTTCTGTTTTAATTGTGGGTATGTATCATTCCAAGCCCTCTGAGTAGTCCTGTAGAATTCAGAAAATCCAGCTCTGTTACATGTTTGCTAAGTTCCATTTCTCATGCAATGGCAGGAAGGTGGAGACCTGAGAACATGTTCATGGTGGTTTGTTCCCAGCGAATCAATGTCTGAAGAGGCCCCTGGCAGCACTCTAGACAAATAACCCCAAGGTTCATTTGGAAGAAGAAAACTTTATGGAAATATCAAGCTCTCTTGGCAGTCTGTAGCCACTGACAACCTTGATTTGATTCCCACAAACTCATGGAGCATCAGGTCCAACATTCTGGATTCCACATGAGTTCCCAAAAGTCATGAATGTGGAGTTAAATCCTTTTCTAGTTTCAGAAACCATAGGGCACATAATGCCTTCAAGAACAGTGAAAGATCTCTCTTTTGCTACCTCAGAAGAACCCAGAGAAGACTCCTGGAATTCTGGTTATGGACTCTCAGACCCAGTTGGTGGCTTCTAACAATCTCGCTATTGCTCTCATACCTAGAATGTGAGTGGAGGGTACTCGAGCTACAGAAAGCTGCCCAGAGAGTCTTATCTGATGCTTGATGATTTCAAAAGAAGGCAAGATTTTTGAATCATGTCCTTCTTCTTGGGTGGTAATTCAACAGCTAGGTAGTTAATTCTAAAGTATCTCTATGGAGTGCCTACTGTGTACCAAGTACTGAGGAAGTCATTAGGGATACAATGTTGAAAAGCTATATAGCTCCTGATCTCAAATAGCTCTTGGAGAAACAGGCAAACAAATAGGCATTGGCAATATTTTTGTAAGTGCCATGAAAAGTAAATGTATCAGGTATTATGGAGGTAACAAGGAGCATCTAACTCAGATCTGGAATTAAAAAGAGATCAAAGACAGTTGCCCAGATAATATGCCTTCTCAGTTAAAGGGACAGGTGGGTGTAAGCCAGGCAAATAAGGAAAGATTATTCTGAGCAGAGGGGAAGACATATACAAAAGCCTAGAGGAAACACAGAAAATGCCCATTCACGTACTTTGATATGGTTATAGAGGCTATAGGGTAAATAAGAGGAGAAATACCTACAGCTAAAACCATAAGTTTAAAAAAAAAAAAGTCAGAGCATACATGATATTTTATGCCAATGTTCACAAGTTTAAACTTTATCATAAGGATGACGGCAAATTTTTGAGGGGTTTTAATCAGATGAGAGAAATGGTCAAATGCCTACTCTGTAACACTTGACAAAAGTCTAGATCATGGAGGAAGAAGCCAGAGAAAACCAGTTAGGAGTCTGATGTAGTGATCAAGGAACCAGTGCTAGGAACCTGAACTGAAATACTGGCAGTAGATATGGACAGAAAAGGATAAACCTGAGAGAGGAGTAGAATGTAGATACAGCAAGCTTTGGAGATGGATTGTTTGTGGGGAATAGTGGAGGCAGAGAAGTAAAAAATGACTTTTAGGGTTTTGAATTAGGCAACTAGGTGACAGTATTCACTAAGAAAGGAAGAACGAAAGCAGCCAGGTAGGGCAAAAAAATAATGATTTCATGGGGGCGCCTGGGTGGCTTAGTCGGTTAAGCGTCCGACTTTCGCTTAGGTCATGATCTCGCGGTTCGTGGGTTCGAGCCCCGCGTCGGGCTCTGTGCTGACTGCCAGCTCAGAGCCTGGAGCCTGTTTCAGTCTGTGACTCCCGCTCTCTCTGACCCCCCCGCCCTCGCTCACGCTGTCTCTCTCTCTCTCTCCTAGAAATAAATAAAGCATTAAAAAAAAATAACGATTTCAGTTGGGGTACCAGAAGAACATTCAAGTGAAAGAAATTCTAGTAAGGCGGTAAGAATATAGATTTCAATCAGGAAACAATAGATTTTTTGATTCTCTGTCTTTATGTGTGGTAGGTGCTGTCACAACTGAATGACATCACCAGACACTGTGTGTGTGGTACAAGCTATAACAAGATCACAACACATATCACAGGAACAGCAACCAGTAAGGGGTCAGCTGAGAAAGAAGAACCATCGCCGGGTAGAGTGTGAAGAATCTCCCTGAGAGGGGAGAATCACAGAAGCCACGAAATAGTGTTTCATGGAGAAGAGTCCATAGAACAAACAAGTATTACAGAATGGTCAAGTAAGATAGGGCCTGAAGAATATCCGTGTGACTCTATAATTTCAAGCCAAGAAGAAGAGACTTGGGCCAAAAATAGTATCAGCAGAGTTTCGACTTACTCTGGCCTAGAGCTCTCCAGCTATTTACAATAGCAACCAATTCTTCATATTTCTTATTATTCACAGATGAAATATGCCACTAAGCCACAGACTCCAAGTCCCTTCAGTTTCAATGCAGTGAGGATAAACCTGAAAACTGAACTTTCCCTAAACAAAAAAGGCTTGGAGTGTTTTTGTTTTTCTTCCTCTATCAAGTAGTGAGCCAATACTTGGGCAGTCTTTACTCTGGGATGTAATAAACTCATCCTCTGTTTAGGGTGGGGTATTCCAGACAGCTTTTCTGCTGTGTGTCCTTGAAGCAAAGGTTAAATACAGTTCATGGGAAATATAAATTAAGCAAGTACTTCTACATTAGCGTTTGTTTTGTTCCAGAAATACCCATTTTTAATGAAGAAAACATCTCTCTACATTTACTTTAAAAGGATATTGTGGGCAATTTTATTATTCTTTAAAATACGTCATCTTTTTAAAATTGCAAGTTTTATAGAACATACTCAGTATTATTTGGATATCTCAGTTGGAAAAATAAAATGTGATTTCCCCCCAAAACTCAAAGCTTCTTGCTGTAAATATCTCCTTGATCATTTCACTAATTTTAAAGATTTAAAATGTAGAAGCGGCGAGTACATGTCTCATGTCTATTCTAATACAGAAACCATTGGGGCGAAATCAATACTCTCTGATAGTTTGGAATGAACAGAACTGTGGGTGCACATGAAAAAGATACCTTCTGCCACTTAAAAAAAAAAAGGTAGCTTTTTTTAAGTTAAAAAAATTACTTAAATCCCAGCTCCACTGACAGTAGATGACCTTTATCTATTTGGGATGGCTTGGGAAATGGCTTATGGGTCCAAGTTGTCATAGTAAATTGGAGTCACCCAAATCGCTGAGCATTTCCATGCAGTTACATAAGCCTGAAATTCAACCTTTGAAAGAATCAGTAAGAATACTAGTTACATATTTGGGAGTAAAAATGATGGAACAATTCTGTCTTCCACAAAGTCCTCATGCTGCCAGCTTTCCACGAGGTGAAGCATTAACAATGGGCCAATGAGAGTGCACCAAACACTTATTTCATTTACTTTAGTTCAGTTTTCTTTTTCAGGAGAGTTGGGTTAATTTTTCCCTTTTCGCTCAGAATGAAATACTTAAGAATTCTGGGTAATGTTAGGAACAAACCAAAACGTGGGCACCAGCCTTAACTGTTCTATCCCTCAAAGCCTTTAATCAGACACCATTAATAATAATAGCTATCATCTATTGGGTGTTTATTGATCATATCAGTTACCTGGCTAGGCACTTGATGGTAATAATCTCATTTAATTCAAACCACAGTCTGTGAGGGGATTTCTATTACACACATTTGATACGTGAAGCACCCACAGTTTAAAGAAGTCAACTGATGCCACTCATATTCACTCAGCTGGTACGTGGCCTAGCCAGGATTCAATTTCTGACTCCAAAGCCCAAGATCCTAACCACCGTACACATTGCTGGTATTTACCAAGCCTGGCTTCCTCTTTCATTCACTAAACAATAATTGAAAAATTTAGATATTCATACACATGTATAAACTCACATAAAATACCCAGCCACTGTTGTGTGCCCAGACGCCTACAAACATTTTGTTTTGTTTTGTTTTGTTTTGTTTTTCTCCAAACTTCATTCTGGCTATTTGCTTGACCCATGAGGTGCAATTAGGTTACTGCAGACTGATTTATTATGCATTTTTCCTATTCAAGGATAAGAGAAGCTATCCTTTGATGGTGTAGAAAGTGTGTGGAAAAAATTAATATGACTGGCAAAACAGCCCTTCCTTCAACATACTTGGCTTTTCCATGGGAGTTTGCCCCATTCATTCTTTCAGCAAGCCTAGTTTCTAAGGCTGCATTGAACTGGAGGAAACTGGATTCTGGGGCAGTCACAAAAGAAGTTAGACACCAAATCCCTGTTCTTAATGAAGATAGGAACATAGCTGGGAAGATAATTAACTTCCATGAGACCCATGTCCACACACAAGTTTCAGATAATGCACTCCAAAGTACACATAAATGCCAAGAATAGCATAGAAGGAAGGAAAATTGCCCATATTTCCAGATTTACAAGCCCTTCATTTTTTTCATCTTAAAACACAGATGAAAGGGGATACATTTGCCTTTGATTTCCTGACCAGTGGCACTTTCGTACCTTTGCAGTTTGTGAAGTTTCTGCCCCCTGGGAAGCCTGTCAAAGGGCCACAGATAGGATTAGTAAGTGGCAACAGGTCGAAAGTGGTAAAGATTCATGTCTGATGGTCTTAAAGATGTGACAGATCCCAGCCTTCAGCCACATGGTAAATAGTTTTAGGCTCTCCTGCAGGACTCTACACAATTGCACATGGGTTCAAGCGGCTGCATTAGCACAGAAGTGCTGAGTCTTTCCAAAGAGAGAATGAGTGAGCCAATAGCTACAGCTGGCAGGCAGGGAAGGGAAAATGTGCTCTGAACACTCAGTGAGTCACTCGAACAGACAGGAGGGAGCGTGTGCCAATTTAGCGTGGATGCTGTGCCAGAGCTCACACACTCAGCAGGGTCCACATTTGCATCGGGGGTGAGTTCTCAAAAGTTAGGCAGTGGCTGGAGGTGACTGGGAGGGTAGGATTTCTCCCCCCGGTGCCAGCAATGGTTTGCCATGGTTCATAGGGGCCAGAGGCTTGCTTGCAAAGAAGGCATAAGGCTGAAGGCCAGCAGAGGTAGCTGGCCATCAAAGGCCCTGCCCACGTGTCCCAAGCTTACACCAGGTATACCATATTCAGAACTTCTGGTTGCAAGCCACACTCCAGCTGAGGCTACTTCCTACTGGCTCATTTCCATCTGTGGTTTAAAAAGCCACCCAATTCATCCATATGCTTCATGTTTGCTCTCTAGCTACTTATTTGAAATATGAGTGTGTTGGATAAGTTTACAACACAAGAGGTTGTGTCCAGTGATCTGTTTATGATAAGTCTAATTGAATTATCCTCAAGAAAAAATAAAAGCTTATTGTGGCCAACATGGAAACGAAATAGGAAGGTGTATGACTGTCAACACAGTATAATGAACCTATCTTTTCCCCCCATGAAAGTGCAGGTGGGTCAGATAGAAGATGCACTTGTCCTCAGAAGGGAAGAATTCTTCTGTCCAACACACAGATGAGAAAAGAATGCATATATGCAATAGCTTTCACCCTTTCAAGCCTAAGAATGCCCCAGGGAATGGGGCACCTGGGTGGCTCAGTCATTAAGCACCTGACTTCAGCTCAGATCATGATCTCATGGTTCGTGAGTTGAAGTCCCACGTTGGGTGTACCCAAGCCCTTCTTGGGATAAAACACGAGCCTTGCTTTCAGTGAGCTCTGTTTCTCTCTCTCTCTCTCTCTCTCTCTCTCTCTCTATCTCTATCTCTTTCTCTCTCTGCTCTTTGTTCACTTGAACCCTCTCTCTCTCAAAAAAAAAAAAAAGAATGCCTCAGGAACTTATTTAAAAAACAATAAGAACCTTCATCGATTAGATTCAATAAGATTCTGTATTTTAACCAACACCCAAAGTGATTTGGATACACATCTGAGAATCCACTTGGGAAAATGCTGTCTGATAACATATGGGGCCACAAAGAAAGTGGTATTTAAGGGACACTATCCAAATAGTATTCTTGTACTTAAGTACTTAGCTAATTTACTTTAGATCATGAGGACTTTTCTGTTTTATGGTGGCTGATAGAGAAGTGGAAGGGACTGGCAGACATACCTTAAGCCATTACAAGATACTCTTTCAAGAGATTAAAACTTTTAATCTTTTCAGTTAAAAGATAAAAATGACAAGATGCTAGCAGGCTGCAGACAGGAATCTGGAGGCTGGGAGAGGCAGTGAGGATAGATTCGGCAGGTGAGAGACCAGAAAACCTTGCCAATGCCACAGTCTTTTACCTGAGCAGGATGTACCTTGGTTTCATTGTTGCTTTGGCTGTTCATTCATTCAACACATGGATGTGAATTTCTGCTTTGTGGGAAGCACCATGCATGGTGCTCCAAATAGATGCCAAAACAAAACAAAAGTTTAATATGAATATACCAGAAGGAATAGAAAACTTTCTATTTGATCTAACATCCTGAGCTTCTCTGGCCCCTGAAGGAGTAAGTAGCATGCCTGCTGTCTAGGGTAGATGGCCTTCCTTTTAGCTTGCCGCCTTGACTGGCTACTTCGCTCTGGGTGTGACAGATGAGATACCTTGCATGTGGATGGCAATGTGCTGGGAAGAAAAGAGAGATTTAAGTTCATTTGATAAAAAATTAAGGAGAATTTCAGGGGTGGGGATTTCCATGCCATTGGAGATAGGCAGAGGAGATAGGTCATGGCATAGAGCAGCTCTTATAGAGAAACATTAGCTGCTGAGAAATTTTTGTCAAAGGGTGCTGAAATGGCACTGAAGAAAAGCAACTTTGCACCACTTTTACTCCCACAACGTCAATAGAGTCTTCTCCTACAAATGCCTTACATGAGCAAGATTATCAGGGAAATCAAAGAAAAGGGGCAGTTTCCAAGATCAGGTTACTGCAGAGTTGATAAGGTACAGTCTTTAGAGGATGAGACAAGAGTGAGATTCAGACAAATAGAACATGGGAAAGAGGGGTAATTAATTTTGAAATGAGGCTAAAAACCTCCCAGAACTTATGGAAACTTTAGGAGAGGCCCTGAACTTCCCAGAAGTTGAGACACAATTTTATTTAGGTTTCAGAATGCAGAGTAACCTCAGCCGACACCCAAAATACATAAAGGAGTGTAAGTTGTCTTTGTGTCTCTGCACTTTCCCTCCTACTTCCCATACTTATAACCCTGGTCTTTAAGGACATTCCTCTTGGGAGTATGAGATACCTTTGCAATGTCAAATGCAAGATGGTTTTATGTGTGTGAGATAAATGAGGGGTAAGGAGAATGAGAGAACTGGTCTATGTGAAAAATCAGCAAAGAGGCAAGACCCCTTCCAGTAGAAGCGATTAGGGAGAGTAAATAGACAAAGTGAGGTCTGAACTCAATCCTCGAAAACAAGTAGGATCAGGATGGTCAATCGAAATTTAGGAGATAATGTCTAATGAAGGCAGGAAAACTCAAGCCCCAGTCGAGGGTCATTAAGGAGAACAATTTAGGCACAAGTGAGGAAAGACAAGCCAGAGCCAGACTGAAGAGTGGACTGCAAATGCCTCTGAAAAGCATGGAAAGGACTGCATCAACCTTGGAGGACCTGGCTAAACAGGACGGGAGATGTGCAGAGCTGCTCTCGCTGTGTGTGGTCTTGCTGACAAATCCACACACACACTCCAAGGGTCTTCTGGGCCTCAGTCTCCTGAGGACCCATCTGGAAACAGACTTATGCATCCAGTGCCTTGTAAACAATACTCAGCTCCACCAGGTCTCTATGGGAAATCAGAGGCCATGAGGTCTGCAGAGTCCTGTCTTCTATTATTTAAGAGCCTTACTAACACTCAGCCCATTAATCCACAAATGTTCCATGCCTGAGGTTCCCACAACCTCACTGTGTCATTAAACAGAAGGTGTAGACCCTCTAGAGTGGAGTGGGTCATGTCTGTGAGCAGCGGTGCCTTCCAGCTCTGCGAGCTCACATACCGCAGTAGTGTGTGGCCAATGCTTCTCCCCATCAGGCCACCAAGGAAAAAAAGTGTGACTAATTGCACTTGGAAAGAACAATGATCCAGAAACACCCTGTGCAGGAGGACCAGAACTGATTGTGAGGTTTTGCTCTCAAGAGACAGGGCATATTTCCATTCTCCGCATTGTGCTCCGTTTCCAGAAAGTCATGGGCTTATTACCAGGGGCTCTGCTTCTTGAATCCACATCTGTGCTTGAAGAACTCTTCCTTCTCCTTCCTATGATTGCAGTATTGGCCTCTGTGGCACTCCTGCCCCCAATACTCATTTCAAAGCCACCCTTCCCAAAATTAAAGGGATGTGGGTGAGGTACACAGTGTGAAGCAAATTCCTTTAAGCAGTCTGTGCCATGTGACCTAATCTCCATCTACTGGGACCCCAAATCCTCACATCACAGAGCTCAGCAGAAAGGAAAGATGAAATGTTAAGGATAATCTTTCTCAAACTTCTGGTTGTGGAAGAAAAAAAAACAGGCAATGGTATGGAGCAGAGGGTGAGGGGTCAGTTGATGCAGACAGTATTGAAAGAGGAAAATGAAAGGAGGCTAGGTGGGAAAGGAGACTATGAGGAGTTTGTAGAGCATCTAACTCTCTAAGGAAAGCAGGAAAAACAGAAAGAGATTTAGAAAAGATGTTAATACACTAAAATCTTCAACGCTTTGGGAATGTGTTCCCTCTCCAAGGCTGAGGATGTTCTTGGGCTTCCCCAAGTGCGCCACCCCATGCTAAGTCCTTTCTTTTCTGGTGTGTCCTTTCAAACCTCACTAACTCAGAAGCCCATTTCCTTGGAGCCTCACCTCTATCTCAGAGTCAGGCAGGCTGTCCAACTGAGTTGTTCTGGATTTCCTGGAGACCCAGACACAAGGGAGTACACTATGTTGGTCATTAACACCACTCACTAAATATTTTTAGTTATTCCCTTTGGGCTTATGGTAGAATTCCATTTCCATGCCCTTGAAAGGTCCTGTGTGTTTTTCTTATCTTACCCCCTCCTTTAAAATGTTCTGTGATTTACTTTCACCATGGGATGCAGAGAGGTGACATGCAGCACTTCCAGACGGAAGCTTCAAAGGCCTGAACATGATTCACCATTTTCCATTTTGCTCCTCCAGTCACAGGAAAGCATGTGTTCAGCTGAAGCCCAGGGTCACTGCAATGAGCAAACCACCCTCTTTAGTTACCCATGTTGGAGATGAAGCAAGAGAAAGAAACCTTTAATATTTTCACCCATCAAAATTTGGAAGTTGTTTGTTAACTGTGTCAGAACTCACTCTATCCAAACTGATACACGTATGCACAGTAACAGTGATTTTCCTGAAAACAGAAGCTAATTGCATGGGATTTTCATGTATCAGAAATTATAGGTACACGTTTGTGTATAAGTCTGTATATGTCTGGGGAAGAGAATATACTTAGAGATGAAATAAGGGCACTGACAGGAAAAGAGACAGTTTGTTATATGCTAAAGGGTGTTAGGCTGTAGGAAATTGTTTGTGTCCAAGTCATCCCAGAACCAAATGTTCTGGTTCCTGAGATTTCATTTGTGCTTGATTTAGTTATTTTTATGGCTTCCTTTGCTGTCAACCATTCTGCTTGCCTTTTGTCACTGTTTGCCTTCGGAGTACTCTGTGCCCACCACAATCTACAACTCTCTACTTCTAACCTGCTTCCTAGAATTGTAAGTAAATTAGGAACAATTAAGTGAGGAACAATTAGGAACAATTTTGAGTGAGGGACTGAAGGATACTCTGTGAGTAAAGAAGTTAAGATGTCACACTCAGACATTCTGAAATCCCCAAATTAATAATTCATAATCCTTTGTGTTATATGAGGCATTTTTACATTCATGATCACTTTTGACTCTTACAATCCCCTGCATCTTTTTTGAGTGTTTAGAAAATATGCTTTCATAATCCCATACCCACGTCTATTCCTGTCATGAAGGTTACCAGATAATGACAATCTGTGATGGATTACATTCTTTGTCTAAAGTAGTTGTCCTGTGCTCCCCATGGGAGAACCTCAATTCCCTGCCTTTGCTGTATGGTTTGCAGTGTCTTGTGTTGGAGAAGCAAACACCCCTACTCTGTGGAAACCAGGCTTGGCTATAGGACTGTTTCATCAATGGAATGTGAGAAGATGTCTTATAAACCAGGACTGGAAGATGCGGGAGCCATCATGATTTTCCTTCAGCTCTCTCACTCTTTCAGCTCCACCACCAGACTGCACCAAATGTAGAGACACTCCTGCAGCCTGGGCTCCGGAGGGAGAAGACACATGGAGTGGAGCTGGGCAGACATCCAGCAGCCATAGCCAAGTCATAGGCAAAGACCCATATTGTGAGTAAGAAATAAATGTTTGTTGTTTCAATCCACTGAGATTCGAGGATTGTTTGTAATCATAGCAAAAGCTGATTAACATACATCTTAAGCAAGATATTACTAAAGAGTTATATACTTAACTTTAAAGTACTTTTACATTTCCCTCTAGAAAGAGCTGGTGTAACGGCAGGCACATGGTTTTGGATCTGCCACTTGATCAGCTGCTTCACCTCGGCAAACATGAAACACCCTCTCAATAGCATTTCTTCCTCTACCACTCCTTGTATCAGAGGTGATTTTTCCCTCCATCCCAGTCATAATCCCACTGACCAACTTGGAACCAAAAGCTACCAACTGCAATAGTTTGAAATACATTTTTATATTAAAACTCATGAGTTCATTATAATACTCAAAGGAAAGCCAAAAATAAACTCATTAGTCATCTTTGAGATAGCATTGGCACCAACTCCTTATTGGAAACTAATGGGAAAAGTTAAAGGCTTAAATATTTCAACATGAACTGTATGAGCAGTTTTCAGTAAAACAAATATCCTGGTTGATGAGAGAAAGCTCTCTTTACAGAAAAGTTCTGGATAAATGATAAGATTATACAATCACAGTTTCACAACCCCTAATAAATTAATTATTTTAGGGATTCATTATCAATAGATTTATTTAAAACCATTGGGTGAAAGGTTGATGGGGAGCTGGATTTGGCAGGATGCCAAATGATCACCCTAGGGATTGATCTCTAGTTATAAAAGGAGACTACAACTTTACCCTGGAAGAGTCAGGCTGTCCTTATCATCATCTTTAAAAGTGGGACAACCAGACATAATGAGTCCCAATGTGATGTAATTTTGAGTTCACATAACACCTTGATGGATTTTTGTCAGAAAAGATGACCCTGAGTCTAATCAAGCCTTTAGATGTAACTTGAAGTTTCTAGAAAATATGGGGAATAGCGGACAGTAGATTCCATTTGACATAACCTGGCCTATTTTCTGTATTTTTTTAATATTTAAATTTTTAATGTTTATTTATCCTATTTATTCTTTGAGAGAGAGAAAGCACGAGCAGGGGAAGAGCAGAGGGAGGGAGACACAGAATCTGAAGCAGGCCCCAGGCTCTGAGCTGTCAGCACAAAGCCTGACATGGGGCTCAAACTCACTAACTTGGAGACCATGATCTGAGCCAAAGTCGGACACTCAACCGACTGAGCCACCCAGGGGCCCCTTATTTTACTGTATTAATTACTCAATCAATTAATTAATTAATTTTTACTATCTATCTTCCCTCCGGAATATAAGCACCAATAATACAGAGATCTTATACAGCTGGTTCACCACGCTGTCCTCAGGGTCTATGACCATGTTTGGCACATGTTAAGTGCTCAATATAAATGTGTTAAACACACAAATGAACAAGTAACTTTAACTTGTCAAACTTGTTTCCACATCTGTAACATGGAGAGGCACTGCCTTAGACAGTGCTTGTAAGAGTTAAATGAGATAATTAACAGAGTTAATTCTTGTAGGAGTTATATGAGGTAATTAACCAGAGGGCTAGTTCAGTTCCTGGTGCACTGTTGATGTTCGATAAATGGTATCTATCTCTTTCACATACATCATGCATCTGATCCTTACATTCGAAGTATATTATGGAACACTAACTCTTGCCCCCATTTGGCAGATGAGAACATTGAAGCACAGGAAAACAAGCCAGGGAGAGGACTCCTGACTGGACTTTCACCTGGACTACACAGCCAACTACACCTAGAAGAACCTGGCTTTTACTTTTGAACATCTGCAAGATCTTCTTCCAAGTTTGCAAGCTGCACCGCCTCCCCGCCCCCCACCTCTCCTTACCACTCTGGATCTGCCCATTTTGGGGATGGGTGGTGCTGGGGCTGCTGACACCATGGTCTGCCTCTTAGTAAGGAGGGCATGCTCCCAGTTTCCAGTACCAGCTGGGTCTTGCCTTCCACACTGCAATTCTGAAGGGGGCAGGTCTGCCGTCCCTGAGCCAATAAGCTGCTTTGCAACACAGGAAACCATGTCACTGTGTTCTCTGTGTTCCCAGGAAGGGCTGTGGTGGAGCAGTCTGATTATCCCACCACATCAGACAATGCCCAGCGGCCAGGCTGTGGAGCTGAGCGCTCACACACACATGTTGAAATTATACGTAATCCATCTTTCCAAACAAATCTCATTCTTTGGCTCTCTAGGCATGTTATACTTCAGTCATGCTAAACCACTCACTGCTTCCTGAATATTCTCCTGAGCATTCTCTTTTCTAACCCTTTGCTCCCATGAATAACACAGCACAGAGACGTCCCAGGGTATTTCTTCATTCACTTATATGTCCTGCCTCGGACCTAAAGTTTTGATGTGGCTGGTTTTTTGAGGAAGGCAATAAAATACATGCATGTAGAATTTTAAGAGCATATTTTTGCCAAAGAGAAGTGAAAAGTTGAGGTGTTTCATTTTGTGGACTTCATCTACAAGGAAAAGTTGCAAAGCGGGTGGGACCCATAGACCCAGATTCTGTGGTCTCTGCTCTCAAGATGCATCTGCTACGGGTCCCTGTGGTCTTATGATATTTCAGATGTGGTCTCCCTAAAATCAACCACAGAGGCTCATGCATTCGTTCTATGGAGTGTTGAAAAATCCTTTAAATAAGTATAGATGCAGATACGTTTACAGCTGTGCCTGCTCCCTCTGACCCTTCCTTTTTCCCCTGTTTCATTCATGTGGGCCTCATTCCACCCACCCACACTCTTATCAGCTTTATAAACGACTCCTCTCCCATCTTTTCCTTTAGAAAAAAACACCAGCAACAAGAAACACAGATCTAGTTTAGGCAATGGCTTGATATACTTTTGACAGGTAGTTAAATGTTTAATCTTGGCAAATAGATTTCAGCAAGAGGCCAGAGAGTGCTTGCCTCACACTGAAGGTGGTTACTGCTTGGAAATAAAATCTTAGAGTTAAAAGGACTCCAAAGATTGTATTAATATGGACATTTCTCTATATAACCACAACATTGAGTATTTGAGGTCATCTTAAGAAATTCTATAGCAATAAGGAAAGAAAAATAGAAGCAATGTGATAATTTGTCCTATTTTGGGGGGTTATTATAATATAAGAACACAGACCAACATTTCTGAAACAAAAATTGAGACAAATGATTTGGCAAGGATAAGTATGCTTCTGAGAGCAACAGAACACAAAATCAGAAGCTAGCTAGTATTTGCCTCAGAAAAACTGAGCATCCTATATTGGCCATATCTCTAGGCAAGATGTAAGAAAAATCATTTGTGAATGCAATGTGTATAGCGGGCAGTCAGTAAAGAGGTGTTGAATTCAATTCAGCCTGTCCGTCATTAACCAGTTATTGTACACCTGCCAGGATGAAGACATGAAATGAATTTCACATGAATTGCAACTTTAAAACCTAACAGTTGTGTGGTTGTATTCAGTTCTGAAAAAAGAACTGCTATTAGCAAACACTTTGTCTATATTATAATAATTTTAAACAAAGTCTTAAGTCTTCAGTTTTTGTCACCTGAATCTAATACTTACTATGTCGACAATTTTAGGCAAATCCAGAACCAAAGGTTGAATTCTTTTAACAAGTATCAATAATCATATTCTGAGCCCAGAGTAACATAACTGCATTAGCTTCTTTACCATTTTCGGTGCCCCTGTTCTCTTCCCCCTCCATTCTTCCTTCCACATAGTTACCAAAACAACCTTCTTAAAATGCTAACTTGATATTCATCTCCTATTGTAAACTCTTTCATGGTTCCAATGACTTACAAGTCAAAATCCATGTTTAAATCGTCGCACAGAAGTTCCTTTACAATCTGGCTGTCACTTACCCTGCCTGTCTCATTTTCCTCTATCCCAATCCCTCCCATCCAAACGTCTATTTTTCTAGCTCACTAATACTCATAATTCCTAAACTTTTGTGATGGGGTTATCAGTTTACCCAAATCACAATCTGGGGAATAGTAAAAAATGGTATTTCTTTAGGTAGAGGGAAAAGTTTTAAATCCACAGGTTGTTTCCATCACCCTCAGATCATTGAACTTGGCTTAGAGGACTCCATTGCACACATTCATCTTTCAGATATCTAAGTACATGGGATTAAGGAGCCTCTTACCAATTATCTGTTAGACATAACTCTCAATAAATTTACAGGACTGTCAGATGGAACAGTATTTTTTTATGATAAATAAAAGGCTGAAAAGTATAGAAAACATGATTAACTGTGGCCTGAATGAATTGGAAATTGTTTGTTTTTATATTTAAAAAATCCAAAGGTAAGCAGGTGTTGTTAACTTATTTGCTAGTGATAATATGAATAAGAAGCTCTTTCTGGCTTTAGTGCACATTGTTAGCATGTTGGGTTCTTGTCTTCATACTTCTAGCTTGATGGACAAAGGAAGGAGGCCTCACATATATGTTCACATATAAAGAAAGAAAAGAGGTCAGGAGTGGTCCCTGCCACATCCCTATCTTACGAAGATAGAAAATCACTACATGAAAACTCCACCAGAAAAGTTCTCTTATATATCATTGACCAATCTTGATCAAATATTCACTCTACTCTGTAAGAGAGGTATAAAAAGATAACGAAGCATTGCTAATGGAAAGGGATTAGGGGGTTAGCAATGGATGTTGGTGCCTTTCTCCATGTGTTTTAGGAGTTGGGGAAAGTGATCCTTAGTCTCATATGGTGTCCTTAGTAACTTCCCTTATCTACCTGACCTCTGTTAATTTTATAACCTTTCTTGGATGACTTACGCTCTACTTAGCCCTGACCAGTCTTTGAACCCCAACCATACACTGAGGTCTGACTGTTATCCACTTGTCACCAGCCCAGATGACACAACCCAATGTATTTGCTGTAGAGTTTTTCATCCCTATTGCAACAGCTTCCTCTATCCTCAAAACACAGGAATCAAGAATGTTTTAAAGGGCTGACTGCGGGGGCGCCTGGGTGGCTTAGTCGGTTAAGCGTCCAACTTTCACTTAGGTCATGATCTCGCGGTTCGTGGGTTCGAGCCCCGCGTCGGGCTCTGTGCTGACTGCCAGCTCAGAGCCTGGAGCCTGTTTCAGTCTGTGACTCCCTCTCTCTTTGACCCTCCCCTGCTCACGCTGTCTCTCTCTTTCTCTCCTAGAAATAAATTTAAAAAATAAATAAATAAAGGGCTGACTACAACAGCCTCCTCCATGTCCAATCACATTCTGATATTATGTTTATTTGTAATATGGAAATCTCCCTCAATTAAGTTGGAGGTGGCTGCAGTTATCTCCTTCTGAAACTGGGCAAAAGCTCTCCGGTTCCTAAAGTTCCATATCTTCTGCACCATTTCTTTTCCTACCAGCTCAGCCTTGAGCATATGTACTTGGAAGTATGGTAGAGGGACCTTAGTATCTTCCAGCCTTTGCCTCTGTTCTCTCTCCTCTCATTACCAGAATAATGAAGAAAAATAATTAAAATAATTTAAAAATCAAGATACATTTTTATTTCCTCCAGACTGTATCCTTCATCTCCCAAATTCCATTCTCATGGCTAAGTTTAAATAATGATCAAAGTCTTTTCTTCTACACAATCAGAAAAAAAGCTGTGATATCCATTAGGCCCAGCTCTTGATGTTAATGAGAATAAGAAAAATTTAAAAAGTCTTTAGTCTCAGGGTTGCCAGGGTGGCTCAGTCTTTTTTTTTTTTTTTAAATGTTTTATTTATTTCTGAGAGAGAGAGAGAGAAAGAGAGAGAAAGAGAGAGCATGAGCAGGGGAGGATCAGAGAGAGAGGGGAGACACAGAATTGGAAACAGGCTCCAGGCTCTGAGCTGTTAGCACAGAGCCCAACGTGGGGCTCAAACCCACGAACCGTGAGATCATGACCTGAGCCAAAGTCGGACGTTTAACTGGGTGGCTCAGTCTTAAGGTTAAGCATCTGACAGTGTGAGTTCGAGCCCCCCATCTAGCTCTGTGTTGACAGCACAGAGCCTGCTCAGGATTCTGTCTTTCTCCCTCTCTCTCTCTCTCTCTAACACAATAAGTAAATAAACTTAAAAAAAAAACATATAAATGAATAAAAAATCTTTATTCTCTCAAACGTACTGCCTGTTGGAAAAATCCTATTTTGAGCATACAAAGCTGAATATGAACATATTTGATTCTTTCTGGAATAGTCTCAGTTTTCAAAATGCCACACTGTTAGAATTTAATGTTCTTAACTTACAGCTGTATATTTAACACGTGCTTTTCACCCAGGCTGTCATCTTTACTTGACTTGTCCCTTTCCATATTTGGTGATAATCCTAGACATCCTTAAAGACTCTTAAATGTCACGTCCTCTATGAAAACATTAACAACTTAGAAGGGAGTTTTCTGCCTTTATTTGGGATCTAAAGAGTTCTGATGTATAATTTATAATACATTCACATTATATGTAAATGATTAATGCTCTTTTTCCCTTTGAGAGAAATCTCCAGCTAATGTAACTTTCTTTTCCTAAATCCATGTAGGGATCCACGAATATGTGTTGAATGACTGCCTAATAGCATGATTGTTTTTTCTAATATATTTTACTTTTAAGTACCAAGACAATCCAAACTGCAGTTTGATTGTCAGTGCTCTACTGAATGCTTTGGCAGAACAGTCTAGAACCATTCATGCCAAGCAATGGTATTTTCCAGAGTAGTCTGTGGAATAACCTTTGGATGTAAGCTTCATTTTAGTTGATTTTAATTATTTTAACATACTTACCCGTAACACTCCTCGATGAGAAAAGGAAGATTTGGGCATTGTTTTATTTTACTTAGTGGTTAAAAGTATCTAAAATAATATTTTATTTGATATAACCAAGCTTGAATTTCTAAACTTCTGAATCCTACTGTCTCAGAGATTGAGACCCATCCAAGTGTTCACATTATAGCTGGCCCTGGATAAAATGTTTAAAACCACCACAAAGTTCGACGGGGGGGGAGGGAGGGGGAAATCCCTATGCAGTTAAAACAACAGTCTAAGGTGTTGCCACAGTTCAATTTTGTTTCTGGAAAGGAAGCTTCAAAACATTAGCGTTCATCTTAAAGAATACTCATTTATCTATTCTTTGAAAACCTAACAGTTGGATGTGCATCCAGCTTCCTTTTTGCAAAAGGCCTTACTTTTTAAAACCACATGTAGAGCTTTTGCCGGCTTGTTAATCTGGTGTTGTCTTCAACTTTCTTTGGAACGACAGTCTCCCAGCTGCAATTATATATCCAGCCTAGAAGCCCAGAGCCTGTGAGACTTTCTCCGGTATTCCCAAATTTACCAACAAGGAAGCTTCAGTGTTCTCAGAGAAAAGGCCAAAAGTTGCTTGAAGTGTTCCAGTATAAGTCATATTTTCCATTTTTATTTTAATATCTTTCTGACCCAGAGCCTTCCTTTTAGATCAAGACTAATTTCTTCAAAGTCCTTGGTTTTGAGATATTAAATCCCGCCACAGCATTTAGCATCTGATACTCTTAAAAAGCTCTCTTGGTGCATGAATTTTCAATAAACACTTTAAATACTTTGTGGTTCTTAATGTCATGCTATAGTTGAGTCAAGGAGTCATGGGACATATTTAAAAAATCAAAGAATAGAGAAGTATATAAAATGGAAAAGTGATAGTCCTCCATCGCATTCCAATATATGCTGCAAATCCCTTCTGCCTTGCCAGAGTAACCTTGATGCATTGTCTTCTTATGCTTTTCCTGTGCAATTCACAAATGTATTTATTCATGTGGATGCAGCTTTTTACACTTTGGATGATAGGGAGGATGAAACTTGTTATATCTGGGTCAACATCTGGCTTCCATTATATGTTGGATACTGTAGAAAATGAAGGAGCTCAAAGACAAATTGCACTCTTATCTCAGCCCTGATTCTTCCTCTGATCACATACACACTAAGAAACACACACATGCACACACACATACACATACACACATTTTTACTTAAGTGGTGTCATAACATGCACGCTGTTCTGTGATGTATTTTTTTGTTACCACTTCCTGGTCATCTTTCCATGTCAGAATATATGATCATTACTCATCATTCTTTATAAGGATCTTAGAGAATGGATTCTTCCATAATTTACGTAAATATTCTTATATTCATAGATGCTTAAGTTGTTTACAGTTTTTCCTATTATAAAAAAAAATCCTTGAAATTCCCTTCTTTTTGCATGTATGTTTGTGCACATGTGCAAGCATTTCTGAAAACAGATTTCAAGAAATGGAACCCAAAGGTGATGCATGTTTTTGTTTTGGATAGATACCACCAAAAAAACTACAAGAAGATCATAACAATTACATTCCACGCTGTGTAAAAATCCAATATTCCTCACACCCTCATCAACACTGGATAATAAAGGAGAAATCTTTATATTATGCATGTATGAGAAATAAGTTTATGAAAAATGTACATTGGTGTTTGTATCTCCAATCAGAGAGGAATCATATTCAACGTCTATTTGTTTCTTAAATTTTAAAACCACACATAAATTCTAACATAACTAATCAAGAACACATCGCTTCTTAGTTAAATGGAGTTATAATTGGGTTAGTTATATTAAAAGATGAGCTCCTCTAACACAGAGCTCCCAGGCCACAAAAGAAGCAAAATCCCTTCATATCCAGAAAGAGTCAGGAGGAGTTTTGCCCAATGTTTTAATTTCTAGACCCAAACACATCACTTCTGCTCACTTCTGTTAACAAGAACTTGGCCATCTAACCACAAGAGGGGGCTGGGAAATGAGGTCTAAAGAGGTTAGACTCAACCATAGCTCTATTTTTTCATGGAAGAAGGGGAGAATGAATTTGGTAAAATTATCTGTCCAGTCACATTTACTAAACCCCCAAATATCATACTAATGACTTAAGTAAATGAACTAAATTAAGGAGATAGCATTTCCTAAGGTCAAATCTAGGAGAAGATAGAATTGCTGTGTTCAAAATGATGCTTTTATGTACATATGTTTTAAATTACATAGAAATTTTTCTTCCAATAATATTTTAAGTGCTTATTAATTTCATCTCTTTAAGTTCTTTCCTAGATGTTTTATCACTTTTGGTGCAAGTGTAAATGGGATTATTTTCTTAATTTCTCTTTCTTGCTACTTCATTATTAGTGTATAGAAATGCAAGAGATTTCTGTATATTAATTTTATATCCCATGACTCTACTGAATTCACTTATAGTTCTAGTAGTTTTTTAGTGGACTCTTGGGTTTTCTATATCAGGTCATCTGTAAGTGGTGAAAGTTTTACTTTTTCCTTACCAATTTGAATGTATTTCCTTTTCTTATCTGATGGCTATGGCTAAGACTTCCAATACTATGTTGAATAAAACTGGTAAGAGTGAACAGCATTATTTTGTGCCTGACCTTACAGGAAAACCTTTTAATCTTTCACCACGGAGGGTATTCTACTGAATGAGAGAAGATATTTGCAAATGATATATTTAATAAGGGGTTAATATTCAAAATATATAAAAAACTCATACAGCTCAACACCTAAAACACAAATAATCTGATTAAAATGAGCAGAGGATCTGAACAGATATTTCTTCCACAGAAGACATACAGATGGCCAACAGATGAAAAGATGCTCAATACCACTCATCATCAGAAAAATGCACATCAAAACCACAATGAGCTGGGGCATCTGGGTGGCTCAGTCAGTTGAGCATCCAACTTCGGCTCAGGTCATGCTCTCACGGTTCATGGGTTCGAGCCCTGTGTCGGGCTCTGTGCTGACTGCTAGCTGAGAGCCTGGAGCCTGCTTCAGATTCTGTGTCTCTTTCTCTGCCCCTCCCCTGTTCATGCTCTGTCTCTCAAAAATAAATAAATGTAAAAAAAAAAAAACAAAAAAAAACAAAAAAAAAAACACAACTGCCATCAGCTTATACCTGTCAGAATGACTAAAATAAAAAACACAAGAAATAGAAAGTATTGGCAAGGATGTAGAGAAAAAGGAACCCTTGTGCACTGTAGGTGGGAATGCAAATTGCTGCAGCCATTGTGAAAAACTGTATGGATATTTCTCAAAAAATTAAAAATAGAAATATCATATAGTCTAGTAATTCCACTACTGAATATTTACCCAAAGAAAACAAGAACACTAGTTTGAAAAGACATATGCACCCCTATGTATGTTACAGCATTATTCACAATAGCCAAAGTATGGAAGGAATCCAAGTGTCTATAGATAGATGAATGGATAAAGAAGATGTAGTATATATACCTACACAGTGGAATTCTACTCAGCCATAAAAAAAGAATGAGACATTGCTGTTTGCAACAACACAGATGAATCTAGTGGATATAATGCTAAGTGAAATAAGTCAGAGAAAGAAAAATACCATATGATTTCACTCATACGTGGAATTTAAGAAGCAAAACAAATGAACAAGGAAAAAAAGAGACAAACAGCACAAAAGATTCTTAAATATAAAGAACAAACTGGTAACTGCCCATGGGGAGGGAGTAGGAGATAGGTGAAAGAGATCAAGAGAATTAAAAGTACACTTATCTTGATGAGCACTGAGTAATGCATAGAATTGGTAAATCATTATATTGTACACCTGGAACTAATATAAGGCCGTACTTTAATAACACTTCATTTTTTAAAAAGTGTTTAGTACTGGGGCACCTGGGTGGCTCAGTCGGTTGAGCGTCCAACTTCGGCTCAGGTCATGGTCTCACAGTTCGTGGGTTCAAGCCCCGCATCGGGCTCTGTGCTGATAGCTCAGAGCCTGGAGCCTGTTTCAGATTCTGTGCCTCCCTCTCTCTCTGATCCTCCCCTGCTCATGCCGTCTCTATCTCTCTCTCAAAAATGAATAAAATATTTAAAAAAAAAAGTGTTTAGTACTATTTGGTCTATCCTGGACCATCTAAAGTAACTAGCCATTTCTCCTTATCTGCAAAATTTTCCTATAAATATTGCAATGACTTAGAACAAAATTCCCAGGACACCCCACTTGTCACACTTTTTTCTTCAATTTGCGGCAGTTTCATCCCATGACTGTTCAATTCTAGGCCACTCTTCAAAAGTCTAAACAAAAATAAATTTGTAACTACTTAATATTTTGCAAGTGCACATAAATACGCCTAAAAAGAATTTAGTGGCTAGGAATAAAATTCATCAGATGTATACTCTACAGCAAGAAGTCAATTCCAAAGCTGGGCCTGGGATAGAGAATAGAGGAAGCCATAATCCCCTCCAGCTGGACTTAAGCCTGCACTGGAAGACATGCCTAACTCCTGTCTTGCTGGCACAATGAACACATTTAAGTACAGGCATACAAAAGGGCCTTTATTGTTTTCTGGAAGATGATAAGACCAGCTGAATAGTTTAATGTCTTTTTTGGCAGTGAGAGATGGAGTCAGAGAACTCTGGCAACTCGAAGCAATAAAATGGCCATGTGAAAAGGGCACTTTGAAAATATAGTAATGACAGCAATATAAGATGCATAAATGTGCTCAAGATTTACTGCTGGAAACGTTACCATAGCTTCTGATGTGCTGTCACTCTCCTGAGCCTGGCAGCTGGTGTTAGAGAAGGGAGTCTGTGGTAAGTACCAACAAAGGTAAATTCAGGACTTCAGTCTGCAACCTACTTCATTCTGACCTCATAAACAAGGTATTCTGTATAACGTATGCATGAGCCAAGGACTGTATAAAAGGTGAGACAATGACTAAGTACTCAAAATAAAATAGAGGGGCAGGTAGTTTGCCATTAACTTTACCAGATGGCTTCTTTAAGCACCATCATAAATAATGAGTGAAAGTCTTATAAAAAGAATCAAACCAAGAGAATGAATGGACAGCTTCTTTAGCATGTTCATTTTATAAGACCCTAATGTTTTAGAGAAATTGCTCATTTTCTGGAGTTCACACCTCAATCTTATGGCCCTCTGAAATTATACTGACTAATCTCTTCCATGCACATAAACATCCTACATACTCATGCTTGTTACCTGAAGATACGGTTTACTTCTGTTTTTAGCTTGGTACATTTCCCTTTCCGAAAATGTAAATCTAGGATTTCCCTTCATTAGTGGGTAATTGTTCTCCTTCCTGTTGAATGTCACTCACCCATGCCCAAGTGCTTAATGGGAAGTAGTTTATAGAAAGAAAACTGTGCCCAGGCCAGCTGCCTGCCGTTGGCTTTAATTTTCTTGCCATCCCAAACCCCAATCTGCCTTTAGGAGACTGATGATAGGGTTCCAAGTGGATTATTTGTTTGATGGCTTTCTAAGAGGGAGACAGTTCCAAGAGAGTCAGGAGTGTGATGGCCAATCTCATGCACATGTGTGACCCAAGCCAAATTACAGTCCAAATGGCTGATGGTGAAAGGCAACACATTAACCTGCAGTGACACCTGTTCGTCTGGCACACCCTTTCCTGAACTTGAAAGGTCCATTTCCTTTGAAATATTGATGGCACTGAAACTAAAGGTCATTCCATTCTTGTCTTTAACTTCGCATGATGATTAAAACTGACATTAAGAATAATGAAATCACTTTCAAAGGCAGAGAGTAAATATACAGAGATGTGACCTTTCTGCCATGAGAGACGTAAAGGAAGTGTACATACAGGGTCACGAAAGATAAATCTTCACTCAATTTTAAAGATTTTTACTCAAATGCCCGAATGACAGATTCTGGGGACCCTCTTCAATTAGTCCGTAGTAACCAAACTAAACACATTGCCTTATTCTATTACGTATACGTCCTCTTGACTGTCAAACTCTAGAGAACTCAAAACAAGTGTGCAAGTAAAACTGAAAGAGGTTAATATCACAAAAGAACCTGCCACTTATAAAGGTCCTCTGTGTGCTGATTCTCAGAGACATGTTAATGGTCAAATTAACACGACTAATTTTGTAATTTTTTCACCCGACACTTCAGATTTAAAATTTTTAAATTAAAAAAAAATCATCAAGCATAAAAGGAATTTGTCATTTTGAAATAAAGCTAGTTACTTGGACCCTAATTTCTTTTCTGTTTTTCTTAGCACTTTCTACAATATTGACTCACCTGTGGTCTTGTCTTTTCCCATCAATCCACTGAAACTGCTGTCAACATGTGTTTTAATGACTTCTTTGTTATTAGATCCAAGTGACATTTTTTCACTCCTTAACCTACTTTACTTCTTATTCATCCAAACAATATTTACCAGCTATTGACTAACTGCCAGTTACTGTTTTAAGTGTGGGCATAAATGTTGAAGTGGAGTTTATTGTATAAAAGAGGAGTTTGATATTAAACAGTTGCAGAAATGAGTATTTGATTATATTTACGACTAATGATAAAAAATTATAGTATGAAGTATGAGCATAAAATTGGAAATTTTAAGGGCATCAGCAAAATTTCCTTAAGAAAATTATTTCTAAGCTGAAATTCAAAACTCTACTTCTCTACTCAAAAATAGCTGTATGCAACTATGCAGCTTACTTATCTTTCATTCAGTCAAATAACATCTCAACTATAAAAAAAAAAAAAACACAAAAACAAAAACAAACCAACAAGAAAACCCGGAGATAGCATCTCAACTAACCAGTATATTCATACATACCATGCAATGATGGTTCAATCTTATAATAATAGTTCGGGATGAGAAAATAGCTGCCTCCTGGATCATCAAAGCTGATTAACACTTGGACTACTATAGTTTTAATGCTTTGTGTGTTTTATATTTTTGAAAAAAAGTATTCACATGTAATGTTTACATTATTACTAGACCACCCTATTTCTTTGTTAAATATTTGTTTATTTATTTTTTAGAGAGAGTGCATGTGTGCAGAGGAGGGACAGACAGGGGGAGAGAGAAAAATCTCAAACAGGCTATATGCTCAGCACAGAGCCCAACACAAGGCTCAATCCGACAACCATGAGATCATGACCTGAGCTGAAATCAAGAGCCAGACACTCAACTGATTAAGCCACGCAGGATTCCCATAGACCACCCTGTTTCTTAACTAGGTTGTATAACAGTATACTAAGTTATACTAGTTTTTTTGTTTGTTTATTTCAAGTTGTTAATATATGTATGTAGATATGAGTTTATATGTGTATGTGTATATGATTTTGTGTGTGTGTGTGTGTGTGTGTGTGTGTATCTGTCTTAGAGTTGAAGCTAAACATGTAAAGAATTCAGAATCAGGAAAGCATTCAGGGGTCTCAAATAATTTCTATCCACCAGCCTGACATTCTAATCTCTGATGATGACCATGATGTTAAAAATACCAATTCTAAACACTTTTTGAGCCTACTCCATATCAGGCTTTTCCTGCATAACACACTAACCTAAAACAGTGAGGTGGCATAGTGACTTAAAACAATAGATATTAATTAACTCTCAATTCTGCATGCTGACAATTTAGGTTGGACTTAAGTAGGCATTTCTTCTGCTCTAAGCCTGGCTCTAAAGCTTAGCTAGGCTCACTTAAACTGATAAACTGAAGCCAGAACATAGTGCAATAAGCCTGATGCATAATAGGCTGGTAGGTAGGTTGGGGCTGACTAGTTTACAATGACCTTGAGAGCTAGGCTGGAGAATAAATGCTTCCTTCCACTTAGTCTCTCATTCTTTGACATGCTAGCTCAGGCCTATTCATATGCTAGATACAAGTAGTTTTGCTTTTTTTTTTTTTTTTTTAATGTTTATTTATTTTTGAGAGAGAGAGACAGAGTGCAAGCAGGGGAGGGTCAGAGAAGAGAAAGGAGACACAGAATCAGAAGCAGGCTCCAGACTCTGAGCTGTCAAAGCACAGAGCCCAACATGGGGCTCGAACTCACAAGCCATGAGGTCCCGACCTGAGCTAAAGTCAGACACTTAACCGACTGACCTACCCAGGCAGTCCAGTAGGCACAAGTTTTTAAGAAAGAGAGTAGAAATCTGCAAAGTGTCTGAAGGTCCAGGCTCAGAACTCACACACATCATTTCTACAACACTATATAGACCAATGCAAGTCATAAGGTCAGCCCAGGTTTAATGAATAAATGAAAGAACTCGACTCTTCATAGGAGAGGCAATAAGATCACATTGCAAGATCATGAAAAAAAGGTGGAAGAATTTGTAACCATTCTTGCCATCTACCACAGTGAGGTGGGTGTCATTTCTTTTTATTTTACAGTGACAAACTAAAGCTGGAATAGTACAGTGTACAGTGCCTGACACAAATGAATATTATAAAAATAAATGACCGAACTCCTGAATACATTGATTAATTAAATTAATGCATATTAAATAGAGCTATGATTCAGGCCTGGATTGTCTGTCCACATTACTTGATTCTTTCTCACTACTCTGTATTGGCTCTTAAATACAAAAAAGTCAAATGAGAAATAAAATTGACATAACAAATTTTAGTAGTCAGACTGTGCCCAGCTGGAGACTCCCATTGCTGGCTATGAGAGAGCTACATATGAAGTAATAGTCATAAAACACTGCATAACAGACAGTACAGGACTGTGATCCTTGAGAGAAGTGAAACACATGAGGAAAAGTATACATACAATTGTGCTGACTTGTTGCCTAGAAGTAGTTCCCAGGCTGCAATGCAGACAGGGAGAGCCCAAGCAGAACCTGGCAGTTTTCCTCAGTTTGGAATTAGAGCCAAAGGGCCAAAATCACTAGAATTTATAGAAATAAGTACTGGAGAGGAGAGAGTTGCACAGAGAGAAAGTGCCAGAGATCTATAGAAAAAAATACCTGTGAGTCTCTGGCTAAGTACAGATCTGTGAATATGGAAGAAAAAATTGCCCCAAATCAGGAAAAGAACCACTGAAAAGTGGTAGGCTGAACAGGTTGTAGAGCTCAAATACAGCTGGAAACCGTTCATACTCTCCAGCACTCAGATTAGAGAGATTTCATAACACACAAGAAATTGGGCAAATCCCCAGAAGGACATTACCTTAGTAGTGGGCTGAATTAGCTTGAGAAAGAAGGCTTACCTGGATCTGAGAAAGCCTCAAAAGGTTATAGTGGTTTCAAGTAAATTAACTATACATCAGAGTCCAACACTTTTTAAATTAAGTTTAAGAAAACAAACCAACCCAGGATCCAACAACGAAAAGAATCACTATATATATAACAATCCAATGAAAAGTTATTAGCATGCAAGAATCCAGAAAATATTTGTTCCATAATCACAACAGAAAAATCAGTCAACAGAAACTCATATGTGACAGAAGTGGTGAAATCACAAAGATTTTAAAACAGTCATTATAAATATTATACATGTGTTGCATGAATTCAAGAAGTAAAGAAAAGCATTAAAATGATGAAGAGAGAAATGATATAAAAAAAGATGCAAAAGGAAGTTCATGAGATGAAAAAAGCAATATTTGAAATGGAAAAATACATTGGATGTAATTAAAAACAGATTATATAAGTTAGTAGAAAAGATCAGTGAACCCAAAACATAAGAATATAAACTACTTAAAATGAAGCACAGAGAGGTAAAGAGACTAAAAAAAGACCATCTCCTCCTTCCCCCACAAAACAGCATCAATAATCTGAGAAACAAAATCAAGTACTCTAGTATATCTTCAGTTGAAATCTCAAAAATGAAAAGGTGGAGGGGAGAGAGTGTTTAAAGAAATAAAGCTGAAATTTTGCCACATTTGATAAAACTCAATGCAGATATCCAAGAAGTTTAAGGAATCCAAGGAAAAGAAAGGAAAACCCCCACACAAAACTGTGCATCATACATAATTACTGAAAACCAGTGATAAAGAAACAAAATGTTAAAATAAGCCATGGGTATGGTAGCTGAGGGGTGGGGACACATTACATACAAAAGAACAAAGATGTGATAGCAGGCTTTTTGTCAAGAAGTACACAAACCAAAACACAAAAGCATAATAACATCTTTAAAAATCTGAAAGAAAATTATAAACCTAGAATTCTATAGTTAGCAAAAAATCTTAGGGAAAAAAGCCATAATTAAAAAGTTTTAAAGACCAAAAGAAAAGAGATAAAAAGCTGAGAGAATTAATTGCCATTCAACATGCACAGAAACAAATATTAAAGGTAGCGATCAGGCAGAAGGAAAACGATAACAGATGGAAACTAAAATCTATAGAAAAGAATAAAGAATGTTGGAAATAGCAAACACGTGGGTAAAGTAAAATACTTTTTACATTGTTTTCTCACTTATAAATCTCTTTAAATGACAATTATTTAAAGCAAAAATAACAATGTATTTTGGAGCTTATAAGATGTAGAAGTAAAATGGATGACTATGATAGCAAGAAGTTTGGGAAAAAGAACATGAAAGCTGCTGTAAGATTCTCATAACTATACGTGAAGCAATATAACATTATTATTTGAAAGTAGACTGTGGTAAGTGGAAGATGTGTACCGTAAACCCTAAAGCAACCACTAAGAAAAATAAAACAAAGAGGCAGACGTAAGAAGCTTCATAAAGAAGGGGCGCCTGGGTGGCTCAGTTGGTTGAGCATCCAACTTCAGTTCAGGCCATGACCTCGCAGTTTGTGAGTTTGAACCACACACTGGGCTCTGTGCTGACAGCTCAGAGCCCAGAGCCTGCTTCGGATTCTGTGTCTCCCTCTCTTTCTGCCTCTTGCTCTCTCTCTCTCGCTCTCGCTCTCGCTCTCAAACATAAATAAACATTAAAAAAATAATTAAAAAAGAAGCTCAAAAAGATGATGAAATGAAATCATCAAAGTACTGACTTTAAGTGAAGGCAAAAATAGAAATAAAGTATCAAAGAACAGATGTAGCAAATAGAAAACAAGTAACAAGATGGTAGATTTATTGAAACACTATGTCAATAGCCAAATGCTCAATTTTAAAGTTAAAAACTGCCAGACTGAATAAAAAGAACAACCCAACTTTATTCTATCTACAAGAAAGCCACTTTATTTTTTAATGTTTTTTTTAAAATTTATTTCTGAGAGAGAGAGAGCGTGTGAGCACATGAGCAGGGGAGGGTCAGAGAGAGAGGGAGACACAGAATCCAAAACAGGCTCCAGGCTCTGAGCTGGCTGTCAGCATAGAGCCCAATGTGAGGCTCGAACCCACAAACTGTGAGACGATGACCTGACCCGAAGTCAGAGGCTTAACTGACTGAGCCACCCAGGTGCCCCCAAGAGAGCCACTTTAAATAGGAAGACACAGGGGCACCTGGTGGCTCAGTTGGTTAAGTGTCCAACTTTGGCTCACGATCTCACAGTTCATGGGTTCAATTCCCGTGTCAGTCTCTGTGCTGGACAGCACTTCAGATGTCTCCTCTCTCTGTCCCTCCCCTGTTTGCACTCTCTCTCTCTGCCTTTTGGAGATAAGTAAACATTAAATATATATAAATATTTATACATATGAAGACATAAATACATTAAAAGTAAGAAGATAGAATAAAATATACTTTGCAGACACTAAGCATAATGTAACTAGAATGACTATATTAATTTCACATGAAGTAGGTTTTAGAAAAAGGAATGCTACCAGGAATAAAGAAGGATATCTCATAATCATAGAGGGATCAATTCATCTAGAGAACATATCATTCTAAATGTTAATGTCCCTAATAAACACACCAATACATTTTGAACTTTAATATACATGAAGCAAATACTGATTAAACTGAAAATAGAAGTAGATAATCCAAAATTATAGCTAAAAATCTCAATAATTTTCTCAGTAATGGAACAATTAGACAAAATAAGAATCAACAGGATACAGAACACATGGATACATATGAACCAGACTGACCTAACTGATATTTATAGAATACTCTCCCCAACAACAGTAGAATACACATTAAAAAAAATAGGTGCACATAGAACATTTACAAAATAGACTACATTCTGGGCCATGAAAACAAGGCTCAATAAATTAAAAAAAATAAAATTCTTATAAAGTATGTTCTCTAACCACAAGGTAATTAAACTAAAAGTTAATAACAGAAAGGTATTTTTTAAATTCTCAACTCTGGAAATTTAAAAAATATGTGTAAAGGGTAAGATGAAATGGGGTCACTTATGGGAAGGAGGTTTAAAAGGGGAGCATGAAGGATATGGGCCTTAGTACAGCCTTACGGTGGAACCATGAACTTTTGAACTGGGCCAAACCACAACTATTCCAAGGACTCAGCCCAAACACCTACAATCTGCTGTAGTAGGAGATTTTGCTTAGCAATAGCTTTCACTACCAATTATATTCAGTCAAGATTAGTTTTCTGCCACCAACACCAATCAAAATTATTTGTGAATAACATATAAGCACTCCTGTCTATCGCTAGAAACCTTTGACTTTTGTTCCCTGGGGGGGACACTATTTAGGCGGGGGCCCAAATCCACATTCCCTGAATTGCAATTCTGATAACGCCAAATAAGTGCTTTGTTTTTAGTCTGTCTCTTTTCTTGGTCCACAAGAAATAACCAAATATTTTTCTAAATAACCAAAGGGTAAAAGATGACATCACATGGAAAATTAAAAGATACCAGATTTGAGGGCTATATGGCTGTGACATATGTCACCCTGCTGATCACCAGGGTTGATTTGGCTGATCTGGCTGTCCCCTTCCTCCCTCACAGCTCCATGTGCATCCCTCCCAAAGATGCACCTTCCATTGAAGAGGAAGACCTTCTCCGATAGAGGAGGACTGCTCAGTCAAGAGTACACCCTAGCTGTGCACCCCTGCTAAAATCCCCAGACAAACCCTCAAGGTCTATTTGTAGAACATAGGGTAGTAAAGCTGTCAAGATTCCAGACACATCCAAATGAGGTGCTGCATGTGGCAGACTGCCTTTCTTTAAAATAAATAAAAGAAAACTAAAAGATATTTTGTACTTAATGAAATTAAAACACAACGTTAAAAGTTGTGGGGATAGCTAAAGCAGTGCTTAGAGGGAAATTTATAGCATTTTGTGATTATATTATTAAAATAATCTCAAATCAATAAACTAAGCTTTTGCCTTACACTAGAAGGAGAAGAGCAAATCAAACCCAAATTAAACAGAAGGAAGTAAATAATAAAGGAAGCAAATATATCAGAAGGAAATAGAAATATAACAGAGAAAATAAAAGATGCTAAATTCTAGTTTTAAAAAATGATTGTGCTAAGCCAAGGAGGCAAAATAAATTCAACATACGTAGTACCAAATCATCTTGGCACAAATATTAGCATCAGTTACAGAGAAATCCTCAGTCCCAGGCAGACAACATTCTTACTGTTTTTCCTTGTTACTAGAAACCATTTTTCTTCCTGTTTCCCAGAAAATCTGGCACAGATATAAGCAGCCTATCTTTACTTTGCCTGGTTGTGAAGTGGGGTGATTATGCATGGGGGAGCAATACTCAGAATACTACTCTACTAAAGCATAACCCACGAGGAAAATATGAGTCCGAACAAGATCTATGTCAGCAGTGAGTCTTTGCCAGGAAGATCTGAAATGAAACAAAAAAGGAGGCTTTGTTTTTCTTAGATACAAAGTTGAAAAAACATTCCCCCCAGCTTCTAAGTATGAAAAGAAATCCTCTTTCTTGCTTTGAAAACAAAGTAGATGTTACATTGTCTCATTGGGTTTTTCAAACCAAAAGACAGATTTCAAGTTGCAACACTATCCCTTTTTCTGCTCACAACACACAATATTGTGGACACCAAAAAAAGAAAAATTCACTGGTATGTGAACAACTGAGACCGTAAGTTGTAAGACCCTTGCGGAAGATCATGCTGAAGTGGTCAGCCTTCTTACGGTTCACTGTCATCAGCTGTTGTGGTAACTAACTGTCCAAAACTGTCCTGCCTTCTTAGGGATAAAGTAACCTATCCCCACACATGCTATTTTAAGCCCTTCCATTTAATACTGCTTTTGAAATGACTTTTATTTTCAGACACTCCAGATGTAATCCCTTCACTGACCACACAGTGGTTTACTCTGAAAAATGCTGTAAAGAGCAAATTCTTTGAATCCATGTTTCCTCAGATGACATGACCAAGCTATTACGATTTCTCAGTGACATGTGGCAGTTGCATCTGTAACAAGTCATAACCAGGGGAAACTCTGGAAGCTGAGTGGTTGCACAATTTATGTTCAACCAGGAGTTAAGTATTTTGGTCTTGAATGCCAGTGTGGCCGAAGGAATGTTAGCAGTCTCTTTTTCCAAATCTGCGGTGTCCATACAAATGGGTTAAGTCCCTTACACAGCGCTTAGTCATTATTCCCTGTATATTTGCAGAGTGTTGTGTGTGTGGCAAATTAATGTAAACTCATCTTTGTTTGGCTTCTTCCAAGCTGTAATTCATTAAATTCTCTATCAGTGAGTTGTTCCACTTCTTTAGTCTGGGAAAAGTCTTTTCCAGACAGTCATCTGTAATTTTGGCCATTCCTCCTTTTTGCAGAAGTACAATTTAATTTGTCATAAAACACCACAGAGGGTCCATGAAGACTCACTCAGAAGTTTCAAAGCCAGAGAGATGATGACAAGCTTTCCTTTAACTTCTTTCCACTCTCCACTTCAGAGTCCATGACTCCATACTAGGGACCCAAACATGACATCGAGTCCTGAGCCTTACTGACAACCTGAGACGTGCCCCAAATATAGCCATTCTTAATAAGCCTTATTGCCAGGGTGCCTGGGTGGCTCAGTCGGTTAAGCATCTGGCTCGATTTTGGCTCAGGTCATGATCTCACAGTCTCATGAGATCGAGCCCTATGTCCAGCTCTGTGCTGAGCATGGAGCCTGCTTAAAATTCTCTCTCTCTCTCTCTCTCTCTCTGCCCTTCTGCCCCTGTCTCCTGCTCATGCACGTGTGCTCTCTCTCTCTCTCAAAACAAAAACACCAAAAACCCTAATTGCTTCCAACAGCCCAAGACATTTACTGGACTTTTAAGAAAAATGTTAGTCAAACCACTTCCAACCAAAGGTGCCTCTCTGTCCCAAAAAAGAAACCAATGAGAATCAAAATGTAGTTTCCAGAACAAACCTTTCATACCAGCTATCAGGAAAAGAGAGACATTCACTACATAAAATATGGCATTTTGGCAAATACAACTAAGACTTATAAGCCGAGGTTCTGCCTCTGTTCACTTCCTTGCTGGCCCTATGTAAACCTCTCCATCTCTCAGGGCCTCACATCTCTAAGATCTTTCTGGCTTTCAAAGTTTATGATTCTAGTGATATGAAAATTAAGTGGTAGAGTAAGGAGAACTTTTGTTTATTTTTATGTATTGTATTTTTTAATTGTGGTAAAATATACATGACTTGTGCCAAGTTAATCATTTTAAATGTACATTTCAATGACATTAAGTTTATCTACATTGTTGTGCAATCATCACCAACAACCATCTGTAGAACTTTTTTCACCTTCCAAAACTAAAACTCTGTACTCATTAAATGGTCATTTCCCATTTCACCCTGCCCCCAGTCCCTGGCAACCACCTTTCTGCTTTCTATCTCTATGAATGTGACTACTCTAGATATTGCATACAAGTGAAATCATATGGTATTTGTTCTTTTGTGACTGGTTTATTTTACTGAGCATAATATCTTCAAGGGTCATCCATGTTGTAGCATATATCAGTAATCTCCTTCTTTTTAAGGCTCAGTGATATCCCATTTTATATAAATACCACCTCTTGTTTATCCATTCATCTGCCAATGGAAATGGGTTAATAGGAAATTTATTTTTTAACTATCTGCTATAGTGTAAATTTCCTTTCCAATCAAGTATTTTGCCACAGACCAAAAGCATCTAGAAAGTTTTTAAAAGTACAGGTTCTTGGGTATAACCTTAGAATTGCTAAGTCAGAATTTCCATATGGGACCAATGAATCAAGACCAAAGCCCCACATTCTAATCAAAAAGTAATTGTGCAGCTGTCCCCTTCCTAAAAATGTTTTTCTTGTGGGATGACCAGTCTCTTTACCACATCCAATATACTCTTGGCCAGTTGTTGTTAAAATTGAAACATGAAACAAGCCAGGAAGAAACACATATGTGAGGAGGGAATGGATGAGCGACTAGTTTTACCTCGAGGTAAAGCACTGAGGCTGGAGCAGAAACATGAAACCCCTGGAAGCAGTGCATGCTGGGAGACTGAGGTTCTTACTGCACTGTTTTTGGTTCATAGTATTAAAGGACCGAATTATGGGTATAGGGTAGAATTGCGCCCTGATGCATCAAAGCAGCTCTCTGTGGACACTGATCAGATATTTAAGCCCTTCTGACAGGTAAGGATCATAGAAAGAGAGTCCTCCATAAAAACAAGTGTAGAGTTAACACAGTCAAATAAAAATCAGAAAGCTTGCTTGTTGACAATCTCCATTTTGCAAAAATCATTACATTTTAAAGAATGTATAAAGAGAATAAAAATTAATGTGGAACTTGTGAACATCACAACACAAGGGAAAAAGAACATCATATAAGACTCCGATGACATTCAGAGAAAATTAGAGAATGCTGGCTGTTCTCAAAAGTATGTCAAGGATAAATGCCTCTTACAAAAAAAGGGCAAAAAAGCATAATGAACAGACTAAGAATATTAGCTAAGATAATACTTACTGCTATGACAAATCCCCCCCTACCCTGCCCACATACACACATTTTGAGAGATTAAGAAGACTAAAGTTTATTTTTCTGGTACATAAAATCCAAAATGTGGCATTAGAGTTAAGATGGCAGAATAGTATGGGGACCTTGAACTTGTCTTATCCCTGAAATGCAGCAAGATGAGCATCAAAACATTTTGCACATGTAGGAAATTGATCTGAGGATTAATGCAACAATTTGCACCGTTTGAGCCACAGATCCTAGCAGGTACACGATGCAGACAGACGAATCAGGGAAGAGAAAAGCCATGGAGCCACAGAGGTTAGGAACCTGTTTTTGCAGAGAGAGAACAGAGATAGAGAAAGGGGGAGAGTGCAGCACGTTAAGATCATAAAGCACTACCCTGAAAGTAGCTGGAGAGAGAGGGAAAGAGTGAAAATACTCGCAAGGGACTGGGTGAGAAATCTCTTCCCCAAAACCACTGATGGGGAAAAAGGAGAAGGTGTCAATAGCACCAGGATTCTATTAAAATTAGGGGAGCACAGAGTCTGAGGTTCTGGAGCTCCGTGCTTGGTGGTGCTCTGGTGAGGAAGCAGGGCGAATCCCCAGGAGCAGATGGGGGGCTGAGGGGTCTGTGTGCCACATGGAGACAAGCAGTTCCCCTGCTCGGAGAGCATGGGGTAGAGGCCATGTGGCTTCCCCTTGGGCAAAGCCCCAGTGGACCCAGGAGAGCTGCCATGTTGACTGATATTGGAAAAAAGCTACCAGAGTGCAGCAAAAACTGGCACTGGCTGTGTGTTGTGATTTATCATGAACTCTGAGCCTCTGTCACTGCACAATCACATGAACATTTTCTGGGGCAAGCCAGCACCTGGTCATTGCTTTGAGAAAAACTCCCTCAGAGAATCAGCACGGGTCCAAGCAGTGGGAGTCTCTGAAGTGTGAGGTTTTGAAACAGCCCCATTTGAGATAAAACCCTGGAGGGAGCCACCACCTAGAAAGAAGATAGCTTGGGCACAGACAAGGTAAAGGCAGAAGTGGACAGAGGCCTGACACAAGGGAGGGGTGCTTGACTGTGTGTCTGTGAGTGCATGAAATTTCTGCACCAGAGACTAGAAAGCAAGGTGAAGCCATTTTCACCTCTAGCGTCTACATGCACACCTACAAATCAATCTCAGTGAGCTAAGCAGTGCCACCACATGAAGAACGGAGACTTGACACCAAACCCTACCCACCTGCACCTTCTAGGTTCCTCCCCTAGAAGACCAGCACAAATCCTTTCCACCTGCATGTTATTCTATGGACTATAGTGTGCTGCAAAGTTTCAGTTCTAGGAGAAACTGGATGTAACTTCATTCAGGCTTCATTCTGTTTGCTTGTTCATTTGTTTGTTTGTTTTCCTTGCTTCTGTTTTTGCTTATGTTGTTTTCTTTTTTCTTTCTTTTCTTTCTCTTTCTTAAATGCAAAAAGACCTAATTAATTAATTAATTAATTAATTAATTTTTAGTTTATTCTATTTATTATTTAAAATGTTTTTTAATTTAAAATGTTTTTAACTTTTTTCCTTTCTCTTTTTTCTCTTTTCTATACAGCTTCTCTCAACAAGCAGATTGAAACACACCTAGGATATAGCTTCCTTTATTTGAATTGTTTTGTTTTTAAGTTTTTAATTTTTATTTTATTAATTTTCTTCCTCCAAAGTGACAAAATGGGAGAATTCACCCCAAAAGAAAGAACAGTAAGGGATTTAATCAACACATCAATAAGATGTCTGAGCTAGAATTTAAACCACAATTATAAGAAGAACAGCTGGGGTTGAAAAAAGCATAGACGACACAGAGAATCCCTTTCTGCAGAGATAAAAGAACTAAAATCTAGTCAGGTCAAAATTAAAAATGCTATAACTGAGATGCAACCTCAAAAGGATGTTGTAATGGCAATGAATGAAGCAAATCAGCAAATCACTGACATAGAAGATAAAATTATGGAAAATAATGAAGCAGGAAAAAAGGGAAGCAAAGGCAAAGGATAATGATACAGGACTTGGAGAACTCAGTGACTTATTAAAGAGAATAATGTTTGTCTCATGGGAGTCACAGAAGATGAAGAGAAACAAAAAGGGGCAAAAGGTTTATGTGAACACAATAGAACTGAAAACATTCCTAATATGGGGAAGGACACAGACATCAAAATCCAAGAAGCACAAAAACTCCCATTAGATTTTAAAAAAAAAACTTCATCATCACCAAGGCATATCATCGTCAAATTCACAAAATACATAGACTAGGAAAGGATCACGAAAGCAGAAAGAAAAAAAAGTCCTGGGGCACCCGGTGGCACAGTCAGTTAATCGTCTGACACTTGGTTTTGGCCCAGGTCATGATCTCATGGTTCATGGGTTTGAGCCCCACTATCAGTGTGGAGCCTGCTTGGAATTTCTCTCTCTCTCTCTCTCTCAAAATAAATTAATAAACTTTAAAGTAAAAATCCTTAACCTACAAGCAAAGACAGATCAGGCTTGCAGCAGATCTATACACAGAAATGGCAGGCCAGAAAGGAGTGGCAGGATATATTCAACATGTTGAATCAGAAAAATATGCAGCCAAGAATTCTTTATCCAGCAAGTCTGTCATTCAAAATAGAAGGAGAGATAAAGAGTTTCCCAGAAAAACAAAAACTAAACCAGTCACTGAAAGAAATTTTAAGGGTGACACTTTGAGTGGAGAAAATACAAAACAAACAAAACAATACCAAAAGCATCAGAGACTAGAACCAGAGAATATCACCAGAAACACCAACTCTACAGGCAACACAATGGTACTAAATTCATATCTTTCAATAATCACTCTAAATGTAAATGGGCTAAATGCTCCAATCAAAAGACATAGGATATCAAAATGGACTTTTAAAAAACATGACCCATCTATATTCTCCTAAAAGATACTCATTTTAGACCTAAAGACACCTGCAGATTGAAAGCAAGGGGTTGGGAAAAAAAAGAAAGTAAGGGGATGGAGAACCATCTCTCAAGCTCATAGATGTCAAAATAAAGCCACAGTAGCCACACTTATATCAGACAAACTAGAATTTTAAACAAAGACTATAACAAGAGATGAAGAAGAGCATTATATCATAATTAAAGGGTCTATCTACAAAGAAGATATAACCATTGTAAATATTTATTCCCCCAACTTGGTGGCACCCAAATATATACATCAATTAATCACTGACATAAACAAGCTCACTGATAATAATGCAATAATATTAAGGGACTTTAAAACTCCATTTACAGCAATGGACTTCTAAGCAGAAAATCAACAAGGAAACAATGGCCTTGAATGACACACTGGACCAGATGTACTTAACAGATATATTCAGAACATTGCATCCTAACGCAGCAGAATACACATTCTTCTTGAGGGCACAAGGAACATTTTCCAGAATAGATAAATACTGGGTCACAAATCAGCCCTCAACAAGTACAAAAAAACTGAGATCAAATCATGCATATTTTCAAACCACAATGCTACAAAACTTGAAATCAACAACAAGAAAAATTTTGGTAAGACCATAAACACTTGGGTATTAAAGAACATCCTACTAAAGAATGAATGGGTTAACCAGAGAATTTAAAAGGAAATAATGGGGGTGCCTAGGTGGCTCAGTCGGTTAAGCATCCGACTTCGGCTCAGGTCATGATCTCACAGTTCAGTGGGTTGGAGCCCCGCATTGGGCTCTGTGCCGACAGCTAGCTCAGAGCCCGGAGCCTACTTCATATTCTGCAACTCCCTCTCTCTCTCTCTGGCCCTCCCCTGCTCACACTGTCTCTCTCTCTCAGAAATTAAAAAAAAAAAATTAAAAAAATATAAAAGGAAAATCATGAGTACATGTAAGGCAACGAAAATGAAAATGAAAACATGACAGTCCAAAATCTTTGGGATGTAATGAAGGCGGTCATAAGAGGGAAGTATATAGCAATGCAGGCCCTCCTAAAGAAGGAAGAAATGTCTGAAATACACAACCTAAACTTAAACCTAAAGGAAAAAGCTCCAAACCAGCAGCAGAAGGAAAATAATAAATATTAGAGCAGATATCAATGACATCGGGAAAAAAAAAATGCAACAACAGTTCAATGAAGCCAGGAATAGGTTCTTTGTAAGAATAAACAAATTTGATAATCCCCTAGCCAGAATGATCAAAAAGAACAAGGACCCAAGTAAATAAAATTATGAATGAAAGAGGAGAGATCACAACCAACACCATAGAAATACAAACAATAATAAGAGAATATTATGAGCAATTATATGCCAACAAATTGAGGACATTGGAAGAGATGAACAAATTTCTAGAAACATTTTCTACCAAAAATGAAACAGTTAGAAATAGAAAATAAGAACAGACCCATAACCAGTAAAGAAATTGAATCAACGATCAAAAATCTCCCAAAATACAAGAGTCCAGAGCTGGATGGTTTCCCGGGGGAATTTTACAAACCTGTAAAGAAGAGTTAATACTTATTCTTTTGAAGCTGTTCCAAAAAAAACAGAAATGGAAGGAAAACTTCCAAACTCATTTAACGAGGCCAGGATTATATTGATTCCAAAACCAGACAAAGACCCCACTACTAAGAGTTACAGACCAATTTCCATGATGAACATGGATGCAAAAATTCTCAGCAAGATACCAGCAAATCGAATCCAATAGTACATTAAAAGAATTATTCACTATGATCAAGTGGGATTTGTTTCTGTGGTGCAGAGGGGTTCAATATCTGCAAATCATCAACCAAGTATATAATATTAATAAAGGAAAGGATAAGATACACATGATTGTCTCACTAGAGGTAGATAAAGCATTTGATAAAATACAGCAAACTTTCTTGATTAAAAAAAAAACCTCAAGAAATAGGGATAGGAGGAACATATCTCAACACCATAAAGACCACATATGAAAGACCCACAGCTAATATCATCCATCTTCAATGAGGAAAAACTGAGAGCTTTCCACCTAAGGTCAGGAACATGACAGAGATGTCCACTCACCATTGTTGTCTGACGTAATACTGGAGGTCCTAGCCTCAGCAGTCAGACAACAAAAAGAAGTAAAATGCATCCATATTGGCAAGGAGGAAGGCAAACTTTCAATCTGCACAAATGACATGATCCTTTACATGGAAAACCTGAAAGATCCCACCAAAAAATTGCTAGAACTGATACATAAATTCAGCAAAGTGGCAGGATATAAAATCAATCTACAGAAGTCAGTTGCATTTCTAAACACCAATAATGAAGTGATGAGGCAAGTAGTCTGACGAAGTACTTGGGTAGGAAAGAACAGGGTTCAGTGAATGTCCAAAATCTAATTTCTCAGACACTCTTTTCAGTTCAAATGAACAATGAACTAATAAGTGGGGACAGGGGAAAGAAAAAAAGAAAAATAACCAACTTAGAACAGAGCCAAGATGGACTCCATCAAAGTAAGCAATATGGAAGCTGGTGACAAATTCAGGAGCTGCAGAGATGAATGTGATATAAAGCTGGAGAAGAGAAGAGAGTGAGATGACAGTGTAACCCACTGCTTCCACCAACTCACACAGGTGGGAGGAGGAGGAATAAGAAGAAAGCAATGACAAAAAGCCTCGGAAAAAGTATTGCAGAAGAAAAAGGGTAAAGAAATGTTTGGGACTTCGAGGTGTATTGAAAACATATTTGGCTCTGTTTTGTCTTGGCAGTCCAGTCAAAGGATTTAAAGGAAATGGAAACACACACACACACACACACATACACACACACACACACACACACACAGAGAGAGAGAACGAGTGCATTAACTTAAAAAGACAAAGAGAACAAGAGAAAATTAAGAGTAGATAAGAGATATGAACAAAAATTTGAAAACTGAAAAGCAGATAGAAAAGAAGTACCTGACCCTATGAAGGTACTGGTCTTTGGGGACAGGTAAGTATACAAGCCACCTGGCACCAGAGACACCAGGAAGGCCTCCAGGTACCTTTTATAAGTTAGAATTAAGAGTGGAGGTGTCGCTTAAAAGTATACAAAGGAAGGAGAGAGACCCCTAGATCTCCTCCCAAATCCTGTGAAGCCTGGCAACGACTCACCCTATATGGCCAAGGTAAACTTTTTGGACAAGCTGAACCAAAGAGATTCTGGAACCAGTAATTCTGGGCATGGCTGAGAGTCAGGTTTGGGTTCTATAATTTCTATAAGAATAGGAAGATCAAACCAAGAGATCCAACATCTGATTGTGACACTCGGGTCCCTTTCCTCCCCCTTTGGCTCTAACACATAGGAAGCCACAGTTACTCCCTGTTGACAGGGACTGGAGTACTCCTCACTGGGGAAACTCACCTGCCCAAGAGGCAAGACTGAGGTACTGGCAGAAAAATGTAGGGATACCAGCCCACTCAAATTTTAGGGAAGCTGTTACTTGATAAGCCTCTCCCACACCACACACAGAGCTCACAAGTGTCATCAGAAGTTGAGCAGAATCCCAAACACAAAGAGACCAAACACACAAAGAGAAGCAAAGGAACTGAGGAGAGACAGTACAGAGAGCAGAAATAAATTTTGAAAGAAAGAAAAGAAAAAGAAATTAATATCCTCAAAAAAGATGACAGAAATACTAAATTTAAAAAGAAATCAGAATTCTACTTTAAAGGAGTGTTCAGGGAACACAAAGAAGCCTCTGGCTACTAAGGATTTCATAAGATAAATTCAAAATTCAACTAAAATGTCAAGAGAGAAAGCTAAGAAAATTTGTCAGAAAGTAGAACAAAAAAGATAAATGATGGGAAATAGTAGAGAAAACATAATAATATTGGAGATACTAACTAGGGTGGCCAATATCCATATAACAGAAGGATAAGAAATATTACAGAAAAACTAAGGGAGAAAATATCATATTAAAATGTAAATTTCTAGAACCAGACAGCATGATCTTCCAGATTGAAGGTCTTTTTCACACAACTCAATAAATGAATAATCACTTCTCAAGTTACACGGCAGTGACATTTAAGCACCTCAAAAATAAAAAGCCTAAAAGCCTCCCAACTTGAGGGAACAAAATCAGTGTACAAACAAAGTAAACACGTAAGAGTTTTCAAAAGTAACACTAAACTGTAGAAGTAAAAAGAGTGAAGACACCAAATTATAAAAGAAAAATATTTATAAGCTACAATTTTGTAGCAGAATTGTAAAATTTTGCAAAACTTGTAGCAAAAATTGTAGCAAAAATGTGTGAGGGTAAAATAAAAAAAATTAGACATGTAAATTCTCAAAATTTTACTTCACTCACTCTCTTCCTCAAGACGCTCCTGGAAAATAAGCTCTACTGTGAAATATTGAATATTCTATTTTCATAATGTTTCTATCAATCAGTATTTAACATTTACATTAAAAAAGATAATATAAGAGAGATAATCCTCATATTCCATAGTACGACAAAAAATTCAAAACAATAAAATCAAGAGACGGCAATATAAGCATGTTATTTAGACCAAGAAGGTAGTTACCAGAAGGCAACAAACAAAAGAGTTCAAGGGTTATTATTGGACAATGGAAATTAGAATGGTCAAGTTTAAGTCAGGATGAGGCAGAGAAATGCTTTTCTTTGTAGTAGGCTAGTCATAGGCTCTCATTTTAGCTAGAATATTAAATATATGTTAGTAAGAAAAGGATGTAAGTGTTTGAGAAAATATTACTTGGGCGATACAGAGGAAGAAAATTATCTAGTACAAGATCCAAAGCAACTTTTCAGGAAAATGCTCAAAATCCTCAGTGAAGAAGATAAAACTTCTATAAACAAGAAGCCAAAAATCACAAGAAAAAAACAACAACAACAAATTAGAAAAGACAACGTGAAGTTAGATGGACTGAAACAGAGCTAATAACATAATAGAATAAAAATTGACATCGGAAACATCGGTAAAGAACAGGGGCGCCTGGGTGGCTTAGTCGGTTAAGCGTCCGACTTTCGCTTAGGTCATGATCTCGCGGTTCGTGGGTTCGAGCCCCGCGTCGGGCTCTGTGCTGACTGCCAGCTCGGAGCCTGGAGCCTGTTTCAGGCTGTGACTCCCTCTCTCTCTGACCCTCCCCTGCTCACGCTGTCTCTCTCTCTCTCTACTAGAAATAAATTAAAAAAAAAAAAAAAAGGAAACTGTAAAGAACATAAAAATGCTTGGAGAAAATGGAAACAATATTATTGAGGACATATTTAAGCGGCCATCCAAGAAGACAGAGAAAAAGGACAATGGGATGAAAATGATAAGAAAACAGATTCATGAAAATTGAGGTCAGAGAAGTACAATATAAGCCACAAGTGCTAATAAAGGCAAGCTCAAAATAAATAAAATAAAAATAATAATCAGAGTCTGCAATGAACTGAGATTTTGTGTTCTCCCCAAATTCATAAGGTGAAAGTGAACCCTCAATGTGATGGTATTTGGAGGTGGAGGGGCCTTTGAAAAGTAATTAGAACATGAGGGCAGAGCCCTAATAAATGGGATTTGTGCTCTTATATAAGAGTTCCAGAACTCCCTGGCCCCCGCTACCCCATGGTGATGAACAGAGCCGTCTTCCTCCTACTACCTGACATTACACTGAAAAGATGGCTGGCTATGAGCCAGACAGTGTAGCACCAGAAAGACATCTATGGTTCTGTCTTTGAACCAGAAAGATAGCTGTGTATGAATCTTCTTCATTAGACACTAAATCTGCCATCACCTCAGTCTTGGACTTCCTAGCCTCCAAAACTCTGAGAAATAAATTCCTGTTGTCTGTAAGCTACTCAGTCCATGGTATTTTGTTATAGCAGCTTAAATAGACTAATACAGAGCCCTAATAGGACAAAATATTTTGAGCTGAAGTAAACAACCTCTGTATGCATATTAAAAGACTCACTCCACTTTAGAAGTTATCAGTAAAAAGAGGTACATCCTTAACAGAGTTTTAACAAGACCCCCAAAAAAAAAGAAGTAAAAAGATCCTATAAATAATTGGAAAGAAAATGTATGTTCTCTTAAAAAATGATGGTCAAGAATAAGGGGCAATAAAGCAGGGGCGCCTGGGTGGCTTAGTCGGTTAAGCGTCCGACTTTCGCTTAGGTCATGATCTCGCGGTTCGTGGGTTCGAGCCCCGCGTCGGGCTCTGTGCTGACTGCCAGCTCGGAGCCTGGAGCCTGTTTCAGTCTGTGACTCCCTCTCTCTCTGACCCTCCCCTGCTCACGCTGTCTCTCTCTCTCTCCTAGAAATAAATAAATAAATAAATAAATAAATAAATAAATAAAGCAATGTGCAGAGAATATTAATGGAATAAGATTATAAACCCTAAATGTTATACCTTGCCAATCTGTGGTTCATATGTTAAGGCAGAGAAAGACATTCTCATTTATTATACAGGTGTTCATAAAATGTCATCTTATTAGTTTCCTAGGACTTCATAACAATTTAGCACAACCTTGAGGTCTTAAAACAAGAAAAGTTCATTTTCTCACATTTCTGGAGACCAAAATGGGTGATGGGCATGGAGGAGGGCACTTGTTGGGATGAGCACTCAGTGTTATATGGAAACCAACTTGACAATAAAGTATATATATATTTTTTAAAAGTTCGAAATAAAGATGGCAGCTGGGCTGTGCTCCCTCCAGAATCTGTCTCTTGCCTCTTCTAGCTTCTATTGGCTGCTGGCAATCCTCAGTGTTCCTTGGCTTATCTCTACCACCCCAATCTCTGCCTCCTTTTTCACACTCCCTTCTCTTCTTCACATATGTCAAATCTCTCTTGCTTCTCTCTTACAAAAATATATGTGATTACCTTAGGTTTACCTGGATATTTCAGGATAATCTCCCTCAAGATCCTCAAGCTAATCACATATTTTTCCATATAAGGTCATAATAACAGATTCTGGGGATTACTATATGGACATATCTTTGGGGTCACCATACAGCCCACTACACTACCTATGTTAACTTCTTGAAAAAGAAATTACTTGTAAATGTCTCCCAACTGATTTAAGGAAATAAAATCATAAGATCTTGGATGGGAAAACCATGGCATGAAAGTATTGGCAGATGAAATAATTTTCCAAATAATTATTCAAAATCAATTCCTTATTCAATTAAATACCAAAAAAAAATCACATGAAAGAATGTATATAATGAAAAATAACAATTGTCTCTACATTAAACGCAAATTATTTTACATCTTCTGAATTTTGGACCATATGAATGTAGAACCTATCCAAAAATAGTAAATGTTTTTAGAAGAGAGAGTAATATGAATATTTTGAAAAAAGAGTCTTCATTTTACACCATAAACACAAATTTTAAGTGAGTTGAGTATTTAAAAGTAAAATTTGAAACTACAAAACATTTGAAAGCTATTGGTAAATTAACTAATTTTATTATGCACAAGGGCATTTGAACTATATAGTCACTTAAGAATGAAGTATTTATATAATTTATATAATTGGTTACATACATGGTTTTCTATGTACCTAAAATCAAACTGTTTTATAGTCAGGAACTCATATCAGTGAGAGAAAAACTAACAGTCTTATAGATGACTTGGTGAAGGACAAGAAAAAACATTTTACTAAAGAAAAAATGAACAGGGATCTCTGGAAAATAGTGAATCACATTTTAAAGATATGCCTAAGTAAAAACAAAACAAAACATTTTGAGCCTGTCAGGTTGGTGTAGATTATAAAGGAATGTTATGAAATGGGTCGTCTCATACACTGCTGGTGAAATCATAAAGCAATTTCTCAGTATCTGTTTAGAATATTTTAAAGGGTACTCTCAGGCTGTTTTCTTTAAGTAATAAGCCCTAAACAGCACCAGCTTAAACAATAGGCAGAAGTCAAAGATGAGGTAGACCCTTAATTTGGTAAAATCAGTACTCAATTCTTTTCCTCTCCCTGCTCTTTTGTCCCGGTGTGTTGTTTTTCCTAAGGCTGCCCCAGGTTTGTGGTCAAAAGGTGGCTCAGCCATAAACATTAGAAAATTGTTTTTAAAAAAATGGGGTGCCTGGGTGGCTCAGTTGGTTAAGCGTCTGACTTCAGCTCAGGTCATGATCTCCAGGTTCTTGAGTTCCAGCCCCATGTCAGGCTCTGTGCTGTCAGCTCAAAGCCTTTAGCCTGCTTTAGATTCTGTGCCTCCCTCTCTCTCTCCTCCTCCACAGCTCATAGTCTGTCTGTCTGTCTGTCTCTCTCTCAAAAATAAATAAACATTAAAAAAAAAAAAAAACAAAGATGGCTCAGTCTTTCCAAACATAAGGACCACAGGAAGAAAGGGGGTTGCTTTTGAATAGGAGGGAGGAAATTTTTTCTAAACACACTGTAGAATTTTGCCCCTCACATTTCATTACCCAGAAAGAGGTCTTATAAGTATCCTAAACCAATTGCTCTCAAAGGGAATGGGATTATGAAAATTGATTTAGACCACTGAGGATGGTGGATGGCATCACTTCCCCTGAAGCACATGACTATGCAGAGGACGGGGGATAGAAAGGGGATGAAATGTGACATGAGGTGTTGGGTAGCAATAGTGTCTCCTAAGGATCCCCTTCTTTTTGCTCCTCATCCTGGGGCTCTACACAGTAATCCAGCCTCCCCAGGAGGACAAACTCTGTGCCTGTTTCCCAGAGTCCAAAGTCCAAGGCCAGACACCCCATAGTTCACACAGGTCCTAGCAGTGAATTAGCTTAGAGTAGCAAATAGCTGGGAGTGGGGAGGAAGGGAGTTCAAATCACTATGCTTCTAAAATCCTCCTCTGCCAGTAGTCTGTAAGACTTTTTATAATCAGTGAAACTGTGGTTGGTTATGTTATTTTACCCAAATTATGTGTATCCCTGCTCTGAGGGGATTAAACATTTCCACTTACTGCATTTGGCTTGTCCTCTCTAAGACAGGACTATGCTTCTCCATACCATTGCCTCAGGTTTGGCCATATGATCAGCTTTAGTGAATAAAACATGAGTTGAAGTGGTGTATGTTCTTTCCCAATAAAAGTTGGAGCTAACACATATTTTTGTGTTGCTCCTCACCCCATTCCCACTACCAGCCCAAGGTAGAAGCTATTCCTTCAGCTTGATCCCAAAATGGATAAGATACAGAAAGAATAGAAAGAACAAAGCTGACTCTCAGCAAACATTGCATAAAAGAGAAATAAAAGTTGGTTATTATAGGCCACTGTCATTCCAATGCTTATATATATCCACAGAATTACTTAGCAAAAGCTGACTTATACAGTTACCATAAATGCAAAAAATAATAAATGACTGAAATGAAGTACAACATTAAAGATAAGAATGTATTAACTGCTATAAGAGGAAACTACGTAATATACATTTATGAACAAAGAGAACATAATAATAGTTCAATATGATTAGTAAGACTCTTGTAATTACATTTCACTGACTGGCACATCAATCCTGTGGTGTTTTGTTTGTTTTCAAATAAAGAGCTATTTCAAATTGAAGTGTGCGTGTGTGTGTTAATAGTTTTCAAGACAGGGAAGACTTCCAAAGTAGTAGTGGAGGGAAGAGAGAATCAGAGAGGATATAATCTGGGGAGTGTGATGGACATTTAGGTGAAGGAGACTTGGAGAAGACAAGGACAAGAAAAAAACAATTTATTAAAGAAAATATGAACAGGAACTTATGGAAAATAGAGAATCACATCATGAGAGACTCTTGATGTTGTTGAGAACAAACTGAGGACTGATGGGTATGGGGGAGAGGGGGAAGGGGGTGATGGGTATGGAGGAGGGCACTTGTGGGGATGAGCACTGGGTGTTGTATGGAAACCAACATGACAATAAACTATTTTAAAAAAGGAATACAAAAAATAAAATAAAAAATAAAGATATGCCTAGGTTAAAAAAAAAAAAAAAAGTCTTTTTGAGCCTGTCAGGTGGTGTAGATTATAAAGGAATGTCATGAAATGGGCAGTCTCATACACATTTAGGTGGATATAGGAGATATACAGGGCAGTGGGCTGCCCTGAACTAGAGCATCTACAGGAAGTCTATGCATGCTTAAGGCACAAACATCTCACTGAGGCTACTTGAAAGTAGCATCTCTATCTACATAGGGGTTTTCAGTGAAATGTATATGCATAGAGTAGATTTTGGTAATACAAAGAAAATATGTTTCAAACCTAATGAGGATAACCCCTGGCTGCATTGCAAAAAGAATCATAAACTTCCTGGTTGAGAAGATGATTTGAAATGTCATTTATTATCTCAATGCTATTTCAATAACTTTCTTTCTTTTACAACTTTATCAGAACCTAAACTAATAAGCCACAACTTATGTTTTAATGCTTCCAGAACCCAGAGTATTATAAACAAATATTATGTCTTCCAAATATTTCTAAACACATTTGATGGTTGAAAGAAATAAAAAATAGGTACTTTTTAGTCTAGAGTCCATGACTGTCTAATATGCATCAAGGATGATGGTAAACATTTTCAACAATTACTTCTTCTTCCTGGAATATGTCCTCGTTGCCATCAAAATACATCTATTGGCCATTAAATAGGCCCTTTTCTGCATCAGTTCCAATTACCCCAAGTTACACTGCATTTAATAGAAACATAACAAATATGTAGAAAATCTTCATATAACATGTTTATTTTATTTAACCAGGTGTTGGGAATTTCTCCAAGGCTTAGAGAAATTTTTTACATACACTGAGTATGTAAAAAATGAAACATATTTTTAAAGAACAAAGCCATTGGTTTTCAGGGTTGTTAATAAAATAGATGTCGTGGGAGTTAGAGGGATCACCATTTTTCTTCTCTATGAAATAAAGAATAAATCTTACTGCTGATGGTTAGGAATGCTCTTAACAAAGAAGTGATGCAGAACGTATTTAAAATTTTTATTATCAGAAATAACCACAGATGCATGACCTACTGAAATGTGTTTAGAAACAAAAGCTGATAAAAATTAAACATGAGACATGTCTCCGTGAAGATAAAGGAAAATGTTTTGGTTCAAAAACCTGCTGACCTCATCAAGTGGGATTAATTTTTAAAATGTGATGAACTGAGAGAATTTTGAACAAACCCGGTGTAACTGTTAAGTAGTAGGTGGTGAGAAAAAACATCAGGCATAAAACTCTCTTCCTCTGGTGGCTAAACAGATTGTGAGTGAAAGCCAAAATATATTTAATTTAAACATAAGGAAGAAGGGACCTAAACTTGCCATGATTCTCATTCTGGCTCCACGGTCACAGATATTCATTAGCATTTGATAGTTCTAATCTCAGGTGTCATCGACCTTGATTAGATGGGGCTTATCTGGTATAGGAAGTTTTACCTTATTCAAAAGGGATGTAAGAATAACTGAATGTCATGAACATAAGTATCTCTATAACAGGCCATACAAATACAGTGAAAGGAGATTAGAAAGCATCTATGAGAGACAGAAAAAAATATCTGATAACTTTGTATGCCCAAACTATATACCTAACCTCCAAGACTAAGACAGAGATAATATTCCCCTGATATAGATAGAAAGGAAGAAGTAAAGCCCTCTCTATTAGCAGATGACATGATCATGTATATAGAAAATCTTAAGGAATCCAACTAAAAAACTACTGGAGCAAGGTTAGAGGATATAAGACCAATCTACAAAATAACTTGTTTTTCTATACAATGAATAACCCAAAAATGAAATTTTTTCCCATGTTTATTTATTTTTGAGAAAGAGGAAGAGAGAGAGAGCACAACAGGGGAGGGGCAGAGAGAAGGGGAGGCAGGACCTGAAGCAGGCTCCAGGCTCTGAGCTGTCAGCATGAAGCTCAATGCAGGGCTGGAACTCACAAACCACAAGATCATGACCTAAGCCAAAGTGGGACACTCAGCTGACTGAGTCACCCAGGTGCCCCCCCCAATGAAATTTAAGAAGACAATTCTATTCACAATAACATCATCAAAAAGAATAAAGTACTTAGGAATAAATTTATCAAAAGAAATGAAAAACTTGTACTCTGAAAACTGTAAAACATTGTCAAAAAAATTAAAGATCTAAATAATTGGAAAAACATTTCATGTCTGTGGACCCAAAAACTTTCTGCTGCTCTGATGGTAATACTTCCCAAACTGACCTATAATCCCTATTGGATCCCAGCTGACTTCTTTGTAGAAATGGACAAACTGATGCTAAAATTAGTGTGTATTGCAAATGACTCAGAATAGCCAAAACAATCCTGAAAAAGAAGAACAAAGGGGGACTCATACTTCTCCATTTTAAAACTTACTGCAAAGCACAAGTAATCATAATGGTGGTACTGGCATAAAGATAGTCATTGAGCAAAGGAGTAGAACTGAGTGTCCAGAAATAAACCCATACGTCCATGATCAACTGGTTTTTGACAAGAGTTTCAAGACAATCTAGTGGCAAAGAAATAATCTGTTCAACAAATGGCTCTGGGACAAATGGATAAGCATATACAAAAGAATAAAATTGCACTCTTATTCACATAATATACAAAAACTAACTCCAAATGGATCAAAGACTAAGTGTGAGAACTAAAATTGTCAGACTCTTAGAAGAAAACATAGGAGTAAATCTTCATGACCTTGGTTTGGCAAATGATTATTAGATATGACACAAAAAGCACAAACAACAAAGGAATAAACAGATAAATTGGACTTTAAAATTTAAAAATTTCATGCTTACAAAGTACACCATGAAGACAGTGAGAAGATAGTCCACAGAATGAGAGAAATCTGATTTGCAAATGATTTAGCTAATAAAGAACTTGTATCTAGAATATATAAAGAACTCCTACAACTCAATATTAAAAAGACAAACAGAGCTATTAAGTTCCCTTAAAAATAGATGAAGGACCTGAATAGACCTTTCTCACCTTCCTCTGCCACCCTACTTCCATTAAGAAATAATTTCTTACTCTGTCAAAACAAGTTACTCTTTCAAGTTCTTACATTCCTCCATAACCCAGGTCGCATTTCAACTCTTCCCTATGCCACACTGCTCAGTCTTTGGAAATATCCTGTCCTTAAAGAAATGCAAGGGGCCCCTGCATGGCTCAGTCCGTTAAGTGTCCGACTTGGGCTCAGGTCACTATCTTGGCGGTTTGAGGTCAAGCCCTGCATCAGGCTCTGTGGTGACACCTCAGAGCCTGGAGCCTGCTTCAGATTCTGTGTCTCCCTCTCTCTCTGCCCCTCCCCTGCTTGTGCTCTCTGTCTCTCAACAAATAAATAAATGTTAAAAAAAAAAAAAGAAAAGAAAAGAAAAGAAATGCAAAATGTCATGCAGCATCTACCAATGTCCCAAACCCTTTAGGTAATTTGTTTTCCATGAGGCCTATGAGGCTGACCTCTTTGGTCCTCATCAATTTCTAGGGAGAAGGGTAGTTTAAGCCTCACTGTCTCCTCTCCATAGGGACCTGGTTTCTTCCGCAGCTGAGCTCTTTAACAAAACTAAATACTATACTGTATTGTTTTCTAATTGTTCATATACATATGTTGTTACCTCAAAAAAATTTATTTTCTGAGGGTGGGAGTTATTCATTTTACTGTTTTATAAACAGTAAATCCAGTGCCAGATGCACTAGAAATCCAATCAATGTTTTTTTGATTGATATCTTTATTGGCTTTGAAGTTGCATAATGAAATGCATTAAGACTGTTGAAAGCAATAGTTAAAAAGAGTTTTGGGTATCTCCAAATTAGAAGATTACTATAATGTACCTTAAATTAAATATATCTTAGAAGATCCCAGAAGTAAATGTTATTTAAAATCTTACTTTTTAATTTTACAAATAACAAGTACTTTAATTTCTGCCAGAATGTAGATTTGGATAGAGAAGTTGATACTGAATTCTAAGTTGGCTTCCTATTTCTTGTGCCTAACAGTTCTGTGGGCCACTTTTGGAAGCCACATGTTATTTTGGCATTTCTCTGGATTTATTATACAAGTAGCACATTATTTCCAGTGCCTGGGCCATCTGAAATAAGTAAAACTTTTGCCTCGGTGCTGCAGGCAGTTAATGACTGGATGAGCCCCAGTCAAGGAAGAAGGCAGTTTGGTCTTTCTACACGCCAAACCTAAAGCAAAGATGGCTAGAAATTGACTTGGAGGGTCCCATAAAAACAAGAACTGACTTGAACCTCACTTAAATATAAACCAAATACCATAATGAGGTTTGAAATAATCCAAATCCCCACCTTTTTTTATTAGTTCTGTTTGTCTTCTTTTTGTTGGTGGTGGTGTTTTTAATATACTTGTACCCTTTCCTGGGTTCTAGTATGAACTGAAAGTGCCAGAAAAACAACACAAAATACTGCCATTGTATTTATGACCTACCCAGAAGTGGGAAACACTAGAAATATCAAGACACCATAATCAAGACACCATTCAATTACAATTCTCGCAATAAAGAACACAAATAACAAGACAGTAGCCAGTGTGGCTTTGAAGGGAACTAATTCTGAGGTCCGTTGGCAGAGTTTTTTATAAGGAGAGAGAGAGAAAGAAATAGAAGAGAAGAAATGAAACTTCTTATTTTGGAATGATTGAAAGGCAAAGTTGTGAGCATATGTTAGTGAAATCTACTCCAAATCCCAAATCACTGTAACTGGTAATATCAATGCCTTTCCTATTAAAAGGTTTTGGTTAGTTTTAAGTAGAAACGGATGGTTAAACTTTATACCAATTCCTTGCTCTTGTATAATGTCTTGAAGATATAAGAATCATGTTAAAAGAAATGAAATAAAGGTAAGGATCATCTACAACCAGAACAACCAACTTCTAAATGATAGAGACTGAATATTATAAATGCCTAACTGGAAGCAGGTTTTCAGTATGAGCAATAAACCAATGTATATTGAGCAACTGCCATGTTATCAGCTCTGTGCAGACTGCAGACCAAATGACTGAGTTTTAGTTCCAGTAACTCAATCAGGGAGGAGCAGCTTTAGGAGAAAAATGATGGATTTTACTTTAGACATGTTACGTGTTGAAATGTGTTCAGCAGGCACTTGGATATTCAGTCTGGGGAAAAGCTGGTAGCTGGAGACAGAGAGGTGTAAATTGAATCTCTAACGGTGAATGAAATCTAGAAAGAGAAGATGATGACAAAATTACACATGACACTTATTAGGTGGCCTGGATGAAACAGAAAGCCAGAGAGAGCCCAAGAACTGTGTGTGATCTGTTCAGTCTTACAAAGCTCTGTGCCCAGCAGGACTCCAGCCTAGTGAAATGTTCTATCACTACAGTTTTGAAATTCTTAATAATTGTTATCTCTGAACTTATGTTTTGTAACTAAAGTTGGATGGGACAATGGAGCTGAAATGTGTGCAATATGCATGCCCACCATTCCGTGTCTTCTGAGCACAGAATTCCAGTGCCCATGATGTGTGGGAGCTCTGTAGGACTCACTGTGAGTACCAGGTAATCTTCGACTGAGTAAGGCTGGGTAGGAGGAAGGCTGAAAGCCCCAAGAGCCCACGACTTGAGTTCAAGCCAGAACTTGCTGGTTTGAAGGAAATCAATGGCATTTTGGAAACATGAATAATCGTGAAACCCTCTTATCCTTTCTTATTTGTGTTACTTTCCTGTATCAGCCAACTGCATATATCAAAAATGATGACATTGAAGGAAAAGGAGAGATAAGGCAACCCACAATTCCTTTTCTTTTCAGTCCTTCCTGACTCATCGGTGAGTCGATGTAGAGTGTGTTGGTAGAATGTGTGCATATCAAGAAATGAAACCGAAAATCAGTGGTTTGTTTTGTGCAATTTGTTTGATTCCACTGTTCTGGTAAGAATGAGTACATGTGTATACGTACTATAAAATACTAATTGTGTAATTTCAGTGATTCTGCATATAAGCTAAATGCTCTTAAATTTGCATTTAATTGGTGTTGTTACACTATAAAAGTAAATGGGAAAATTCATACCGGTACTTTAAAATTTTAATTCTTCTTTACCTAGAATGACATCAAATAGCAAATAAAAAGACACCATCACAAGCAAAGAGAGAAACTGCAAGGGAAAGGAAAAAGGTTTGTACTTGGGTATCTCTCATGGTGACTCTTCCTACTTTTCGAACATGGAAGCCGTATTTTCATTTTGCACTGGACCCCACAAATTATGGTGCTGATCTTTTGGGAGTTTTCTTAGGTTTAAGGGGAACCAGGATAATCAGAGTCATGGAAGCCAAAAGAGAAGTGTTTGTGAAAGAGAGCTTTTGGTTATTTGCTCAAATAACAAACCCAGGAACAGCTGTCTTGCTGGGCATGGGGACGACACACGACTGCATGCCTGCCCTCTGACCAGCCTGCAGCCAAGGCTCAGGGAGAGGGCTCACCTCTGGAGTCTGCCCTTCTTCCCTTCTGAACCCGGGTTGGGGGCTGAGAATAGACATCATGAAATAGAGGCTAATCTCGTAACCTCTGTGAGAGCCATCTGGGGAAAGTAGTTTGTTTCCAACCTTGTTTTCTACTCTTAAGAGTTTAGACACTGTATTATGAAATGGGACAATTGGAGATTTTTATACTAAGACATGAAAACCAAGAACAACACTGAAAATAATGTGAACACATGTCCTACAGAACAAAATGACACTTTTAGGTCAACAGGACGCTTGGATGATAAATCAAACTTTCATACATAGGTAATTTTCCTTTTTCCTTTTTTTTCTTTTTGGATTTTTCTCCCACCATTAAAGGGAAATCTTGCTGACTGCATTTATGAACAGGATGCTAGGGTTGTTCCAGACAGCAGGCCATATTTGGTGTTTTTTTTTTTTGTTTTTCTTTTCTTTTCTTCCAGTTATCGGTCTGGGCAGCAATACACTAAACATCCATACTCTTACCTCAAGATCAGATGTGTCCCATGGTAGGCATCTGCCTGATGTTGCCTACAGATGAGAATTCAATCTGTGTCTTTGAAAGATATTTCTCTCAATACGAAGCCAAATGGCCCACATGGGGCTTGGCTCTACATCTGCCTCATTAACAGCTAATGAGGAGAGCTCAGTGCCAAACAGGGAAATTCCTACTTTGATTACTCCAGGTTCAAGGTTATGGCATTGGTCTAGAGCCTGAAACTGGCTTACAGAAAATTGAAACACACTCCATACTAATAAAAACACAAACTGCATACACCAAAAGGGATCTTTGAGTGATTGTACCTGAGAGACTAATACTAGTTGTGTTGAGATCGTGTGCTTTTCAAATATTTCCAATGGTGTCATATTATAGCCTCCGTTCAGAATGAATTCCTGGCCCCGACTGCTTTCAACAGGTTCACTGATTGTACTGGGAAAGCCAAAGTAGGAGCAAATCTAACTTTCTGTGAATTGCCAACACTTGTTCCTGTTATCATGAGTCTGTTTTTATAGTGTGAACAAGTTTGGGTTTTAATCTCAGCTGAGAACCACAGAGTTTGAGGCTCCTGAGAAAAAGACTGGGTCTCCTCGTTTTGGTGTAAGCGGCCATAAACAAAGGTGCTTGAAGAAAAAAACTGAGGGAAAACAGGCTCTATTTACCTCTGAAATAGACTGATAAAAACATTTCACTTGCAGAATAATATTTGTCTGAAAATTGCTTTGAAAAATTAGAGAGCAGGGCCATCCTCTTACCACCATTTCATGGCTCGGGCCCTCCCTACCCCACATCGAGACAGAAATAGATCTACATCTCCTCCCTCCCCCATCCATCAAATATCCTTCTCAGACACCACAGCAATGCCTAATTCAATTATCTGTGCATCTCTGCTAGCCTTGTAGCTGCCAGTTCATGCCAGAGCCCTGGTCGTTTGTGGTGTGGCTTGAGGATGCTAGCGAGCTGTTCTTTCTTTCCTCAGTTGGTCCTATTCATTTCAGGTTTGGGTAATTGCATGTTTGAGTTCAAGTAAAAATACAAATATGTAAGTGATAAACATTCTCTAAATCCTAGTGCACATGACTCATACACACACACGAATTTCAAAAGAAAGAAAGAAGCTACAGAACATCACTGTAGGACTATTATTAGTCATTCCAAACTTTGTAAGGAAGAAAGGGTGTAGTGTGCTGGCTGGAAGTACTTGTGAATTGTCTAAAACTTCTACCTCACTGCCGCAAATGTCTACACGTCAATGGCATACATAACAGTGAGTCTGTTGTCCTTTGAAGGAGCTCAGTGCTCACTGTGAAGCTGTAAGGCTAGAAGTAAACACAGGATGGTCCAAATGTTAGTCACCTACAAGCCATCTACACAACTTTTGCCACACTAACATATTCTTTGTACTCTTACTCTCTTAATATTTTATTCTAGATCTCTTCAGATTTTCAGAGAGACAAGTTTATCTATTTAAAAAAAAAAACTTTAAAATACAGTTGCACTCTTTCTGCTTAAGTGCATCATATGTTCTGGGAGCATGGACTTGAATCCTACATTTCTTTTGTAATCTCCTTGGCCCACAGCCCTGTGCTATGCTTATAATAACAATTCGTACCATAATGCTCCTAGAATGAGGTCACCTTCTCTAACTTCAAGGAGCTTAGTATATGAATAATTTTCTACATAAAAAAGTGTTAGAGAGTTCAAAATATTCATTTTCATGTATGATGAAAAGGGAATGAGAAAAATTGTATACAAGACTCATAGAACCTCAGACTTCGACATTCTGCATGATCTTTTATTTGATGAGACAAGAAAAATGTTTCCTACAGATAAGCTCTTGAAAAAAAATAGTTTCTTGTAATCAAATGCATATTAGTCCTTGGAAGTTTTTGGTAGACTCAGACTTTTTAGAAATGCTCAGGTCCATCAGCTCAATCATTTCTTTTATTTTTTTTTTTAATTTTATTTTTTCCTTAAATAGTTTATTGTCAAGTTGGCTTACATATAGCATCCAGTGCTCATCCCAACAAGTGCCCTCCTCAGCTCAATCATTTCTCACCAGTGAAAAGGACAGAGAAGTAGAAAAGGCAGAACAGAAGCAGAAATAAAAGTGACCTTATGAAACTACTTTTGCCTTTACTGTTTGTGCTCAGATTGAAGAGTGTTCACTATTTTCTTTGCTAAAACTTTTCCAAGTGTCATCAAACTGAGAACTTGGGGCATCTTGTCTGGTTTTGGGTAGAGAGTAATTACCATCTGCACCCTACAAATGTGGGTAAGCTTGCACCGAAATAAACCATCCAAATCCATGACGAACATCAAAATTGTAGACACAAGGAGCAAAGCGGAAAATTGTAGTATGACAAAATAGCTACATTTAATTATGTAAAATTACATAGAATTTGAGTCTTCTTTAGAGGTGCTTTATTTAAACGTACATCTAAAGGCACATCTTTGGTTAATGCAACTTGCATTTCAAGTCAGGGAGTTGACAGAACAACATTTATTAAGTTTAAAATTCAAGCAGGTTGTCATTTTTCAAAGTTTTAGGGCCATATATTTAAGAACAGTGTTATTTAAAACTGTGAGGCCAACTTGATCTCCTTTTCTTCCATAAAAGCTTACATGTGCCACTACCTGTAAAGGCATCTCTGCTCTCTTCAACAGTATAAATAACCATTTTCTGTTCCAGAGTCTACTCAAAGCTTTCTCTTCTAGGGAGCATTCCAAGAGATGACATGCTTCTATACAAGGTTTGGCAGGTCCTATGTCAGCCTTTGCTTGCCCTTACCCCGGGTCACTCCAGAGAAGCTACAATAGTAAGCCAACACTATTCTAGAGCCAGGAGGGACACTCTGGGTGGTTTGCTGGCTGACCAGAGGCTGAAAAATCAATGATATCAACCTGTAATTACAGTGCAAAGTCATTAAGCACCATCATGCCCATTATCCACCTCTTTGGTCCCTTTCAGAGGAAAGCATCGGTGTACTTCCTATAAAATCAGTTCTAGTCTGGCTCTAGGATATTGACTGAACCAAGATTCTGGGCTTAAGGGTTCATTCTGAATCAAAATGAGATCAGATTCCCTTGATCTGGGGGACTGAAGCTAGGAAAGGAAAGAGCCAAAAAGAGCATGAAAGCAGGAAAGAGTTGACCATCAAAGAGAAGAAATGGAAAGTTGATTTGTTAGTGCTACTTCAGAGCCCACACAGGCTTCCCATTCCCATCCATTCCTGGTGTTGCAATTAATCATCATTTCTTAGAGACAGCCTAGCACACAGGTGATATATGTAAAAAATGATACAATAAATAAAGATCACTTTAATTGTGCAACTCTCAGGACAAAATGTGGCCTTTGTTCCTTGGAGCAGCTCCCTGCCTCTCTGCCATGCCAGATTTCTGATTTTGTCTCAGAATCTGCCTCCTCCTCTAATTCCTTTTCAGCCTGCAACGTGTGACCTCTGTGTGCAAAGAAGGCATTTAGAGGATCACGGAGACGGAAACTTGCCAATCCCTCCATCCATGTGTGGCTCCCAAGCCTTAGTACAACTGAGGCTCCATTTTCTCAAAGTCTGTTTGTCAATTCCTTTATAAGCTGTCAGCATCTACGTGACTTAAGAAATTTGGCTGAAGCAGAGAAAATGCTCCGTCTCTTGGAGGCGAGTGCTCCTGCTGATCACAGTAAGAGTAGCACCCGACAGGGCGGCCTGAAAGGTCCCCTGCCCCCCACGTGCCATGTGCTCCTTGGCTTCACAAAGTCCTCTCAAGGACAACATGTTCATTCATGCTTCGCCCACCGTTCATCCATTACGTTCTGGATAAAATACCTTATTTACGGAGAAGGAATAACAGTAACAGCAATAATAATCAACTGTTTCAGAGAGAGGGACCTGTCGAGTGACTCTTACAGAGGTGCAATCTCTCCCCAGCTCTCCATATGAAGTGCCCCTGCACGCCCTGTCCCAGCTGTGGGCGGCGAGAGGACACCTGACCCTGGCTGGGCCAATTAGGCCTATTCCTGAGAATCTGGAATTAGACTTAACAAATACTGACTTTGTTAATTATGTGTAGCCACGCTAGAAAGCCAGGTATGGACTACCGCTTTAAGGCAGCCAGGCGCAGTGGTGAGGAGTGAATGGAGAAGGTCGGCAGAGAGAAAATAAAGAAACTGGCATGCAGGAAAGCAGAGATACCACGAGGCCCCAGCGGGGAGAGGGAGACAAAGGAGGTGGGGTTAAAAAAAAAAAAAAAGAAAAAGAAACTTTACAACTTTCTAATTCTTATCGAAGTCCTAGATCCTTCCTGCAATTAGATTTGTAGGAATAAATTCCACCTTGCATAAACTATTATGAGTTAATCTCTGGTCCCTGTAATGACAAGTGCACATACCAGGGGATTTCTTAGAACAAAGTATAAGACTGCTAAGTAGTGATCTGGGAACATAAGACTCTCAGTTTTACTCATCCCTGACCATGAATTCTCAGTTCACCTTATATCCAGCTTATTGTCTTCCATATAAATTATTATTCCTATATCAGGATCTCCATATATTATATAATCATTCATTGAGCTACTTTGTGAATGGTGATGAATAAGGCAGGATCCCCTCCTGCTGGGGGGTGGGGTGAGGGTGAAAGGTGTAAATGAATCATGACAACAGCACATGAAAAGTCTGTAATAGAGGCACAGGTTGCTCTTCTAAGGCTCCAGAAACATTACCTTATTGAATTTTTGCCTCCTTCAAAGATAGTTATAAGAACTGATACTTTGTGAGAGCAATCACACAAGACAGGGAAACATCAGTTCAATTTTAGTAATTTGCACTTGAAACCTGAGGAAAAGTGTTCTCTTGGCACATAACCAGTGTTCAATAAATGTGGCCCCCGCCCACGTCAAGCCACGCCTTAACACCTCCAATAACCATTTTAACAGTTAAAAATCAGGCACAAGAAAAGATTAGGCGATTTACCAAATTCCCCAGGAACACAGCTGATTTTAAAGCTGACAATTGGGCAGTGTTTTTCCATTCTGTGATAAAGTTTCCCCTGACAGGTTGAAAAATAAACAAACATACAGGCTTCCAGTTAAACTAGCCTGTTGAACAACAGGTTTATCTCTTCTCCTTCCAGGGATGGCATTAAAATAATAATGAAACAAAAATTTAAGTATAAACCCCAATGGCAAAGAAAACGGGAGAGGGGACATGAGAATGTGGTCAGAAGAATAAAATCAGTGAGAGGAGCTGCAGCAGAGGAGGGACAGTGGGGGCCAGGCCCATCCGATGGGAGGAGGCTGACGTGTTGTGCCAAGACCCACCGCAAGGTTGAGGCAAGAGGAAGAAAGCCATGGGGTTCCCTTTCCTCACTCCCATGAGAACGCCATGTCTACCTGCCCATTGGAGGCCAGAGGTTTTGTCTGTGGCAAAACTGAGAGCGAGAGCCTCTGGGACCAGGAAAATCTGCTTCAGAGCAAGAAGAGAAAATGCACAAGGTAAAAAACATGGAATTCAACGTTACATCCAGACCCCAGAACCAGCTCTTAATGAACTGGGCTGCTACCCTGTAGGCCGCAGATTAGAACATTTTTCTTGAGAAAAAGCCCCAGAGAAAGTTTTTTCATGTCCCAACAATGTTGAGCCCTCTCAACATGACAGGCTCTCTGCCTAATCACCCAGAAACGAAGGCCACCGCTTCTCCTGCCACACACCCATGTCCAGTCAACTTCCAAAACACAACTCACTGGGGCGCCTGGGTGGCTCAGCTGGTTAGGCGTCCAACTCTTGACTTCGGCTCAGGTCATGATCTCACAGTTCATGAATTCAACACCCACCCTGGGCTCTGTGTTGACAGCGTACAGCCTGCTTGGGATTCTCTCTCTCCCCCCTCATCTCTGCCACTCCCCTGCTGCCCCTCTTTCTCTGTCTCTCTCTCACACACACACAAAACAAATAAACATTTAAAAACTGTTTAGTGAGATGATATTCACATAACATATAATTAACCATCTTAAAATGAACAATTCAGTGGCATTTAGTGCATGTACAATGTTATACAACTACCTCTATCCACCTCCAAAGCATTTCCATTGCTCTAAAGTAAAATCCTTTACCCATTAAGCACTCTCTGCCCCATTATCCCCTTCCTCCAGCCCTTGGAAGCCACCAATGTGCCTTCCATCTCCATGGATTTATCTAGTCTGGATATTTCATATAAATGGAATCATACAATATGTAACATTTGCTTCTAGCTTTTCTCAATTAGCAGGATGTTCTAGAGATTTGTCCACGTTGGAGCATATATCAGAACTTCATTCATTTTTAGGGTTGAATAATATTCCATTGCATGTATATACTACAATCCAAATCAACTGTTGATGCCTCAGTCTTGAATAAAAATGACTAGAAATCGCCATACATAAGACAAAAGAGAACAAACAGAAAAGTGGAACTGGACGGGCGCCTGGGTGGCTTAGTCGGTTAAGCGTCCGACTTTCGCTTGGGTCATGATCTCGCGGTTCGTGGGTTCGAGCCCCGCATCGGGCTCTGTGCTGACTGCCAGCTCAGAGCCTGGAGCCTGTTTCAGTCTGTGACTCCCTCTCTCTCTGACCCTCCCCTGCTCACGCTGTCTCTCTCTCTCTCCTAGAAATAAGCAAAACATTAAAAAAAATAAAAAAAATAAAAAAGGAAAGTGGAACTGGAGAAAACAATATAATTCAGAAAACACAACAAAACTTCCAAAAACCCATAGCTCTAATATATATCCCAAGAGATTAAAATAACACACGCACACGTGTATGTATATGTATATTTATGTGTATACACACATATATGCACATACATGTATATATCTCACCTTTAAAATAAGAGGGTGCTGTGAGATTAATACAGGTTTAAAAAAATCGGCCAAAAGAAAAATAACATAAAGAAGGTCAGAAGAGGTTAAGGAACTGTCCCAAGAAGTCTGACAAAGACACAAACTTTGAGAGAAATAATAAGAGACTTAGAAAAATGTGAGAAGATTATGCAATGCCTTCACTATTCAGAGACAAAAATGTTTTTGAGCCTAAAATTCTACACTCAGCCAAACTACCAGTCAAGGGTTAGAACAAGGCCATTTTCTGACATGAAAGGTCTCAGAAAATTGAGATTTTTGAAAGGAATCTACTGGTATGCTCCAATAAAATGAAAGGAGAGAGAAAAATCGTGGACCCTCAAAACAGATGTAAGCACAGAACATCTCCAGTGTGGCAGCTTTGCCCTCAATCCAGAGCGTTGCAGGGAGACTGAGGACTCACAGAAAATCATCACAAATACAGGATATAGATATAAATGCTACACATTTCCACCAGCAGAACACATAGCCATCAAAACCTAGCCCCCACCCTAGGAAAAGTTGGTATGACTAAAAGAATCTACATTTTCACCAGCTTTAAAAGCAATAAGCTTGTGGGAGGAGTTCAGACGGCAGAGAACTAGGGAGACCAGAATTTCCCTTGTCCCGCAAACACAGCTTGAGGTCAGAACACTTGGAACACCCAGGAATACAGGCTCTGGGGTGACAGAAATATCTCTGCAGGTGTACAGAGAAAGCTTGGCAGGACAGAGGTGCATGTTTGTGAATTTAGAGAGATAAAGTGGCAGGCAGCATAGGCACAGAGGAGAGGGGACCCCTTCTCTGGAGAGACAAAAGAAGACAAAGAGAGGCTGTGGAAGTGTGGTTTTTGGGCAAGAGAAAAACCTCGCTGGACCACGGACTGGGAAATTAAAAAATATGGAGAAAGCCAGCTTCTGGCTGAAGATCGGAGTTTTCCGCGATGTGTGGCTTTCTCCAGACCGGAGCCACCATCGTATGGCCGGGAGGGAGTCAGCCCAGGGTGTGGTAGCAATCTCAGGGGCACGCTGGGAGGTAACAGTCCCCTTCTTCAAGTACTATGGGAAGAGGGTTTATTGACCTCCAAGGACAAAAAACCCTGCAGGTGACAGCCAGAGGCCTTTTGCAGCTGGGGGAAGTGGCGCTTCGCCAGAACCAAGTCCACGCAGAGCAGGATCCTTTAATACGTTGGGTTTTGAATCCCAGGAGGGGCCAAAATGGCAGAACATCATGGAAGGTTTTTTTTGCGTCTCTCATCCCTCAAATGCAGCCAGATCAACACTGAATCATCCAGCACCCCTAGAAAACCGATTGGAGGATTACCACAACAATCTGCACAACCTGAGCCACAACCTGAGAACTCAGCAGGTACACAACGACCGGGGAGAGGTGAGCTGGGGGAGAGAGAAGCCGCGGAGGGCAGGGAGCTGTATTTGCTTGCGGAGAGTGACAGAGACAGAGGGGGACAGTACGGGAAAAGCACTCCCCCACAAAGCAGCTGGCGAGAAAGTGTAAAAGTAGAAACAGCCGCAGGGACTGAACAAAAAAGGGAGAAGGGAGAGGGTTAAAATTCCATTAAGACTCTATAAACAGAGGGAGCACAGAGTCTGAAACTCGGTGCAGCTCCATACCTGGTGATGCTCCGATGGGAAGGGCGCGAATCCCCAGGAGTGGAGAGGGGGTCTGAGGTGTCCACGGGCCACATGAGGAGTGGCAGTTCCCCTGCAGGGAGGACATTTGGTAGAGGCTGGGCAGCCCCCCAACAGGCAACAGGTCCCAGCGGACCCTGGAGAACAACTACGTTTGCCGGTATTGGAACAAGGACGTTAAGAGGGAAGCTGGGCGCTAGATGTGTGTTGTGATTTTCCATAAACCCTGAACGGCTGCTGTTACAAGTTCGCGGGATCTCTTTCTGGGGCCGGCTGGCACCCAGCCCGCAGTCTCTGAGCACCAGCAGCAGCAGCAGCAGCAGCATGGTCTCGCGAAGGTTCCTGGGGGTGGGCCAGAGCCCGGCCATTGCTCAGTGAGACCCTCCCCCAGAGGATCTGAGCAAGTCAAAGCCGCAGTTCCACGGAAGTGAGCGGTTGGAGGGAGGGGTCAACATGGCAGAGAAGGAGGGGGATCGGGAGTTCCTTCATCTCTCAAATAAAGCCGTGGTGAGGCCAAAGAACTTTGAACCCCAAGAGTCTAGGAGGAAAAGAGGCAGAGTTGCATCTCGGGATCCAAAGGGACAACCTACAGGCCATAGGTGGGACTTCAGCAAACGGACCCGTGGTCTCACAGTGGAGGCGGACCCCCGACACCAAACCACGCCCCTCGGCGCTGGGTAACTGCGTCTCTGCGGGAGCCTGACGATGAACCAGATGGCCCCTCCTCCAGACCAGCGAGGTTGCATTGCCTGGTTTATTTCTTGAACAATTCTTATTATATAATTACATCTTCCTTTCTTTTCTTCTTCTTAGCTCTTCCCTTCTCTAGTCTGGTTATTTTGGTTGGTGGTTTGTTTAAACAGACATATTTAATCCATTCTCTTGATACACATTTAATCCATTCTCTTGATACATGTTCTGCATCTCCTTTATTTTCCTTACTCTCTGTCTGGATCAAGCCATTATAGTTTCTTTGGGTTTTGAATCCCAGCTGAGCACTTAGGAGACTAGGGAGACTGTGGAGCAGGGCAGGGTGAGGAGCCTGAAATTAAGTCCTCCATTAGAAATTAAGTCCTCCATTAGAAACAACCTCAGGCTGCACGTAGTACCAGTTCCAGGAAAAGCCTCAGCTGAAGCCACCCTCGGACCGCCCTCGGATCTGCCAATCAAAAGAAATGTGTAACATTCCTGTGGTCTTGGAGACGAGTCCAGGGCTGGTAACTGCAGGTAGTTACTTTGTACAAACTTGCTAATCAATCACCGCTTGCATAAGCACCAGGTAGATTCTCTGAGCCCACCTCATAATTGGTCATTTTAAAAGACTCTCAAAGGTCATGATTGGGTCCCGCCAAATGTAATGCACGCCTCGCAGATACTGAATGGTCAAAACTGTTACTATGCTGTTACTATGGGTATTGTACAATTATGACTGGTGCTTATGTAATGATGCAAAACGTACAACGTGTGCACGGTAACACCCCCATCCTTCCCCCATAAAAACCCTGCTTGCCACTGTTCGGGGCTTCACTTTGCTGCTGCTGTGCCGGTAGACAGGTGAGCCCCTGCTCGAGCTTGTATTAAATACCCTTTTGTACTTGCATCGGTGCCGGCTCCTTGGAGGTCTCTGGGGACTCGCGATTCAGGCATAACAAGGGCACCTGCCTGGGCTACTCTGTGAAGGCTGCCTGAACAGCATGGTTGGAGACACCCGGTCCTAGGAGGAGAGATTGGGGTGTTGCCAGTTCTCTCCCCAACATCAACACTGTGGGGCTCCCTGGAATAGGACAGATGCCCCCAGTGGGGGCGGGACCGCTTACACCACACCTCGCCCCTCAGTGCCTGGTAACTGCATAACTGCTCATCTACTGGAATGAGACTGACACCCACAGAACCAGATGGCCTCTCCTCCAGACCAACACAGCCCCTGGTCCCAGGCACCAGCAGACAACTGTCCTGCAGTTTGGTATGTTAGTCTGTTTTTGTTTTGCTTTTTATTATTAATTTTTTCCTCTTTCCTTCTCTTCTCTTTTCCTTTTTCCTTTCTTCCCTCCTCTTTTTTTTTCCCCCCCTTTCCTTTGGAATCAGACTCAGGTTCTCATTTGACTTTTGGTCAATTCCTTTATATATATAAAGATCTCTCTCTCTCTCTCTCTCTCTCTCTCTCTCTCTGTTCTGGTTGTGTGTTTAATCAGGCATTTTTACTCTGTTGTTTTTATACCTTTTCTTTATCTGCTTCTTCATTTTTCTCTCTCTTTGTCTGGATTAAGCCTTATAGTTTCTTTGATTCTCTGCATTTTTAAAAGAATTTCCCAAACCCTCTCTTTGTATAGGAGTTCTCTCTTTTTTTTAATTTTTTTAATGTTTTATTTATTTCTAGGAGAGAGAGAGAGACAGCGTGAGCAGGGGAGGGTCAGAGAGAGAGGGAGTCACAGACTCTGAAACAGGCTCCAGGCTCTGAGCTGGCAGTCAGCACAGAGCCCGACTCGGGGCTCGAACCCATGAACCGCGAGATCATGACCTAAGCGAAAGTCAGACGCTTAACCAACTAAGCCACCCAGGAGCCCCAGGATTTCTCTGTTTATACAGGAAAAGCCCCCCCCCCATTTTTCCCTTTTTTTCTAGGGTTACTTCAGTGAACAAATCAAAGCGGACCTGGTGGAAGGCTCAAAAAATCCACCATGAGCTGTGGGATAGAGCAGCCAAAGATGCAACAACAGAGTGCATACAACAGACTCCAGAAATACTTCCTGAAGCGCCAGACCCTGGACAGTGTATGACCCCTTTTTAATATAGTAGTACTGGCAGGTGCAGGACACATAACAAGCTTTTAAAACACATAAGGGGCAAAAAACTAGCCAAAATGATGAAACGGAAGAATTTTCCTCAAAAGAAATTCCAGAAAAAAATGACAGCCAGAGAATTGGTCAAAACAGATATAAACAATATATCTGAGCAAGAATTTAGATGAGTAGTCATAAAACTAATAGGTGAGCTTGAAAAAAGCATAAGAGACATCTGAGAATCTATTGCTGCAGAGATCAAGGACCTAAGAACTAGTCACGATGAATTAAAAAATACTGTAAATGAGGTACAAAATAAACTAGATGCAGTGACAGCAAGGATGGAAGAAGCAGAGGATAGAATAGGTGAAATAGAAAATAAAATTATGGAAAATCATGAAGCTGAAAAAACGAGGGAAAAGAAATTACTAGACCACAGGGAAGAATTAGAGATCTAAGTGATTCAATGAAATGAAATAATATCTGTATCATAGGAGTTCCAAAAGAAGAAGAAGAGAGAGAAAGGGACAGAAGGTTTATTTAAACAAATTATAGTTGAGAACTTCCCCAGACATCCAAGTCCAGGAGGCACAGAGAACTTCCTTCAAAATAAACAAAAACAGGTCAACACCATGACATATCATAGTGAACCTGGTAAAATACAAAGATAAAGAAAGAATTCTGAAAGCAGCTAGGGACAAATGTGCCTTAACCTACAAGGGTAGATACATAAAGGTAGTCGCAGACCTGTCCACCAAAACTTGGCAGGTCATAAAGGAGTGGCAGGAAATATTCAGTGTGCTGAATAGGAAAAATATGCAGCCAAGAATCTTTTATCCAGCAAGGCTGTCTTTCAGAATAGAAGGAGAGATAAAGGTTTTCCCAGACAAACAAAAACTAAAGCAGTTCATGATCACTAAACCAGCCCCACAGGAGACCCTAAGAAGGACTCTGTGAGTGAAAAGCAGCAAAGACTACAAAGGACTGGAGACATCACCGCAAACATGAAACCTACAAGTAACACAATGACACTAATCCTTATCTTTCAATAATCACTCTGAATATAAATGGACTAAATTCCCCAATCAAAAGACATAGGGTATAAGAATGGATTAAAAAACAAACAAACACACACAAAAAACAAGATCCATGTATATGCTGCCTAGAAGAGACTCATTTTGCACTTGAGGACACCTGCTGATTGAAAGCAAGGAGATGGAGAACCATGTATCATGCTACTGGAAGTCAAAAGAAAGCCAGAGGAGCTGTACTTCTATCAGACAAACTGGATTTTAAAACAAAGACTGTAACAAGAGATGAAGAAGGGCATTATGTAATAATTAAGAGGTCTATCTATCAAGAAAAGCTAAAAAGTACAAATGTTTATGCCACCAAGCTGGGGCATAACAACAAACATAAGCAAACTTATTGATAATAATACTGCAATAAGTGACTTTAATACTCCACTTACAGCAATGGACAGATCATGTAGGCAGAAAAATCAATAAAGAAATAATGGCCTTGAACGATACACTGGACCAGATGGACTTGACAGATACATTTAGAAGTTTTCATCCAAAAGCCGAATACACATTCTTCTCCAGTGCACATGGAACATTCTCCAAAACAGATCATGTACTGGGTCACAAAACATCCCTCAACAAATATAAAAGGATTGAAATCATACCCATGCTTATTTTCAGATCACAACACAATAAAACTTGAAAGAAATGACAAGAAAAAATTTGGAAAGCCTCCAAAGAGCAGGTTAAAGAACACCCTACTTAAAAATGAGTGGGTCAACTAGGAAATTAAAGAAGAAAATTAAAAGTATATGGAAGCAAATGAAAATGAAAACACAATAGTTCAAACCCTTTGGGATGCAGCAAAGGCAGTCCTAAGAGGAAAACACATTGCAATCCAGGCCTATCTCAGGAAGCAGGAAAAATCCCAAATACCGAACCTAACCTCACACCTATAGGAACTAGAAGCAGAGCAGCAAAGAAACCCCAAAGCCAGAAGAATAAGAGAAATAATAAAGATGAGAGCAGAAATAAATAATATAGAATATAAAAGAAGAGTAGACCAGATAAATGAATCTAAGAGCTGGTTTTTTGAAAAAATAAACAAAATTGATAAGCCCCTAGCCAGACTTGTCAAAAAGAAAAGAGAGAGAACCCAAGTAGATAAAATCACAAATGAAAGAGGAGAGATCACAACCAACACTACAGAAATAGAAAGAATTATTAGAGAATACTATGAAAAACTATATGCCAACAAACTGGGCAGTCTGGAAGAAATGGACAAGTTCCTAGACACCCACACACTACCAAAACTCAACAGGAAAAAAAGAAAATTTGAACAGACCCATAACCAGCAAAGAAATTGAATCTGTTTTCAAAAGACCTTCCAACAAATAAGAGCCCTGCGCCAGATGGCTTCCCAGGGGAATTCTACCAGACGTTTAAAGCAGAGTTAATACCTATTCTTCTCAAGCTGTTCCAAAAAATAGAAACAGAAGGAAAGCTTCCAGATTCATTCTATGAAGCCAGCACTACCTTGCTTCCCAAACCAGGCAAAGACTCGACTAAAAAGAATTACAGCCCAATATCCCTGATGAACATGGATGTAAAAATTCTCAACAAGATATTCAACAGTATATTAAAAGAATTATTTACCATGATCAAGTGGGATTCATTCCTGGGCTGCAGGGCTGATTCTATATCTGCAAGTCAATCAATGTGATACATCACATTAATAGAAGAAAGGATAACCGTATAATCCTGTCAATAGATACAGAAAAAGTATTTGGCAAAATACAGCATCCATTCTTAATAAAAACTCTCGGGAAAGTTGGGATAGGAGGAACAGCATAAAGCTATATATGAAAGGCTCACGATATGAGCTAATATCATCCTCAATGGGGAAAAACCAAGAGCTCTGCCCCAGAGATCAGGAACACAACAGTTACATCAGTGACATGACAGGGATATCCACTCTTACCACTGTTGTTTAACATAGTATTGGATGTCTTAGCCTCAGCAATCAGACAACAAAATGAAATAAAAGGCATCCAAATTGGCAAAGAAAAAGCCAAACTTTCACTTTTCACAGATGACCTGATACTCTACATGGACAACCCGACAGACTCCACCAGAAGCCTACCAGAACTGATACATGAATTCAGCAAAGTCGCAGGATATAAAATCAATGTACAGTAATCAGTTTCATTTCTATACACCAATAATGAAGCAACAGAAAGAAATATCAAGGAATAGATCCCATTTACAGTTGCACCCAGAACCATAAAATACCAAGGAATAAACCTAACCAAAGATGTAAAAGATCTGTACGCTGAAAACTATAGAAAACTTATGAAGGAAATTGAAGAAGACGCAAAGAAATGAGAAAACATTCTAGCTAGTGGTTTGGAAGAACAAATATTGTTAAAATGTTGATACATCCAAAGAAATCTACACATTCAATGCAATCCTAATCAAAATAACACCAGCATTCTTCTCAGAGCTAGAAAAAATCCCAAAATTTGTATGGAACCACAAAAGACCCAAATAGCCAAAGTAATGTTGAAAAAGAAAACCAAAGCAGGAGGCATCACAATCTCAGACTTTAGCCTATACTACAAAGCTGTAATCATCGAGACAGTATGGTACTGGCACAAAACAGGACACCTAGACTAATGGAATGAAACAGAGAACACAGAATTGGACCCACAAGTGTATGGCCAACTAATCTTTGGCAAAGCAGGAAAGAGTATCCAATTGAAAAGATAGTCTCTTTAGCAAATGGTGGTGGGAGAACTGCACAACAACACGCAGAAGGATGAACCTGGAACACTCTTACACCATACACAAAAATAATCAAAATGGATGAAAGACCTAAATGTGAGACAGGAAACCATCAAAATCCTAGAGGAGAAAACAGGCAAAAACCTCTTTACCTTGGCCACAGCAACTTCTTACTAGACATGTCTCCAGAGGCAAGGGAAACAAAAGCAAACATGAACTATTGGAACCTCATCAAGATAAAAAGCCTCTGCACTGCAAAGGAAACAATCAACGAAACTAAAAGGCAACCAACAGAATGGGAGAAGGATATTTGCAAATGACATATCAGATAAAGGGTTAGTATCAAAAATCTGTAAAGAACTTAACAAACTCAATGCCCCAAAAAACAAATAATCCAGTATAGAAACGGGCAGAAGACATGAACTGACACATTTCCAAAGAAGACATACAGATGGCAAACAGACACAGGAAAAGATGCTCAACATTGCTCATCATCAGGGAAGTACAAATTAAAACCACATTGAGATACTACTTTACACTGGTCAGATTGGCTAAAATTAACAACTCAGGAAACAACAGATGTTGGCGAGGATGTGGAGAAACGGGCACCCTCCTGCACTGTTGGTGGGAATGCACAGTGGTGCAGCCCCTCTGGGAAACAGTGTGGAGGTTCCTCAAAAAATTAACAGTAGAACGCCCCTATGACCCAGCAATAGCACTGCTAGGAATTTATCCAAAGGATACAGGAGTGCTGATTTATAGGGGCACATGTACCCCAATGTTTATAGCAGCACTATGCACAATAGCCAAATTATGGAAAGAGCCCAGATTTTCATCAATGGAATGGAATACTACTCAGCTATGAAAAAGAATGGAATCTTGCCATTTGTAACAACATGGATGGAACCGGAGGGTATTATGCTAAGTGAAGTAAGTCAGTCAGAGAAAGACAGATATATGTTTTCACTCATATGTGCAATTTGAGAAACGAAACAGAAGACCATAGGGGAAGAGAAGGAAAAATAAGTATGAAGAGAGGGAAGAAAACCATAAAAGACGATTAAATACAGAGAACAACTGAGGAAGACAATTGGGGGAGCAGGAAATCGGTAATGGGCACTAAGGAGAGCATGTTGGGATGAGCACTGGGTATTGTATGGACGTGATGAATCACAGGAATCTGCTCCTGAAGCCAAGACTACACTGTATGTTAGCTAACTTGACAATACATTAAGGACCAGCTTGTAGTTAAACAGGTAATCTATTTGTCTATAACATGGCATCGCTGTGGGCTCCTTGTGCCAGTTATTCTCCATCGGCCTCTCTAAATCCATTCTCCACCTTTTTTTGTCCTTCTCTGTTTCCAGAAAAGCTGACTTCCAGTGAATGCATCAACTGGCTGTCTTGCCCTATTGGCCTGCAACTGGGTTTGACAGATGCGAAGCACTGATAGGCCATCAGAAGGTAGGAGAGAGCAGGGTATGTATTCTTCTCTCTCCTTGTGCTGTTCTGTGAGTAGCCATTCTGTTTCTCTCCGGCCACCTCTCCGGCCTCTAGTCAGGCAGACCCTCCATGGCTCTACCTCTCACTAGGATCTCGGCCATTCCTTCCCCCTTGGCAATGACTTCTCAAGAGCTGTCAATTCCTAGATGCTTCACTCTTCCTTCCCAGTTCCTGATAGCTGCTCAGACCTTTGTAAATAGCCCCTTTAATATAAAACTCTATTCAGTTGAGACCTACAAATGTGACATCTTTTTTCTGCTGTGACCCTAACAAACTCTAATACATCTTAATAGAAAGGTCAAAACTTTACAAAGGCAGGACACCTGGGTGGCTCAATCTACTAGGCATCTAACTCTTAATTTCAGCTCTGGTCAAGATCTCACAGTTTCTGAGTTCGAGCCCCACCTTGGGCTGAACACTAATGTTCATCATACAGATGCATAAATCACAAACCACTGTTGCTCCTTTTTTTCCTAGGCAATTTTCCCATAATCTATATGAAAATTGTTACTGTGCACAGAACATCAAATAAATCTGATAGACATGAGGTCTTTCCTCAGAAGAGTAAACCAAGTTAGGACTGAAGTATGCTTGCTCCAGGATCTAGACTGGTCTGCAAGACTGGCGGGCAAATTGGCTGATGGTCTGTGTACTGAGAAATAGAGCAGCTTGGGCAGAAGCCTATTCTCAGAGAAGAGGGAGCTAGGGAGCCAGATGTAGACCAGTGACAGTGCTTGAGCCCCAGGAAGAGACAGAGGTTCTAAGGACAATTGATCTCTCTCACCAAATATCCATGAGAGACTGGGGGCACATGGCCACACTGTCTTGGGATCCATGTATCTCAATGGGCGATGAGAGATTTTCCTGCTTCCAGGGGAGAACACAGCACCATCACCACTCCAGGGCCCCAGTGAAGAACAGCATCAACAGCATCCACACCTACACGTGGCCCTCTGGAGGGGTTTGAAGGGAGATTCAGGGCAGTGAGTGCCAGCTGTAGGTGACCCCTGAGGCAGTAGCAGCCCCGAGGAGCCTTCCACAGGGGCTAGCAGCAGATATTTCTGTAGGGAGCTGGAGCCGGAACCAGAGAGGCATGGACTCCACGTGCTGTTCAAAGGACTGCTGCAGAGCAACCCTCCAGCAATTCCCCTAAATAGAGAAACCTTTGTGAGGCTATCTAATAGTTGACACAATTGTTTTAAACACTTCTTGTTACTGTTAATAGGACTTTAAGTTTTCCTCTGGGTTAAGGTAGCCTAGGGAAGGTGAATTGTACTTTACAATTTTTACGTTAGAGGTAAGGCACACAGACATTCACTACATTGTTCTCTAACCTCTGAAGTATTTCACATAAAAGATGAAGGGTGAAAGCAAATATATGATTCACAAGAAGGAAAATAAATATAAGGAATTTGCACAAAGTGTTCTCAAAAAATTTTTTGCTCTTGGACTGACAATAGGCATTTTAAAGTTCTTTGAAAAAGAAAATTCCCAAGGGCTGTTTTTCAGCCATATGGGTAAGTTTAACAACGGTTCTAAGGTCTTATAACAGCAGTAAAGAATTTTATGTGAGTAAGACCCAAAGAATACATCTTCTACAAGACAGATGCTGTGGAACTGCTCATTTTCCTGGCCTAAGGGAAGGTGTGGGCATTCAACTTTTGTAGGCTGAAAGTCTGAATTCATTTATTCTATGGCTAAGGTACTTGACATTAATACAACAGTATTTGCAGCTAATTTGCATGTTATAGATAAGAAAAAATATCAGAACAATACCTACACTAGTCCCAAAGGTGGAGGGTTTTCTCCAAGTGTATTTTACTAAAAGCACCTGGGCTTTCTTCTGTCAAATTGAATGCATTTCAAAGCATTTAGAATGATCAAATTAGAATGTTTTTGGTTGCAAGCAACCGAATTCGGCATAGGACAAAGAGAGAGTTTATTGGAGAGATCCTGGGGTAATTCCTCACAGAACGAAAGGAAGAAGGGAACCATGAGGTTGCACATGGCAGAAGCGGAGCTGGTCTTGGGTGTGACTGACTCCAGAGACTGAAATCTGGCGAGGACGGGCTCACCTTGTGCTGCAGCTCTCCTCAGTACGAGGATCCTGTTCTTTTTCAGATAGAGATGGTAGTCCTGGGTCCCTCCAGAATAACATCTGTCCAGATCTATTTGTTTGAAAAATCCTGAAAGAGGGCTCTGATTGGCCCAAGTTTGGTCACCTTCCATCCTGCAACCAGCCATTGTGGCCAATGAAACGGTGTCCTACCACTGACCCAGCTTCGAGTCTGCAGACTCTACCGAGCACAAAGAAGAGGATTATAGCATAGAGAGGACCACGGGGACGATAACCCTGAGCCAGGATGACCTTTCATTTGTGGCTCCGAGAATAGAAGTTAAGAAAATACAGAAGATTTATTGACAACATTGTTGTTCCCAAATTAACAGTTTTGAATGAGAATTCCTTTCTGGTTTGTCTATTTGCATACACAGTTTAGTGTACAATACTGTCATGAAGCCATTTAAAAATACATGGTTTTGAAATCTGTATGAAGAAACAGGCCTAAAAATATAGAAATATAGAAACACTCATCTTTTCGGGACCCTTGAGGTCTAGTCCCATATGAAAGCACTGTTACTGTTCCTGAAATTCCTTAAGAGATTAAATACAACCCCAAGCCTCTGGTGGTATAGTATCATCAACTGGTATAAAGTATCAAATGCTATTAAAATGTCAATTTGTTAAAATGTCACTTTAAGGGGAAGCTGGATGGTTCGGTTGGTTGGGCAACTGACTTTGGCTCAGGTCACAATCTCGCAGATCATGGGCTCAAGCCCTGAGTCGGGCTCTGCACTCACAGCTCAGAGCCTGAAGCCTGCTTCGGATTCAGCGTGTGTGTGTGTGTCTCTGCCCCTCCCCTACTTGTGTGCACTCTTTCTCTCTCTTTCTCTATCTCTCTGTCAAAAATAAATAAACATTAAAAAAATATGTATCCTTATCACTTTAAATGTCTACATTCCTAAAGAGCCCTCTCTACCTAAGTGCTCTGATTAGACAAGGTCTAATTCAAGTATTGGTCTGCATTTCCCTTCATGTGTTTGTTCAGCAGCATATTGAGCACCTCTGTAGCTTAGACACTATTCTAGGCTCTGCAGAATTGGTAGTAAACAAAGAGACCAAATTCTCCTGCCTCAGTGGAACCAGTAAAACACTGTAAATAGAGAGGGGGAAATTCCCAGTGTGATAAGTAATAAGTTTTAAATGACCAAGAAAACATTTCAAAAATAATTATATTTCAGAAGATAGTCACTGTATCTTCTGAAAATTTAGAGTAAATAAAATATTTGTGGTAGCCAACTAGGCTTCAGCAAGAAACTGAAGGTCTTTTAGCAAAACAAGACCTTAGTAATTATTTTCTTAAAGTGATGGAATAAAATATCCTAAAAACAAAGGCATTTACTTATCAATACTATGGGTAAATGATTAGATTACACTAAACAATTTCCTCCCATCAAACAAAGGAACTTGACGGTATTAGCCATTGTAGGCATGGCCATTATGTGGCCTTTATTTGCTGATATTATGACAGGAAAAGATAAGATTCAGTAGGCAGAAAGAAAGAGGCTAGGACTTGAAGGTCCCTGGCTGGGGAAAAACACACATTTTGGGACAATGCTGGGAGACTATGACCACCAGCAAACTCCCTCAGGCTTATGGTTCCCCTTAAGAATGTAGCAGACACCACCTGCTCGCCCTCAGGTTTCCCTCAGGAATCTGACCTAACTAAAAATAAGTAGTAGACGCTAATACATAGGACCCACAAGGAATGGTATGGCCATAGACCACCTCTCATACAATGGAAATGAGCCAATCAGAAAGGAATGATTAGGCACTTAGAGTTATCTAGCCAATAAGGGTAGGACCTGAGAAGAATGAAGCAGGAAAGAAAGGGGCCAAGCAAAACCCTATAAAACAAAGCTGCTTCCTGTAGTCGTGGGCATTTACTTTTGAATGTTCCCTGTCTGTAAAGAGAGGTTCCAGACAATTCTTACTTTTTTTTAATGTTTCTTTTTATTTCTGAGAGATAGAGACAGAGAATGAGCAGGGGGAGGGGCAGAGAGAGAGGGAGACACAGAATCCAAAGCAGGCTCCAGGCTCTGAGCTGTCAGCACAGAGCCCAAAGTGGGGCTTGAACTCACTAACTGCAAGATCATGACCTGATCTGAAGTCAGACGCTTAACCGACTGAGCCACCCAGGCGTTCCTACTATTCTTCCTCTCTAATCTTATCCTCTAATAAACTTCTGCCTGCCGCTCATTTTATTCTGTCCACTCCTTCATTCTTCAAAGGTGTGAGAGAGTGAACCCTGGACACTGAGGTTAAAAAATCCTACAAAATACCATCATTACATAAAAACAGATGTAATATAATATTCCCTCGTGTGGCATAGACATTAAAAAATGAAAGAAAACTTCCATTTTTATGAAAAAATAATTTTAATATTACAGTTTTATTTTTCTCATTTGGAACTTTCTGCTTTTATTTTTTATTTTCTTTTATTCTATTTTATTTTTTAATTATTCTTGAGCTTCTTCCTCCTTTATTCTTGCAATCTTGTATTTCTACTTTTCTCTTCAAAAGATTTCAAGTCTAGAATTGACCTCTGAGTAAAATCTTGGCTGAAGCACATCAGTAATATTAAGTTCTCAATATTTTGTAATTGTTTTACATTTCCTCCGTGGTTCCGTAGTTAACTTAGCTAGATATGTTTTTATTCTAAGTAGTTGGAAATATTTCTTATTAATTTGGGATACATACAAAAAAATATGGTGTTTTTTAATACTTTTGGGGGGGCATTTAGTGTTATTTTTCTGTGCACCTTAATATTCGATCAAGTTTTTTAACTGCTATGGATGCTTTAAAAGGTAATATAGTCTCTGTTTACAGGGACAAAATTTAAAATATATTTCTATTGACTCCATTCTATTACTTGTTCCTATCTACTTCATCTATCAAATTTGCAGTGGGTGACAAAGTTGTCTTTTATGACTGTTCTGTCCATATCTTCCTATTTATAAGTTTTGCTTACATTACAGCCTTAGGACAAATAACTTGGGGTAACTGGGTGGCTCAGTCAGTTAAGGGTCTGAGTTTGACTCAGGTCATGATCTCAAGGTTCATGAGTTTGAGCCCCACATTGGGTTCTGTGCTGATAGGGCAGAGCCAGCTTCAGATCCTCTGTCCCCCTCTCTTTCTGCCCCTCGCCTGCTCATGCTTGCATGCTCTTACTCTCTCTCTTAAAAATAAACTTAAAAAAAAATTGAACTGTTATATCTTCCCTGTAATATATTCTTTTTGTTACTATTGACTGCATACTTTTCTCCCCTTGTCTTTTATTTTGTCTGATATGAATTCTGCCACATTTGTTTTCTTCATATTTATTTTTGCCTAACTTTTACTTGCTCATTTTCAAATTTTAACCTGTCTAGGTCAACTTATTTCAAAATCCTTCCTAGTATATACCTTTTAACTGGATTTTGTTTCTTAAGCCACTCTATGTTCTTTCTTTTCTAACTAGGGAATTTACCCTATTATACTTATTGTCATCATTGTTAGGTTTGGTCTTGCATTTTCCTGCTTTTCTTTCCTTGTTCTTTAAACATTTTTTTTTCCCATTTTCTTTGCTGAGGATGTTTCTTAATTAATTTTGCATCCTAGAATCTAGCCCAGTACCTGGCCCATAACAAGTATCCACTACACGTTTGTGGAATTAATAAGTATAGTATAGATGGTTTGTACAATGATATGAAAGATACACATGCTGCTTTTAATCCTATTAGTGATCAGTTTAATTTTTGGAGCATTTAAAAACCAATATTAAACTTTCAAGACTAACAAGTGAATAATAAAGTTCTACTCTTCTTTACTGAAACTGAAGAATCTGGCACTTCTGAATTCCTCTTGGCAAATCTACTACTCTAATCTTTGTCAATTTAAGTCACATTTATTGTCACCACCATTTCCTTATTTTTACAATATGGAACATTTGTTTCGCATAAAAGTGTAGTTAAGACCATTGTTTTAGATATAGATCTTTTTTTTAAAGTTGTTTTCATTCTTACTTCCAGTCGTCTCCAGCTATGATTTCCTTATTCTTGTTCTTATTTTCTCATTTTCCTGGCAAATATCTTTAATTATGATGTTCAGGGAAGTATCAGGTATCCGGGTTTCTAAATCTTTGCCCATGTATGAACATTTTCTATTTCTTTCCAAACTAGATGGCCTCGGGGAGTGTATCAGAGTCTCCAAACCTCCCGTCTCTCTGGAAATTCTGACAGGATGGCTTTGGCTTTGGGGTCACGCTTCTCACTCCTCAGCCAACCATGTCTGCTAAGGCAACACTGTGTGCCTCGCTGGTCAACACCCGTCAGGTATATCCTCAAGTATACTTGGAATGGGTACGAGTTAGGGAGGCTGTCGGTCTTTCAGAATTTAGTGTCATGGACAAGGCTGAGGCCAAGTTTTGTTTCTGCACGGGCAACCGGACTTTCCATCTGACGGGGCTGGGCCAGGGCCATCTCTGTGGCTAGTGCTGAATGGCACTGGGGTTGCCAGCCCCTCGAGAGCCACATGCAGTGGGGCGGGAGCTCTCAGCAAATGTTCTCAAAACAAACATCAGCGCTGTGACTACAAGGTGGGGGTAGGGATGCCTGGCAGCTGGAAACCACACATGTCCACCGCAGGCAAGCTGATGGGAAAGGGATTTCACGAAACCAAATGTGGACCCTCTATGGGATGTCTTCGCATTATTCTTACTCAGACTTTCTAGATTATGTGACTTAAACCTAAGGGGTTGAAATAAGGTCATTTTCTCGATCTTGTGCCACCTCTATTTTTTTCTAATGTATACAGGTCTGTTCACGTAACTTGGTTAAGATGTATCAGTTGTATAGAACGTGGATGTTAATCATGTTTTTTTTTTTTTTCCCTAGAGGAATTGGAAGTTTGAAGTATAGAAGATTACCTTCACTTATATATCTATGCTGTCCCAGAGAGTGTGGCCTTCCTGTGCTGAGCTGGGAGTCCTGCAGACTTGGAACTTGGCGTTCATGTAACACCTCCTGGGTGTCTCATTTCCCTGTTCTCATCTGCACAATGGGGAACATTTGTTTCATGTAAAGAAAATGTACTTAAGACAATTATTTAGATGTATACGTATATCCTGTGCCACAGACTGAGTTTAATATTAATTGTAAGCCATTTATTTGGGGGAGGGAACACGGTATTTAGTGGTGGGGACTGCAGGGCTAACTGGAAGGGGTAAATGCCCTCAAACTCAGGCTCTTAGTGGGTAGATTATCCCCACAGTTGTCTTCATGCTTGCTATTTCAAAACAGAGTAACAGACAATACAATGAAAATGGCTAAGGGAAAATTCTTACAAGACCAGATGAATAGAAGAAAGAGTGTTTAAAAGATATCAATGGCAATTAACCTAAAATAAGTAACTTTAAAATCATAAGTAATATCAACTAAAAAACCTAGAGCATCTAAAACAAATATGTTTGAATAGAACTCTTTATAGGCCAAGATGTGGTTGACTACCGCGTATTTGCCTCTTTGCCAGGCTGACCATGTGAGTGAGGAGTTTCCTGCAAGGATGCCTCACAACTTTGGAGGATGGCAAAGACAAAGCCAAGGTCCATATTGAGTTTTGGCATCTTAAACTCATAATGTCCTGTATCATAAGCCAACTGGATTCACTAAATGTCTTCCAAACTTGTTGCTGACAAGTGCCTCTTTTCCCAGCCTAGAATATACAGGCATTTCTATTTTTAAACCAAGCACAGGGCTTTATTTCTACCCTAACCAGTGCTCTGGTTCTTTGTTTCAGCCCATTGCTATATAGAATCTACGATAAATAAAGTGCCTTTGATTTACGTCCAAGTTTCTGGCTATCTACAAATATATCACTGAAGATTTCTGTACCCTCCAAATATATCTGACAAAAATGAATGGAACGCAACTTTTTAAATTGTAGTTTTAAAGTAAAATAAACATTTGTAATCCTAAGAAAATATCTATTATCTTTACAGAGAAAGGAAAATGCTATATGAACCCCATTTCTCTGATTTTTAGGGAGGTGGATCTTTCTGCTGGAACTGGTGAGAACAGACTCTTCTGTTCTCTTCTTCTGGAATCTAGGGAAGGGGTGTCAGACCTACTGGCACCACCGTGAGGGCCAGGCACCCAGAGAAGGAGTGTTCAGCTAAGGGATTCTTGAGGCTGTTCAGGCCTGTCTCAAACTATGATGAAGGACAGAGTGAGAGATGAGGGGCCCTGGCAATGGCCCCAACACAGAGGTTCCCTCTTGCCAGAGCATTTGTTGTTGCTCATGTTGTTTTGCTTTTCATCTACATAATAATAGCAAGGGCATGGAAAAAGATACTTGCTTTGCAACGCCATGGCAAAAAAAAATATGCAACTCTATCAAAAGCTTGGCAATTTTATAACAAAAATGGGCTCATGCTGTCCAGCTCCCACAGTTGCAAGAGAGGAAGTAAGGATGATCCTGCCCCACCAGGTTCTGGAGAAAAAGTGAATATGTCCATCAGTGGATCTTATTGAGACAAGAGAGAAGGATGAGGAAAAATACTCCAGAAGTTTCATACATACAACCATCTTAACCACAAAGAACTATACTAAATATAATGAAGTTGGAAATCAGCATTTCTAAACATTTCACTTTCATTCAGATTGAATTAACAAGTAATCTATTACTCTGACAAAATTCTTTTAACTAATGAAAAAACCAGAAGGACACATGACCTGAGGACAATCTGATTTTGCTTTATTGAATATTATCCCACACCCAATATTTACAGATGTAATTAAATGGAATTTATAAGACTACCAAGTGGAGCATTTAAAAAAGTTAATCTGAGACACTCTTAGTGGAAATCATCAACTCGTACGTGTTAATACGATAGCTAATTTAAAATTTTCAGCCAATATCCAAGGTGATTCAGTTCATTAAAACTCTTTTCAAGAAGAGAGAAGTCTGAGGAAATAAAAAAAAATGTTAAGAAAAATATTTCCATATATCACAATCTTCCAGTTTTCCTGTAAGAGAAATTCAGCAACAATTATAGACATTCTGGCCACCATGAACTAAACATAGATTTCTTAATGGCATGACTATTTTCCTCAATGCCCTATTTAGCTTTAAGCACAGAAAAACGATCTCTTCTTTTGTCATGTTTTCTTGATAAGCTTAAATATTTTTTTATGTTTAAAAAGAAATATATATCCAAATTTAAATCAGCACCTAAATACGACGGGCGCACATTATCATTACCTTGATTCTGCATTACAGATAGACCGTGGGAGGAACAGGACGGAAAACAAAGATGGCGCTCCTCTAACGAGCCATCAGTGTGACTTCCTGTAGAGGCCAGTTGCTTTCATAGACATTAAGAGGATACCAGATACACAGAATCTACTATTGTCTGAAAGAACACCAGGGATATGTGGCTTAAGGACCTAAACTTACATCTGCAGTAGTGTCAAAATAGAACTGCAAAGAATGTGGGGATCGAAGTGGCAGATGGGGGGGGCATTGTTTTCTCTATCTGTAGAATTTAAAGGTATCCCCTCTGCTTTTTACGTGAGCTTGGTTTACTCCTCATACACGGAATTCAAGAATTACAGAATTTCTTACCTTGAAGAAGTATGGGCTTACGTTACTACACAGCCTGTTCCTCTTTTGCTTAGAACGATAGCGGTTCTTCAAAATGTATTACTATTACTATTTTTTTAGACAATCTAGATATTAAAATGTAACTATCACATGTTAATATTCAAATATTACATGTAAAATTAAATCCTATCTATGCATTTCAAAAATGCCAAGGTAAAATAAAGCAGTGTATCAGTGATAGCAACTTTTATGTTAAAGCCCTGAAAATGAAACAATTTTTAATGGTATTCATTTTTGCTAGAATAATACTGCCGAAGGGATAGATAAGGATGGCATGGAAAATCATAATGAATATATATCATTTATTATCCACAATTAAAAAGATTCACTTGAGGGCACCTGGGTGGCTCAGTCGATTGTCAGAATCTTGACTCCGGCTCAGGTCATGATCTAATAGTTCATGGGTTCAAGCACCACGTCAGGCTCTGTGCTGATAGTGCAGAGCCTGCTTGGGATTCTCTCTCTTTTCCTCTCTCTCTACCCTCCTCACCCCCTCTCTCAAAATAAGTAAATAAACTTTAAAGAAGCCAAAACATTCACTTGTCAAAAAGGAATCTGAAATGGTGGTGGTGCTGGATACTTTTTTTTTTTCAAGTAAAAACTTCCCTATACACAATAAATAGGTTTCCTGTTCAACAAGCCTATTTTTAGGTAACACAAATGCAAATTTCATGTTATGGATTATCGTATAGTTTAATTCACTGGAGTCCAAATTGGTGCTTGAAGGACAAATTTTAAACAGCAGAAATTAAGCCTATTCATGAACAGTTTAAATAGCTGATAAAAATACACAAAAATGAGGGTAAAGTTGGAACAGTGGAGTGAGGTATATTTGCAATCAAACCATGGCACAGAGCATCTCCCTCTTCATTGATTACTCAATGTTAGTATGTGCACACATGTGTTTTATAGATATCAGACAATACATACACTTGATGTGTTTCTATTCAATGTAAATATACCACTGTGAATTTGATTTGTTTTCTTAAAACCCACATTTTGTTCTGGAAATTGCCAACACATTGATGACCATTGGCTTTGGTTAATAGTACGTTCATGGGAGTGACATATGGTGGCTTTCTCAAAATGCAGGGCAGACTTACCAATATGGTCAATAGTTGATCATTTTTCGAAGGGCATCATAGCACTTCCATTTGTCTGGGATGTAGAATGGCTCAAAAATGTGAGGGAACGGTGTGTCATACCCACATACTCTTGATATAGGAGCCTCTAGGTTGAGAAAACACTCTTCCTGCAGAGAAGAATACAGATAGTTAACTTCAAGCATATTCTCTTATTCACAGAGACGAAATATTCCCACTTAGAACACAGTTTTATACAAGGGCATTAAAATAATTAAGTCTCTTTTAATGTAGAAAAAAGTTTAAAAATAAAGTAACAAACAGCATGTTTGGCATGATCCCAATTTTACTTAAAATGTTTTCATACATGCATTTGCATTTATGCCTGCATATATGTCTATTGTTTAAGTCTAATTGGGATTATACCAAACATGTTGTCCTACAAATACAAGTGTAAGGCATGACAAAATCATAGCACAATGTTCATAGGAAACTCTGCGGCTTGAAAGTGGTGATGACATATGTCTTTTCTTGTTTCCTGTATTTTTAAAGTTGTGTGTGTACAATGGACATGTATTACTTTCATAATCCATGTTTGTAATTGTTCTACACAGTCAGACTGAACTTAGCTGTGTCTGGCTCCTCCCATGGCCAGGTATTTGTAGATGCCAATGGTCCCCTGCCCAATTCACTGGCCAAGCCCATCACTCTGCCTGACTGATGTGTGCTCATCTCTCAAATATCATCTTAGGAGTTAGCTCTACTGGGAAGCCTTCCTTGCTGGCACTTCCCCAACCCTGCACCACTGATAAGAGAGCGGCTTCTGCCCTGAGCTCTCCCAGAACAGAACTCAGCAAGGTCAGCAAGTTGCCCAATTATCTGTCTCTCCTGAGAGACAATGAACTCCATGAGGCTGGAGCTCTGGTTCAAAAATGTAAAATCCCAACCACAGAAGAATCCTGTAGGACGTTATCCTCAGGGGAAAAAAGCTATTCAGGTGGCAAATTCATATTTAAAAACAAAATTTTTAGAGAGCTTAAAAAATCTTAAGAGAAATATATGATTAAACTATTCCTATGAAAATGATATTAATGCTACTATTCCCAGCTATTTATTTATTGTATATTGAGGTATTTATTCACATACCTCAAATAAAATCTTAGGTGTTTTCTGAATGTTGCCAGAAGGGGTGGGGGGTGGGGGGGAGTGGAGGTGCTGGGAAAAATGGGTGAGAGGGAGATACAGGCCTCCAGTTAGAGAATGAGGTAAGTCATGGGAGTAAAATGCAAAGCATAAGGAATACAGTTAATGATATGGTAATAGCGATGTAATGGGACAGGTGGCAGTCACACTTGTGGTGAACACAGCATGATGTATAAACTTGTCAAATTACTAAGTTGTACACCTGAAACAGATGTAGCACCGTGTGTCAACTACACTAAAACAAAACAAAACAGCAACAAAACAGACCTTTCAGGTTTCTTATACATCTACATTCTATATTACCTTGCTTTACAAAGGACTGAGGTCCACCTTTCCTTACATATTTTACTTAAGTGCATTTTATTTTTTTGCTTCTTAACACAATGCTTTATTTTTTTAAAGCTTTTATTTAAATTCCAGTTAACATAACATAGTATTAGTTCCAGCTGTACACTACAGTGATTCAACACTTCTGTACAATACCCAGAGCTCATCACAACCCTCCTTAATCCCCATCATCTGCTTCACCCATCCCCCACCCACTGACCCATCTGGTAACCATCAGCTTGTTCTCTGTAGTTAAGAGTCTGTTTCTTAATCTGCCTCTCTCCCTTATTTTGTTTCTTAGTTTCTACATATCACTGAAATCATATGGTATTTGTCTTTCTCTGGCTAACTTATTTCACTTAGCATAATACTCTCTAGCTCCATCCACAGCATTGCAAATGACAAGATTTCATTCCTTTTTATGGCTGAGCAATATTCCATTCTGTGTGTGTGAATGTGTATGTGTACATATGATATTAAAAATATTTTTAAGCACACACACTCTCTCTCTCTCTCACACACACACACACACACACACACACATGCATGCCACCATACATATATACACCACATCTTTTTTATCCATTCATTGGTCAATGGACATTTGGGCTATTTCCATAGTTGGCTATTGTATTATTTTAACATTTTCATTTGAGCAGAAAGTTTTACACGAAGGAATCACGATACTTCATGTTCAATACCCAATCTCTATGGATATTTCTTCAAGTGACAAACACATCAAGGCAGAAAGGGCCTGGGAACAGAACAAAGTAGTATCAAAGAGATCCAACTGGCCATTTACAGACCTCACTCTGCCCCTATAACCACTGTGGTTTATAGTATCAAACACCAAATAAGTCCTAGTTTTTGCTCGCAACAGGAAATCGTCATTAACAACTTGAGAACACTACATATATATGAGGCTTAAAGAGTAACCTAAGAAATTCCACTAGTAATATGCTAAAAAAAAAAGACAGGATTGTTCCTTGATTGCAACAAGTAATTTTAAAGGGATTTAAATCTTGGTGTGGGATTAACTCAGTTTTATTATTTTAATTATAAAACTGAGTTAAAACTGAGTTAAAACGGGCTTTTTTCCCATCTTCCCTGAATACAGTACTCTTCATAAACTATCCATGGTCAAACTGCAAAGTATGGAAAATCGAAAGTAAGACATTTCATTAAATGCCCTTGACTTTACACCTGCTATAAAATACTACTCTTTCAAAGTTGGGAAGCTGGGCTACAATAGACCAATCTGCCAGTATTTGTGAAAATGACTCCTTTTAACACAATGACTAACATCGTCAAACTTTTTTTTTTTTTTTCAAATAGCAATGCTCCTAATTCCTCAAGACTGTTAGAACCACTCTTTACAAGATACATCTGTGTGTTCGCATGGGCACAGAAATAGGTCTGAAAGGTCACACTTGAACTATAACCAGTGGTCATCCTCTGAGGCAAGAGGTGAGAAAGGACTCTCTAATTCATCCTTTATATGTATTGTTTTTATGAAAGTATTATTTTTGTAATTAAATGACACTCACATACAAGAGTAAAGAATCACCTTCTTGTGTGAATGAAAGTTACTATTTTATGTTTTGTAACTTTATATGTAGCATATCCTTAATTTGGAAACAATTATTGTACATTAAGTAGAACTAAAGGATTATAAAGTACTGTATATAAATACATAAAAAATATTTTTAAATTACAGAAGATAATAGAAGGAAAGATAACAGAGGACTATGATTCAATTTTTATAAGGATAGGCCCTAACCAATTGAAACAGTTTGAAATTTTAATGCTTTGCTAACTAATGTAATATTAAAGAGATTTAAGTTATTCCTTTCATGGACTTGTGTTAAAATTTCTTTCAAAGAGATTGGAAATAAGATGTCTGGGTCAAGCAGCTTCACAGAGTGACTGCCTACTGACTGGGTTCATATACAAATGATTTATGTGTGGCTATATGTTTCTTTGGGCAATCACCAAAACAGGGTTTTGTTCAACCTGTGTTTTCATACAGCAACTATACTCACACATACACTTACAAAAAATATTTGAATTTCATCAGATTTGTAGATCAATATACCAGATTAATCCTCCAGAAATCATATCTGTATTACATACCATATTATGACACCATAATTATAGTAACCATGTGCCCTGAATTTCCAAGAAGGTCCAGATTAATTGTATTCTTCTTTTCCACTGGTTGTATAAGTACACTCATATTTTAAAACTTAAAACTTAAAACTTAAAACTTAAAAAAAAATTATTTTCTTGGGGCACCTGGATGGCTCAGTTGGTTAAGCAGCCACTTCTTGATTTCAGCTCAGATCATGATCTCACAGTTCATGGGATGGATTCCCACACTGGACTCCATGCTGGGTGTGAAGCCTGTTTCAGATTCTCTCTCTTCTCTCTCTCTCTCTCTCTCTTTCCCTCTCTCCCTCCCCACTCAGCCCCTCTCCCATTCACACACACAAAATACATACATAAAATAAATAAATAATTTATTTTTAAAAATAAATAAAAACTCTGATGATTTTTTTATTCAAAAATAGTAAGCCACATAAAATTAAGAAGAAATAATTACCTAACCCACAGAGTTGTGAGAATTACAGGTCATGTCCAGCACAGGGGCTAACATGGGAAGCATCAGTTTCTGGTCTCTCTCCTTGGAGAGCTTGTATGTGGATCAGCTCAGTCCACATGGGACAATTACAGATGTGACTGTGAGGGTGCAAAGTAGTTACAGTGTAATATGTAACCAGGGACATCAGGAGAGAACCCAGACAAGTGCCATGAGAAACTTTTCTCCAGCCATTCATGGTCCTAAGTTTTACCATGGATCCAGTGAGAAGGAGTGTATGTCAACCCTGAAGCAATTGCCCAGTTACACCTACATACATTTTGTTGCGGTGTGTGCTTTCACATAAGCAGTCAGGTGCTTTAAAGGGAAACAGAAATTCCTTCCAAAAGACCGTTGTGTGAAATTCTAGTATATGGTATTCAAAATTTACTTCTTGAGTGTCTGTCATTTTGAGAATTTTCTTTCTAAAATATGGTAACAATAGGAGTATCCAGGTGGCTTACTCAGTTAAACATCTGCTCAACTTTGGCTCAGGTCATGATCTCGTGGTTCATGAGTTCAAGCCCTTCATGAGGCTCCGTGCTGAGCATGAGCCTACTTGGGTTCTCCCCTTCCCTCTCTCTCTGCCCCTCCCCTGCTCGTGCTCTATCTCAAAACAAAACAAAAACAAAACATCACACCTTTAAAATAAAATAAAATGTTAATAAAAGTAACTAGTACTAATGATGTAGCAAGAATGGTACTTAATGAATTATATTTTATCTCTGACAAATCTATGAGGTAGGTATTATATTCCATTTCACAGATAAGGAAATCAAGGTGAAAGAACTTGTCCAAGGTCAAATAGCTACATACATAGGCAATTAAGATTCCAACTGGACTATAAAGCCCGTGTTCCTAGTCACTCTTCTGCGAAGTGACTATTGAGGATAGTAATAACCAGATAGATAGATAGATAGATAGATAGATAGATAGATAGATAGATAGATAGACAGATAGATAAAATAGGAATAAAGAAGAATGGTAAAATAGAAAGCAGGCTGGAAGGAAGGTTTTAGAACAGAGCCTCAAGAGCACAACGGGTCAAATTCAGTCTAAGAAGCCTCTTTCGTATATATAAGGAAGGTAGAGGCTAAGACATGGGAAGCACTTGAAAAGCACACACTTAAGCCTAAAAGTCACACATAGAGCAATAAACAGATGGTCCTGGGTATCAGCAACCTCTTCAGCGATCCCAAATTATTTAAATCAGCATAACTCAAATTGTTTATATATTAGCTATCTGGGTTGCTATGTATATTATAACCAGAAAAGGAAGCAGACAATCTAACAATTCTAAATCATAAAAACCATAGACACGAACGAAAAACATCTTTGTCTCTTTTCCGTAACAAAACAAAATTTTAAGTATGTTGTTGAGATTGCAGAGGAGAGAGATCCTGCCTATCCTTTAGCAGGTAAGAGAGAGCAAGTAAAAATTAATTAAAATTGAATCCATTATTGTTTTAAGAAAAATAAAATTAGCAATAGGTTTCTAAAAATTAAGTGTACTGCATTCAGTCCTGTGTTTTAGTGACTATAACATAGATTATATGGTATGTGTATGTAAATATGAACATATTAGGGCTTTCACAGGATCTTGCAAAATCTTTCAACACTCAACCTCATCTTCCCATTACAGTTTTAAGTACATCAACCATAGCTTCTCCTGTCACAATGTCACAGGAGCTATAGCCCTGAAATCAGTCACAGACATTCCACATTGTGGCTTCAGTCACTCTTGCCACAAATGTCTTCATTGTTTTTATGGCAACGCTGTATAATATAATTGATACAGCATGGAATTTGGAATTCTCTTTGAAGGGAATCTTTGTTTTCCTATGATTTCACTTCTTCGAGCCTCTGTTTACTCAATAGCAAATTAGAGGTATTGAAAAATACTATATTATCCTATTGTTTTGTAACTCTATTGTTACTTTGCCTATTTGCCTCTCTAGCAGCATATGAAGAGTACCTGGTTTCAAGCTTGACACATCAGAGCTCTCAGTAATTGCTAGGTTGTTGTTTCCCTCTTAAGATTTTCTAAGTTATAATAAACACAAGGTATTTGAAATGATAGATCAAATCATCAACAAAGAGAAGATTCTGGTACACAGAACAGTCAACACTGAGAAGTAATAGCACTGTACCTGAACGGCTACCCTTTATTGGAGACTTACTAAGCCTTAAAAAATGTACGAAAATACCAAAAATAACGAAGTGCTATGTGAGGAAGGAGGGTGGAAATCACTGAGGTTATGAGAGAATCAGGCTACATTCAGGCTTCAAGGAAAGAAAGGGTCCGGTGCTGCCCCCTGGTGGGAGTCAGGGAATGTGGACACAAATTGCCAGTTCCTGGGGCTGGAATGACAGATTGTATGGCTAGATAAGAAAAGTCAAGAGCTCTGGAAATGGTTCAAAAATCTACCCTCCTCCCCCAAAAGAACATAATTTCCCACCAGGGCTACTATAGAAAAGTAGGCTGTCAGTTAGCTACTGGATGGTTACAAGTAAAAAGGCCCAACCTAACTGAATATAATCAAGACTATATACAAAGACCACTCAGTATCATTTAATTATTTCTAAAGTAACCATTTGGTTTTTGCTTTTTAGTTCAAGGCAATCCCAGGCTCAATTTCTTTCTAGGAACAATTTTGAATAATTTTTATTCAGCTCTTCTAATGACAGAAAGTTGGATACAGCCTATCGTGTAAGACCGCATACGATCTTTAGTTGAAAAGTTGTGAAGAAAAGTTAAAAGTGAGATAAGAAAACCTCAGAATTTTTTTTATATGTTCCTAATTTCTTATAGCTACTATAGGCTGTTTAAATTACTTAAATTTTCATGAGAAACTAATTTTTCTACATTTAATGGAAAGTCAGAAAGGCAGGATCCTGTAATGAAAAACACATCACAAGTCAAAATATGCATGCATTGCCTATAGGATTACCTGATAAATCAAGATTTTATGTTCCTCCTCGGAACAATGAGAAACATTAGTTCACAACTTAATTTCAAAGTAATAGCTCAGAAAATTGATTTTTAAATTATTTTGCAAACAAAAATCTTGCAAATATATCATATAATCATTATTATACTACCAATAACTCATTTAAACTATGAGAATATGTTTTCTTTCCAAGAGGGGGCTAGGATGGGGGTAAATTAAGCTATAAATGTAACAAGCACCAAACAAGATATAGATCATAGAGTTATCTTTTCTTCTCTAGGAGAAAAAAAATAATACACAGTTTTAAATGATTTGTGGATGTGCTTAGTTTTCAACCTGAATTCTAAAACCATTAGTCCTAATTTAGTTAAACTTTTAAATTAACAAAACAATAGAGAGTTTGTTCTTCTAAGTTCAATTAGTAGTTAGGGGTCCTAATGAGCAGTGCAAGAGTTAAACTCTAAAAAATATGAAAAATACCTGAATATACCAAATGATGTAAACTTGAGAACTATAAAGTCAATGAACTTACAGACTTAAGTTGATTAGTCTTATCTATGTAAGGCTAGACATCAACCAGCCTCCCAGTACTATTAGAGAATATTTGTTTTAAATTTAACTTAAATCTACCATCAAAACTTGCCCATAGCCAAAACATGAGCTTTAGCAGATGAGAAAAAAATGATTCTAGTGTCTTGAATCACACTTCCATAGCAAATGAGTCACAGAAACCTGTGAAGGCACTATGCCAGCAACTCCAAATTAATTTCATTACTGAATTAAATGAATACCACTTTTACTAATGTAAAATATTATTTTTCACTTAAACTAATGGCTTAAATAGTACATATCATGTTTTTAAAATACAGCTTGGAAGACATATTAAGCTGTACCAATTTTCTACAGTAACACAGACCTATAAAATTAAATCTTCAGATAGCACAGTCCCTAATCTGCCCTCAAACATTAGAGCTACGTTTATTTTATGTATCTAATACAATCTGCACCAAGATGCATTCAACAAACACTTGTTGATTTGAAGTCTTTTAAAACAGTTGAACCAGTGCAAAACTAAAACAGTATATGGGTAATATAATTTTATCTAGCTTTCTATAACACCTGAAAACATTATAATCTGTCCCAAGCCATTTCAGCAAAGCTTCTCTGTAAAATCATAACCTTGACTAAATTAAAAGCTGAGATCTCTATTACTTAACTTCACTGAAATGTCTTCCTTCAGTATCTGAGGACTTTAAAAAAAAAAAAAACCCATTTCTTCCTCTTGAATGCAAATTACTGGCAATCTGGTACAATTTTTGTTTTCTATGGTTTCTTTAGTAAAAGAATGGAGCTGAATTCTAAATTAGGATTTTCATTTAAATTCAAATTTCATTTTTAAAATGGATGCTCATTTTCTGAAGTTAGAAATATTATTTCTGAACTAAGTGGGTTTCCCTGAATACAGTCTAACTACCTAAAACAAAGTTGGAGTATCATATTAAAACCTGCACAGAAATGATTCATGGCTCAAATTCTGTAATCGTTAGGATATAAACATGTTAACATAAAATTATCTATGAATCTTAATATATTAACTTTAGAAACTAAAGTAGAACACATTTTAAAATCAAAATGTAACATTAAAATCAACAATTTATTATATTAAAGGTATTGCTTTTGTTTCTCAGACTGATGGCTTTTATAAGTTTTACTGTTTTAAAATCAGAAAATAAGTGAAAGTAAGTGATATCTCATGTCTACAATTTCTCATGTCTTCTAAAACCACTTTTTAAGAAAGTACATAGTGTTCATTATGGCCTAGGGACTGAACTGCTTTATAAATATTAACTCATTTTGTTTTTCATAAGAACTAAATTAGCAACCACAAACGTAAACTAGCACCCCATCCAAACCACTTTGGTTTTCCAGGTAAAACCGGTAAAGGTTTGGTTCTGTTTCCCAACTTTGCCCCAGATACAGTCTTGCTGCACGGCACCTTCACCTGACGAGCATGGTGAAAAACAGCAGCTAAAACGGTCATTTCTCCATTAAGACTTCTTGCAAAGAAACATCGAGCTTATTTGCAGCAGTCAGTCTGTTTCGTTCTGAGGCTTTAAAAGTTCAAAATCTAAAGTTAAGATTCTTTTCAGATATATTATGTGCAGATATAAATGTGCAGACATTCAAAGTATACCGCAGCTATAATGCTTTTGTTAAAACAATTCATATTCAATAGAGAGGGGGAAAAAGGCAATGCTCTCAAATTTCCACAGACGCTGAAGCTTCTCAAATTTTATAGTTCTGAATTCTTCCCTATAGAAGAAAGCATCGGCAGCAGCAAAGTTTGAAAGTGGAATTTCCTGAGAATGTGGGTGCATAATGATAAACATAAGCGACTGCAGCACTGGGTCATCTCATGAACAAACCGCTCTCTCTGTCAGGTAGGATTCTTGCTTTTGTTTGGCAGCAGGAAACCTCAAATACTCCTAGAAAGCAACTTCTGATGATTTTACAAAGCATTCAGTTTTTCTGATTGTCTTTATCATAAAATTATTACTATAGCATTCTACTACTACCAAATGGTGCTCGGAAGGCAGAAATCAATCCTTGGTGAAAGCAATCTAAAGATTCCTTTGTCTCATGACACAGAAAACAGATTCTTTTAGAATTTGGGAAACTGAACCCGCACTAGGAAAATTTCTATTAGAATTTGTCACTGGCCCAATTTTGCAACCTGTTTTTAAGTTTTGAGACTAATCATAAACTGAAACTACTAGCCCCTGTTTGGCACCATCTTTCGAAAAAGTTTGAGAAGCTGGATAAAGAAATGATGGCTAAAATATTTGCTGTTCTATGAATGAGCTCTTGTTACAATATAAAGTTGTGTGTGTGTGTGTGTGTGTTACTGCTTTTTCCTTCTCTATAAATATGTCAAATTTCTAGTTTATGTTTTAGTTTATGTCTAAATGCTAAAGCAACTTGCTAAATGTAAAAAACAAAAAGGCAAGGAAAAGGGAAAAATCAATTTTATTTTATCTACAGAATTCCCAAAGACGTGCCAATGTTTTCACTGAAATTAAACACACTTTATTTATTTATTTTTTGAAGTTAATCTTGGGTGTCATAGGGACATAGCCTTTAAGGTGGATTTTGCTGAAGGAATAAATTAGCCCAAGTTATTTTTCAGCAATTTAATTCTGGTCACCAGATCACTAGAATTTTACTAAGAAAAGCAGAGCAGAAATAAATGTTCTAAGGCTATCATCAATTATTAGGGAGATGTAGTCAAAAATGTGTTAATTGGATCCCAGCAGTAGCAGCCCTCTCAAAGTTTAATAACTGAACAAATTAACAAAGCAAACAAGTTTTTGGCAGGAGTCTCTGACCTAAGTAAGAAAAGGCTTGTTAGGGCTCTCATTATTTACATGCAGATGACTTTTGCTAATACGATGAGTTTAACCCTTTCATTAAAACAAATCTAGCACTTGTAATTGTTGTCTGCATTCAATTAAAATAAAATGCAGAATCCAAAATATATTTTCCTCTTTACTGTATTTACAGATCTATGTTTCTATCTTTAAAGTTGGTTAATATTTCTTACAAAGAAGCTTTTCAGATTAAATGTCTATTTATTTGTGTATATACATTTTCAGAATTTTAAGAATCAAGAGATATTCCAGAATGAGGGAAAAATATACATACTTCCTTTTTTTTACTCTATAAATTGGGTAAATTGTATGTGGATGAGATGAACCCAATTCTCACAAAGACTATATTGCATGCTCACTGTGGACAAATGTCTAATAAGCCTGATAAAACTACAGATGTACTAGTGAAAGGTGGTTAGTAACTGGGACTTGGTTTTGGATAATTTCATAGTCAAGTGCAAAAATATAGTATTAAAAATGCCAAAGGTACTGTTTTTAGATGAACTCAGTTTATGTAGTTTCTGTAAAAGGGTGATGTTCACACAGTTTATTTAGATGGACCAAAGCATTGACTTACTATTTTTTATCTACCTACTTGAGGCTGAACTCTATAAAAATTCAATCAGGTCCCTTAATGAGGAATCAGGCTAAAGTACATAGGATGGATTCCCCCACAGAGATCACAGGCGTTTCCCTACTGGTCATATACACCAGAGAATGATGTGCATAAGCACACATGGACACAAATAATTCTGTGAGTAATCAACACATCCTCGTGAATATCCCAAAAGACAACATGGAGGCTTACAGGAAAAGAAATGTATTTGTCCATACGTCTATCACATCGGAAAAAAGAATATGTACATACGTACATAGAACAAAAAGCCCAGACATTAACTAAATAGTAACCAAAGAGATGTTCATGTTTAATAATAATCAAGTACAATTATTTACGTAGTCTCAATCCTTTCAACAACTCTGTCAAAGTGAACGGCAGCTGCCAGAGGTTAAGTGAAGTGGCCAACATCATACAGGTGCACACAGTTCTGCTGGTATTTGAACCAGCTCCCCTGCTTACTCTTGGGTGTCCTGCACGGGGCTTTAGATTTAGAAGTGGGCAAGAGAATACTGCTTGGATATAGGGCAAAATTTGTATTTAGTGCTCTCATTATACCTGTGAAAGAGAAACTAGTGGAATTATCTACTTGTTTATGCCAAGTCTGATCTATCTATCATCTATCTATCTATCTATCTATCTATCTATCTATCTATCTATCTATCTATCTATAACTCTCATAAAAAGCTTATCAGTAGTATAGAGTCTTGGGTGGCGGTGGTCGTTAGGAAGAGACGGGTCTCTAGAGTTAGAGCGGGTTAAGCTCAGATTTATTTGTTTGGCTTCTTTTAGATACTTGTTGGGGAGACGCTGGGAAAAGGAGGGGAAGGAAGGACGTGAGTAGATCTCGTTTCTACTAGTGGTTTGATTGAGTGCAGGCCACGAACTGCCACTGTGAGTTCTGAAACTGATTTTGAATTCTGAGGAAAACACCTGAATGTCCCACCAATGGTAGGCTGAAAGCTTAAAGTTTCTTTTACTGTTAGGGTAAAGATACTAATTTAAGTGCTTCATCAGGAAATGAAACTCGCTTCCTTTCATTTCCTTATCTGTGGGAAAATCGAGATTCAACTTAAGTAGCTAGGTGATTTGATAAGAATGTGACGACTTTTTGATAGACTGGAAAAATAGTCTAAATACACATAGGTTTACAAGTTTTACCCTAGCCTCAACTTAAATTGGAATATGAAATTTAATCCTCTCCTTGCAGTAAATATTTTATAGCTATTCTCCAAGGTTAACTCACTTAGTAGAGCTCTAAAAGTACAGAAGAAAATTCCTGGAGTATTTAAAGAAATGTCTTTTGAGAATAAAATTAAATTCTTTCTTTTTTGCAATTAATACAATAAACAACAAATAAGACATTGCAATTAAATTAATCTGAGATATTAGAGTGTAAATTTAAGTGCAGTATGGGGTCTCCCTGTCTCAGACTGTACTCACTGGCTTCAATTAGTGGTTTCTGGCACAGGCTCCACAACTGGCACCGGGGTGTTTATTAAATAGCTGTGGGCTCTCATTATAGGTGTAAAGCTCGTTGCACGCACGAGGGCCACCAAGTGGACATGGCTGTGTGCGGACGGGCCCATCCCCTCTCATGGAAACAGACAGGTCCCAGCTGTCTGGGACAAGAACTCCAGACATCCCAGAGAAAATATCACGTTTAAAAGCTCAATTAAAAAATTATATATATGTATATAATATATCTGAGTTATGATGCATTAAAATTTCATCATTTTCAATTCCCAGTCCCCTGAATGTGCATGCTTATATGTCTGACATAACAAATCACCAATCCACAAGGATTTTCCTTAGGTTTCCTCAAATGCTAATTGTGTAGCAAATCTAATTAAGTGTGTATGATTCACTTCAGCAGTAGGTACTTCAGTTACTTCAGAATTGCCAAAGGGGATCTGAAATGTCTATTCTCCCTCCAAAACAATCATGCTACACGCCAAACTGATAACCATTAAACACAGCTGCAGAGCAAATGTGCGGTCTTGGTCCTGTAAATACAGTGTTCACACATCAATCTGCCCTGTGAGCAATTTCGGATTCAGAACTACCGATTACAGGTTTATGTTACTGTTAAATCAGTATTATATAGGAGTATTTTCGCCCAGCACAGCTTGAACAGCTTTCTATATGCCGTGAGAGTCTCCTCCACCTACAAATACTCACGGAAACTCTGAAAAGCCCAAACAGTGATAAATACATTCGATCAGCATCTTGTTGAACTGGTTTTCAAGCTCTATTCCTCACGTGAGAAAAGTCAAAGTTGCTGTGTGTCTTTGAGAATGTACTTATGGAAGAGTTAACGTGCAATATAGTTAACCTCATTCCTGAGGAAAATCACATATGCTGTGTTTATTATAAATGCTTTTCTTTTAGCTACAGTCAGTAATTATGCAAAACAAATCTATGGACAAATCTGAGTTTACAGAAATTAAACTATTTTTATTTCAGTAACTCAAATAATTTCCATGGAGGGGAATTCTTTTCAGAGGGGCTCTCCAAACTGGGTGGGTTGCCGGATGCTTCAGGCCATGACCGCATTCCCTCCTGAGGCTTAGTTAGATCACCATGGCAACTGCCCTTACCCTATCAATAAGCAACAGCTCCGAACACTGATATCCTTGAAGAAAGGGTTTCCTTTTCTGTGGCCATAACAATATGAACTAGTTTCAAGACTGAAATATCCCACTCTTCATGCAAAACAAGCAACACATTTGCTGACTGAATTCACTAGAATTCGTCTTTGTAAATAAATGCAAAACTAGTGAAATCAGCCACTGTAGCCCAGTTTAGTTTCAAAACAAGGTAAAATTTGTGACATAAGTAATTTAAGGATGTTGCAGCTGGAATGCGTGATGTGCAGAGGTCCAGGCAGCAGAATAAAATGAATCTCCAGAGAGCAAATGACATATCGGACGCAAAACTTTCAAGAAAACAACATATGCTTCCGCCCAGACTCTTGGACGCTCTTAAAAGAGGCACACATTTGAAGAGCTGCACTTCTTATCTGTGGTTATTTCCAGATACGTAATTATTACTGTGCAGGGTAGCAAATAAGCTGATTACATTTATTAAATTAAATAACATCTCCCTCCTATTTAAGGAGACGAATGTTTGCCAGCTTTGTCTTCACTGATTCAAGTATCAATCTCTGCATCTGTGCCTCACTGGAGGTGTGCAAAACCACCACCCCAAAGCCTCGTGCACACCGCCCTGCACAGCCCATTGTCTTAGAGGTACGTGCCTGACACGGAGTGGGCCCCAGTAGCTGTTCTCCTTATATTGTTTCACTCTGGGGCATTAACGAGCTTAGTCATTGATGAGGCAAAAAAATCAACCAGCCAGGAATTGGGGTGTGGACATTTTTGCTCCCTAGCAATTACTGAACACTGTTTACTCATCTACCAGACGCCACACTGTTTATTGTGATCATGCCCTCCCCTAGTTAAAAGCTTTTCCTGGCTCCCCAAAGCTTACTCTTTATTTATCCTGATTTCTCTCACAGCCCGGTACAGACATGCACAGGCCCACCTCCATTCCGAAGCTTACGCTCACCATTTTATAACACTGCCTTTACACAAACCTCTCTCTTTGCCAACTTCTGATTTTGCTGTCTCCCGCTAGCTTCACACAGTCCACTTTCCAAAATCAGCTCGAATGCTCTTTTCCAGGAAGCCTCATGACCTTGATGTTGATTTTTTAAAATTCACGTATTCAATCGTTTGTCAAATACTTCAGGGCCTGTTACGCCACTACCTTCATAGAGTTTTATATTCTAGTGGGGGAAATATGTATGAGGACGTGCTAGAAAGGAAGTATGCGGGGGTCTGTGATAGACAATAATAGGGAGCTAGAGCTCCGAGTTACAGGGAGAGCTCAGGAAGGAGCTTTCTGAGGAGGTGGTATTTGAAAACCATGAGTGACTAGCTCTGTCAAGAACCAGGTAGGAGCATTCCTGCCAGGTCACAGAAGTGCAAAGGCCCAGAGGCAGAAAAGAGCCTGACGTGATCCAGAGATGGAGAGAAAGCTGGTGGGCCTCTAGCACAGGAAGAGGGGAGAACTCACACGGGAAGAGGAACAATGAGGCAGGACAACCCGATGGCCAGGTGGCCACCAGACCAGCCCTGGCAGGAAGACAGTAACATATGTTTTTGATACTTCACATATCTATATTTTACTGAGTACATGCAAGAGGACCTACAGAGATTTACAAGATTCTCCAAGTAGACCCAGGGTTCACTTGCAGGAAATCAGAAATATCATCAGAGATGGATACTGGACTTGCTGAAAATGAGACACCAAACAACACAGGGACGAGGCTAATAAGTCAAAGCACACAATATAAACAGATTATTGGGGGGGAGGGGAATTTATTCTCCAAATAAATTTTGGGGAAATGATCACTTTGTTCAGTAGAAAACTTTCCTAGGATCTACACTGAAATGCCCATTTCTGAGGGAAATAAAAATAGGGGATTTTAGAATTGGAAGTACTTTACTGTACTTTGTGGCTAACTGGAGTCCCCTCCTGGCAAGTATTCAAATACCTTTTCTCTTCTAGTGATTCAATAGATTTACTACCATATCTAGTTCCTTTACGATAATACCAATTTCCCATTTACTCACGCTACTGACTTCCTCTCCCTATTTCTTATCTCCGCATCTCTCTCAGTGGTACTTTTTTATGGTTATGTATTATAAAGAAAAAGGCTCAAAACGGAAAAACCTAGCAATGCATGAAGATTATATTTTTGTAACTGTTATTTATTGTTCCTTTGGCAAGGATTAGGAATCCATTGCAGATAGAAACAGATTTTCATATGCTCCATCTAGGAGCAGTAGAGAAAAACCTTCCCTCTCATTCATGTGCTTGCTGGGTTTTTGTTTTTTGTTTATTTATTTTGAGAGAGAGAGAGAAAGCACATGCATGTACAAGCAGGAGAGGGGCAGAGAGAGAGAATCCCGAGCAGGCTCCAGCTGTCAGCACAGAGCCTGACACTGGGCTCGATCTCACAACCCCTGAGATCATGACCTGAGCTGAAATCAAGAGTCACATACTTAACCAATTGAGCCATTCAGACACCCATCCTTGCTGGGTTTTCTGTCATCAAAGCCAATTACAATACAGCAAATTCTGAGGCAGTCTCATAATAATGTTGCTACCTAGCAACTTGAGGTAATTGTAAGGTAATATAAAAATGAAGGCAAAATATAATTAGAAAGTTTTCCATGCATTCAATTATACAACGTTGAGGATTTATTCGTTTTTGCTTAGCATTTATTTTAATTCTGATTTATAAAGATTCTGATTTTCTGAAAATTCTATTATTTGGAATTATTAGTTGGAACCTGTTAGAAAGTTTAATTCCAATTAGCTATCTTTTTATTTACTGAAAAAATGTTTTCTTTGTGAAAAAGAATGACAAAACATCTCAACTTCTTTGGTTCTCGGACTAATTACTGTACTAGAAAGTAGAAGACTTGGGTCCTTGTCCTGAATCTGTTATCAACTAGGTAAGTGACAAGACAGTGTGGCTCTAGCTTTTCTTTATCATTCACACTGCCTGCCAGGGTACATTGATCAGCATGATAATAAGGGAAATCGAACTCCAGACACTGAAAGAGTAAATGCCCTTCCTGAATCCCTTTAATAGAAGTCATTCTAGCATACAATGTCTGGCACACAGCAGGCACTCACTCAGTAAAGGTTTACTTGGAAAACTCCAGTTTTCACTTATCTTGACATCTTTCAGACAAGGAGAAAGTCAAGGGCTTGTGAGGCATTTGTGCTTCAATACTGAACACAGAAGCCAACAAATTCTGAACAGAAAGAATTTCAGGTCTGATTTCTTGACAGAGCTTAGACTCAACGTTGTCAGAGGACTATTTTCACACTCAAATGGTAAAAAAATGATAATAAAATGTTGATGGCCACAGAGCCAAAACAAAACAAACAACAACAAAAAGAAGAAAACAAAAGAAACCCCAAGGACCTTAAGAAATCACAAAATGCTTTTGTTTAAGAATAAACAGTAGGGCTCCAGTCATGATCTCATGGATCATGGGACGGTTCATGAGATGGAGCCCCAGGTAGGGCTCTGCGCTGGCAGCACAGAACCTGCCTGCTTGGGATCTTCTCTTTCCCTCTCTCTCTGCCCCTCCCCTGCTCACACGTGCTCATGCGCGCTCGATCTCTCTCTCTCTCTCTCTCTTTCTCAAAATGAATAAACAAAATAAAACATTTTTTTAAAAAAAGAATAAACACTGAAAAGGGCTAACTCCATAGTAAGGAGACCAAAAGTACTTACGAGTTGGCCATATCAGTGAAAAAGATCTTATTAACAACATGGGTGGGAAAGACATCACCAAAGAGAAGTGTCAGAATCTCGTGAATAAGGAGGGCAGAGAGGGTGGGGGAAACACTCTCTCATTTGCAATAAAGCCCCAGAAGTTTGACAGTAACTTCTTTGATAATGAAATACAAAAGCACAAATTCCTGAGGTTAAAAGGTAGGAGCATTCCTCAAGGGAAAATCAGAACCTCTAGGACATGGTAAAATATTAGATATTTAGATTTAGCAAATGTAGGCACAGGAAAGACTGGGAGCAAATACTTTCAAATCACTTATCTGGCAGAGGTCTTATATCACAGGATATGTAAACAATTCTCCAAACTCATCAGTAAACAAAGAAATGATCCAGTTAGAAACTGGGCCAAACACAGGAACAGGCATTTCATTAAAGAGGAGATAGATGCCAAATAAGTGCATGGAAAAATGTTCAACACATTAGCTACTGGGGAAATGAAAACTAAAACCACAATGAGATATCACTACACTCCTATTGCACCAAAAATAAAGATAGTGACAACACCAAACACTGGTGAGAATGTGAAGATCTCCCATACATGGGGCGGGGAACATAAAATGGTACAGACACTCTGGAAAACAGTGTGGCAAATTCTCATAAAACTAAATACCCACTCATACCGTATGTCCTAGCAATTGCACTCTTGGCCATTTATCTCACAGACATGAAAACTTACCTTCACAAAAATATACAAATTTCACGAGTTCTTCATAATAGCAAAAACTGAAAACAATTCAACTGTCTTTCAGTGGAGAAATGGTTAAAAAACTGTCGTATGTTCATACACCCCATGAAAATGAAAATTAATAATCAGTAATAAATAGGAACACACTATTCATATACTCAACAACCGGATGGAGTTCAAAGGCATTATGCTTAGTGAACAACGTCAAATTTCAAAAAATTCCATTCATATAAACATTCTTGAAATGACAAAACCATAGAGATGGAGAAAAGATTATTGGTTGCCAGTGGACTGGAGGTGGGGGAGGGTACAAATAAAAAAGGTATCGTGATGGAACAATATCTTGATTGTGGTGGTGTCTATTCCAGTCTATATGGGGGATACAACTGCACAGAGCTGTGTGAACATACACACAAATATAGGCTGAATAAATGATGAAAAGTTTTGTAGTCTAGTTAACAGCATTGTACCAATGTTGATTTCCTGGTTTTGACATCATATTAGAGCTATATGGGATGTCCCCATGGAGAGACACTTGGTGAAGGGTCCACAGGGCTGTGAGTACTATTTTTTGCAACTTCCTGAGTGCCTATATCATTGAAAAACTTATTTAAAAGACTTTTTAAAGATATAGGTTAAAATAAATATCTTGCTGATGTGCGTCTCTCCATAAAAAAGAAGGCATTGGGGCACCTGGGTGGCTCAGTCCTTAAGTGTCTGGCTTGATTTCAACTCAGGCCATGATCTCATTGTTATGGGATGGAGCCCTGCCTCTGGCTCTGTGCTCTGTGCTAACAGTGTGGAGCTTGCTTAGGATTCTCTACCCCCCCCAACCCCCCCCACCCCGNATAAAGTTAAAAAAACAAAAACAAAAACAAAACACAAAGAAGGTATAGATGTAAGGAGGTAGAAAGCCCTAAAACTGAAGTAATAACCAGGCTCTTGGGTGGAGTCTGTCAGGAAGCATCTGACTCTGGGCAAATTAGTCTTCCGAATCTCAGTTTTTCTCACTTGTGGAAATAGTAGGTCTATTCCACAAGCTTCTAAAAATGGGATGTGCTAATTTTAGTGAAGTCTAGTACGTGCTTGGCACACAGTGGATGTTAGTTTCCTGGTTTCTTAACCTATGCTACATTATAGTGAAACAGACAGTCAGACAGAAGGAAGGTCATAGACCCAGAAGAAGTGCAAATGCCAAATCTGAGGGCTACTCCAAGCCTCAGTGACTACACGGAGGACCCCAAAGAACACAGGAATTGTGGCCTTAGTCAAGGAGTAGCTTGAGGCTCTGCTGCCATTACTTTGTGGTAGAAACTCTTTTCTGCAAAATGTGTTCCCCAAAATTGAAAAATAAATTTAAAATAGCTTTACACTTACAGAAAAATTGTGAAGACAGTACAGAGTTCTCATATACCGCATACTCACTTTCCACTATTACTAGCATCTCACATTAGTAAAGGTACATTTGTTACGATTAACAAACTAATGTTGATACATTATTATTATTATTTAAACTCCACTCTTTATTCCTATTTCCTCGGTTTCCCGCTGATGTCCTTTCTCCATTCCAGAGTCCTACATTCTGTCTTCTTGTTTCATTAGCATCTCCTTGGCTGTGACAATTTCTCAGACCTTCCTCGTGTTTGATGACCTTGACAGTTTTAAGGCATGCTGCAGTGTGCCCCTCAATCAGGATTTGTCTGATGATTCTCTCATGATTGGAGTGAAGTTCCAGGGTTTTTTTCCTCAAGTATTTTTAGTCCAAACTTTAATCCCAAATTGAGGAGAGGAGATTAAGTTGGACAGTTTAAATTTCCAGAAACTAACAAGTGGTTTTCTGTTTATTCTCTTGTTGAGAAACTGCTTTGGGATACTAAACATTTCTTAAGAACATTATTGTCACCATTAAATAGATCAACCTAACATTTGTCAATTACAACCAAACACAAAACAGTTCTAAGAGTGATGGTTATTAGCTTTATCTTAAACAGTCTTCAGACCTCTAACAACCTTCTTTTATTTCAACTGTTAATTCCATTTGTAGGAGGCTTTGACAGTCCTTTACCAAGCTCTCATTGTGGGGTGTGTGGGTGGCTAGTTGGTTGAGCGTTGGACTCTTGATTTCCTGGCTCAGGTCATGATCTCACAGTTCCTGGGTTTGAGCTCCATGTCAGGGCTCTGCACTGAAAGCATGGAGCCTGCTTGGGATTCTCTCCCTCACTCTCTTCCCCACCCCTGCTCTCTCTTTCAAAATAAATAAATTAATTAAAAATATATATATTTTAAAAACTCTCATTAGCATTTGTTTCATTTTCTAAGCAGAGTTTACAGAATCTTAAGATGATAAATTCAGGNCTTTTTTATAAAATAGCAACCAAAAAAAGGATAGCAATCTATTTGCCTGATAATCTCCAGAAATACAATGATATCCCCATGTATCTGGGGGGAAACTGACACTTCCCACTGTTCAAGGATGGACCTCTGCTGATTGAGCAAATTGGCATATTCCATTCTCCTGACTTTAGTCTCTGGCTCAGGAAATATAACTTTAAAATTTTAATTTATTTTTTTATTTTTTACTTTGTTAAAGTTTATGTATTTATTTTGGTGGAGAGAGAGAGAGAGAGAGAGAATGCAGGATGCAGGAGGGGCAGAGAGAGGAGAGAGAGAACAAACTCCACACCATCAGGGCAGAACCCAATGCGGGGCTCAAACTCACGAATCATGAGATCATGACTTGAGCCAAAACCAAGATTTGGATGTTTAACCAACTGAGCCACCCTATTTTTTTTTTTTTTAATTTTTATTCTAAAGGAAAGAGAAAGACAGCAAGAGAGAGAGAGAGAGAGAGAGAAAGAGAGAGAGCAGGTAAGAGGGTAAGAGAATAAGAGAGAAAATCCCAAGCAGGCTCTGTCCTTAGCACAGAGCCTGATGCAGTGCTCGATGCCACAACCCTGGGATCATGATCTGAAGAGAAATCAAGAACTGGACGCTCAACCGACTGAGCCATCCAGGCACTCTGGAAAATATGACTTTAATGGTCTAATGAGGGTGAATCTAGACTACTTGCTTGGTTCTCCTAAACCCAGATGGCCACCAGGAAAGAAGTCAGCTCTGAGGTCATTCATTTGATACCCAGCCCCCTCCCAGCAGATTTAAGAAGGAGAAGGACAAGGTGACCACAGGCACGGGCTGGAGGATAAGAAAGGAGGATGGGGACAGCAGGGAGGGACTGGGGAAAGGACAGTTGTATTGAAATTACCTAGAGGTTTTACAAAGTGCAAGTTCATCCCTGACCCCTAAATTGTCAATTCGCCGCCCTAAGGGACTGGCTGAGCCTCCCTACTATGTATGCTAATGCATGTATGCTACTAAGTTGTTACTGATATGTGCAAGCTATAGTTTTTTGAGGTACAGCCCCATCTCTCTTCTTCCTTTAACCACGAAACCTTAACAAAATGATAGTCCACATTCCCTGTCTTGGTTTCTTCCCCTGCCACTCATTTCATTTCTGTAATTATTCCAATCTAACTGTGTCTTACATAACACTCCCTCAGAGTAGGGCTCACACCTGACTGCACATTAAACTCATTTGAGGAAATGGGGCGCCTGGATGGCTCAGTCAGTTAAGCGTTCGATTTCGGCTCAGGTCATGATCTCGCGGTTTATGAGTTTCGAGCCCCGGGTCAGGCTCTGTGCTGACAGCTCAGAGTCTGGAGCCTGCAGCCTGCAGCCTGCTTTGGTTTCTGTGTCTCCTTCTCTCTCTCAAAAGTAAATAAAAAAATTTTTAAAAAATCATTTGAGGAACTTCAAAATTGATGTCCCAAACCCGAAGGGCTCTGATTCATTGTCTGAGGTATGGTCAGGTCACCAGGAATGTTAAAAACCTTTGGAGACTCTACCATACAAGTAGGAATGAGAACCACAGTACCACTGTGCAGCTGCTACAAATGACCTCTGAATCACTGGAGTCAATGAATTTTTCTCAGCTGTTTCTCCCTTAGGCTGGACTGGTAGAAAATAGTCAGCAAAGAGGAGAAATAATTCTTTTTTCACCAAACATCTCCTAAAGTTGGAAAGAGAGAACAAAATCGATGTGCAGAAAGGAGCTCTAGGAATATGTAACTTATGATAGCTAACGTGCCCGGATTTGAAGGGAAACAATACTGCTTGAGAAAGTGTATGTGAGGGAAATACGAAAGGGGAAAGAGGAGAAATCACTGGACACAAAATGGTCATCAAATTCCTTCCTACTACAGAACAACTCGAAATGGGTCACTTTATTGTATAAAGCCACTTATTAAACTGATTCAGAAAAACTCCTTGCAGGCGTTATAGTGCCTTAACGTCTCTTAGTGTTGGGAGGTGATGTGTGTTAAAAGAAAATCTGAGATAGCAGAATTTCTTTTCTGTGTGTTTTCAGAGACAAAAAATGATCATTAAAAAAAAGGCCTATTTGTGTTACGTGTTCACAAGTAACACAATACTTTAGGAGATAATACTTCAGAAGCAGGAAACAAATTAAGAAGGTGTCTTTCTGGAACTGAAATAACACTAGTAACACTACCACAAATAAAAGAGCCACCCCCCACTGAGCAGATGCCAGGGCTCCAGTATTCAGTGTGACTTGCACTATGTCATTAATCTTCATGAACCCTACGAGAGGAAAGAAGCTTCAGTGTCCTCATTTTAGATACGAGGAAACTGAGGCATAGAGTCAGGTCACTAGTCCTGTTTGCATGTGCCAGAAAGAGTATTTGAAGGCACCTCTGTCCATTTCCAGAGCCTGAGTTCTTAACTGATATGCTCTTTTATACACTGTTATGAATCTACCAAAATGAGTTTAAAATTTTTTTTCTAAATCCCTAGACACACCAGCCTATATTAAAAAAAAAAAATCATTAGGCAAATTGACATAGAACATGTTGGGCAATTCAGGACAGCAAAAACAGAAGGCAAAAGCAAGTTTAACCTAAAATGTAAAGTCCAGAGCCAGTCACTTGGAGTTTTCCATGAATGTTTATTGGTGATGATGGACCAATTATAATTTTATACTATTCTTGATTCATGTTATTTCTGCAACTTTAAAGTCTTCCCGTTGTGAATAAATCTTCCAATGGTTCTGCTTTCCATTTCCACACAACCACAAGTCACTATGGCAAAGGGTCCTCTAACTAAAGGTGGCTAAGTAGCTCCCAGTTCCTAATGATTTCATTTTTGCTTAGAACACACACACCACCAGCTGACTTCCACGGACTTGAAAATGACAGCTTCATAGTAAATAAAGGAGAAATGATGGCAGTATTCCGAAAAAGTACTCACCTCTTAGCCGCTAAAAAATAGACACATTATATGCTCTATATAGTGATAATAAGAGCATCTCTCCTCTTAAGTGAATGCTCCTTGAAGGCAAACACCATATTCTACTCAACACTGCTTCTCTACTGCCCAACACATGTGGTAGACTCCATGTAAGTACCTGCTGAGCTCATTTAACATTTGATATTCAACAAAATACTACAATATACACATTAGATGAGGAAACACATTTGATTTCAGATCATAATTTTCTACGGGAAATCTCACATGTAACTGTTTAAATTTTACAAAATGTAACTGGGCGCACATAGAAACAGAAAAGCAGGAAAGGAACATTTTATGTTTTGATAACTCCTGAATATTTTATAGCTCTCAAGAATATGAGACATCATTTTCCTGTTTCATATTAGTTGAAATACATTAAAGATGATGATTAATGAAGAATTATCCTTCATTTAAGCATCCTTTTTTAAAATTTAGGCAAATTTGGGTTATCTGAAATTTTCTGAGGATTCAATAAGTTACAGTCATGTTAATGAAAAATATACATATTTAGGTTACAAAAGAGCTACGTATTGGATACAGCCCTTAAGAAGCTCCCACATTAGGAATCCAACATCATCTTCATGACCACATGGATGGCAATTCATCTATGTCCATGCGAGTTAAACTACCATGACCATTCAATCTAGTACTAGAAGTTCTAGCTGTATCAATCACAGAAGAAATAAAGGGCAATCCAAGTTGGTGAGGAAGCACAGCTGCCAGTATTTGTAGATGACATGATACTAAATATCAAAAACTCTACAGACTCTACCAAAACAGTATTAGAATAAATGAATTCAGTAAAGTTGCAGCATACAAAATTAATACACAAAGTCTGTTGCATTTTCTATAAACTAATAATGAAGTAGCAGAAAGAGAAATTTAGAAAACAATTCCTTTTTACAAATGCACCAAAAAGAATAAAATACCTAGGAATAAAATTAACCAAGGAAATGAACTACCTATACTCTGAAAACTATAAGAAAGGTAACACAAAACTATAAGACAACACAAACATGGAAAGATATACCATGCTCATGGATTAGAAGAATTAATACTGTTTAAATGTCCATACTACTCAAACCAATCTACAGATTCAGTGCAATCCTGACTAAAATAACAATAGCAATTTTCACAGAACTAGAACAAATAATCCTAAAATTTATATGAAACAACAAAAGACTTCAAATAGCCAAAGCAATCCACAAAGCGACAGTAATCAAAACAGTATGGTACTGACACAAAAATAGACACATAGATCAATGGGATAGGATATAGAGCCTGGAAATAAACCTATACTTATATGGTAAATAAATCTATGACAAAGGAGGAAAGACTATACAATGGTGAAAAGACAGTCTTTTCAATAAATGGTGTGGGGAAAATCGGACAGCTACATGCAAAAGAGTGAAGCTGAAACACCTCTTACACCATACATAAAACTAATTTCAAAATGGATTAAAGACCGAACAGTGAATCCTGAAACCATAAAACTCCCACAAGAAAATACAGACTGTAATCCTAGATATCAATTTTAGCAACATATTTATAGATATGTCTCCACAGGCAATGGAAACCGAAACAAAACTAAAAACATTTTGCACATCAATAAAACAAAAAAGTAATCTACTGAATGGGAGCAGATATCTGATAAGGAGTTAATGTCCAAAATACATAAAGAGCTCATACAACTCTATACCAAAAAGCAAACAATCTGATTAAAAAGTGGGCAGAAGACATGAACAGACATTTCTCTAAAGGAAGACACACAGATGGCCAACAGACACATGAAAAGATGCTCAATATCACTCATCATCTGGGAAATGCAAATCAAAACCATAATGAAATATCAACTCACACCTATCAGAATGGCTAAAATAAAAAACACAAGAAACAGCAAGTGTTGGCAAGGATATATAGAAAAAGGAAGCCTCTGCACTGTTTCTGGGAATGCAAAATTGGTGCAGCCAATTTGTAAACCAGTATGGAGTTCCTCAAAAAGTTAAAAATAGAAATACCATATGATCCAGTATTTCCACTAGTGCATATTTACCCCACGCCCCAAAAAATAAAAATGCTAATTCAAAAGGAATATATGCACTCCTATATTAATTGCAGCATTATTTACAATAGACATGATATGGAAGCAACCCAAGTGTCCATCAACAGATGAATGGATAAAGAAGATGTGGGATATATATATTTGTATATATATATATACATATACATGTATATGTATGTACACACATATATGTATATACATGTATATACACATGTATATACACTCACATATACAATTGAATATTACTTAACAATGAAAAAAGAATGAGATCTTGCCATTTGTGACAAGATGGATGGACCTAGAGGGTATTATGCTAAGTGAAATAAGTCAGATACAGAGAAAGACAAATACCATGTGATTTCACTTGTATGTAAAATCTAAACAAAACTAATGAACAAACAAACAAAAAAACAGACTCTTAAGCACAGAGAACAAACTGGTGCTTGCCAGAAGGGAGATGGGCAGGGGTATGGATGAAATAGCTGATGGGCATTAGGAAGTACAAACTTCCAGTCATAAAATAAACAAGTCAGAGAGATGCAAAGTACGACACAGGGAAAATGGTCAATAATATTTTAATAACACTATACGGTGACATATGGTGACCACACTTATCAAGGTGAAAGGGAAAAAAAAATTACTATGACCATTCCACAGATGTCCTGTTCAGGTAATCCTCCCTGACAAAGGATAGGACTACAGAAATAGGGCTTTCCAGGAAAGGTGATTCAAGAGAATTGGGAAAAGATCTCAAGTTAGGAGTCAGAAGATAAAGGGTCTTTTGTTCTCTGTGTCCCTTCAAACCCAGACATTTACGGATAGAAGATGTGTGCCACTCCACACCCACTGCTGACATTCCCCACCTGTGGCAGACCGGATGGTGGTACTCCGTTTCTCTGAATGTGGAAGCCTTCTCAACACACTCGAGGTAGCTCCTACCCAGACTGACAGGAATGGCATGTGAAACAAAAGCTAGCAGCTTTAGATAAACTATACTGTCTAATTCTTTTTCTGATAAGATGTCACCACTTTCATAATGTGAGCTTGCTTAGATCATAATAGACTCTATCCTGGGGTATATTGTCTCTGGGTATTTTTATTGGATTTTTATTAATCTCATACTTTTTGGGGGAGCATATCACAGGTATAGTGTAGAAACATCTCATTTTTGTGAGATTATCAATGGTTTAATTTATTCAGCGGCCAAAACAATCTCTGAGAGGACTTTACATTTCAAAAGTAAATGCAATATTGTTACACATGTATAAATGTTGTAAGAAAATATTTATTTACCTGTATAATAAAGCCAGAAGAAAATAATGTAAGGATATATTGGTTACTCATAATTTGATATTGTAATTATAGCAAATTTAAAAATGTAAACATACTGTTTCAAATTTGAAAAGGACTTAGTCTAATTTATCATGCTTTCATGAAAGTTGAATTCGTGTTTTCTCTTTTAAAAAAAGAACATGTGTTCACTTTGGTATAAGTCAGATTTCATTTTGCTCATTTGAGACTAAGGAGGAAGTGCTTATATTTAGTACATTTAAAATTTAGCAAGATTTATACAATGTTTCCTATTTCAGTAAAGACTTATAAGCAAATATAACATGTGGCTGATAACATAACTCCAAAAATGAATTGATTCTACAACCCTATTAATATTTTAAAGAAGCTGCTTTGAAGGTCACATTTAAGACTAATAATATAGCTTACTCACAGCAAAAATTAGATTCTTTTAAATTATCATTCTCCATATTATCTCACCAAATTTATAAACATATAATGCTTAAAGAAAAATGTGAGCTATCTTACTAATATAAATTAAGCCTTATAAATTATCTTGCGGAAACTGACAATTCCTATATTACATTTCCGTGTCTGTAGGCTGTAATCTCGTGACTTCGCTTATGCAATACAATCAAAGGACGTCTAGGTTTCTTATGCATCTAGAGGCAACTCCTAAACCATAAATAAGAGAGAAAAGCTGGCCTGAATCAAGACATTTGTTCCATATTATGATGGCAAGAAAGTGATGAGTAATTCAGGAGAGATCATGATGATAAATGGTGACATTAATAATATTACCACAATTATTGAATGTTTTTTGTATGCTGTATGCCATTTTAAAACCTTAACATTATTAACTCGTTCAAACCTCACAACAGTTCAATGAGATGGGTGCCACCAATGGAAAAACTAAAGACAGGTTAAGAAATTTGTGCAAGTCTGCACTCTCAGTAAGGTGTCAGCCAGTATTTTGATTCCTATTGGTTTTCTTTAAAAGTAAGGGATGCAAAGAAAAAAAGGCAAGTTGTGACACAGACTTCTTTTCCACATCAAAAATTCCACAAGTGTAATTCTTTTCATAAAGATAGGGTAAAAGCAGAAGAGTTCTCTCCTTAGCCTGGTCATACTATCATGTGTCCAACCCTAGCTGCCTCTGGACAACTGTGTCTGAATCCCCCAGGGAGACTTGAGGGCTTATCTTTCCTGAGCTCACACTACAACACACACGTGTGTATATATATATAAATGTACACACATCTCCATCCAGCTGTCTTGTAAGAGCAATGATCACACTGGATGTCTGTCTAATACAGTGTTAGCTTCCTGAAGCTAACTGAAGGGGTCCTAATCTTTTTATCTAATTATCCTTATACTTTGAACATTTGAGTGATTAAGTGATTAAGTGTCTCATCCGGTTTTGGAAGCCCCAACCAGCTCTTGATAGAAAAAAGGTTCAGTGGGAAGAAGTAGGAGGTAATAGGGTTTTGAACTATTGCCCAAACACCCAGCATTGTTGGGATTTTACTGCCATTTCTGGGGAGCAGGGTGTATGTCCTGATGCAAGGAGCTGAGGAAAGTCACAGGAAGGACCGAAAACTGTCATATTTAGGACTCAGAGGAGAAAACATGTCAAAGAAAGACCTAGAGCTGCTGGCGAAAATTAGAGGGAGAGACAGCCAGAATTCCAGTCTGTCAAACAGAAGGGTAACTGGTTGAGAAGCCTTGATCTATGCACTGGGTTTTGTGCTACTATATCCCGGGCCCACTATGAGGAAGAAGAGGGACCATGGTCTCCCTCAGGTCCCCGATGACAAAAAGGGAAGCAGATTCCGGTAGGAAGGGTAATTGCCCTGAAAAAACTGCCCCTGTCCTAATCCCCAGACACTGTGTAAATGTTACCTTACACAGCAAAAAGCATTTCACAGAAGTGATTACGATCAAGGATGTGGAGATGAGACTAGTACCTGGAAAATTCAGGTAGGGCCAATCTAATTACATGAACCCTTAAATTTGGAGAACTTTCCCAGCGATGGTCAGAGAGAGGGCACTAAGACAACAGAAGGCGGAAAGACACAACACTGCTGGCTTCGAAGATGGAGGAAGATGGAGCCATGAACCAAGGGATGTAACCAGCCTCTAGAGGCTGGAAAGGGCAAGGACGACCCTCAAGAGGATCCTCCAGAAAGGAACGCAGCCCTGCCAACGTCTTGCCTTTAGCCCAGTGAAACATGTGTTGAATCCAGATGTACAGAACTGAAAAATAATAAATTTATGTTGTTTTAAGCCACTACATTTGTGGTAATTTGTTGTGGCAGTAATAGAAAACTAATACAGGGGTCTTCAAAATCTCAGTCAAGTCTACCCCTTGAGGGAATCACTGAAGAGGCCCCAAGTTTGTGTCAGAAGCCCGGGCAGAGAGGCAGGCCACATCTGACCCTGAGAGGAATTGGAAGGAAAACTTTTTAGAGAATCGGACCAAGCCCAGAGAGAGTACCTAAGGTAAAAGGCTGATAGCATAAATCCTTTTCCTCGTTGAAGAAATGCTGCTCTGATTCTAAACCCCACCCCAAGATTCTCTTCTGGGAAGGCTGATTTGAGCCACCTCAGAATGTCTGAAAGCAAACAGAATAAGAGCCACACTGTTCACTGCTCCTAAATAGTTTCTGCCCTCCACTGCAATCCAAGGCCAGAGCAGTCTGTGCATGAGACGAGGAGCCAGTCCACAAAGCTTTCTGGAACAAAACCCATGCCCAAGAAGCAGGGAAACAATAGCTTGTTACCGCTGAGAGATCAAAACAAGTAAGATCTCTTTCCTCTCATTTCTGCCAGTACTTCTAGGCAAAGAAAGCAAAAATCATAAGACAAATGTTAGTGGTATGAGGCATTTTATTTTAAGAACTCCTTGTGGGAAGTATCTTGATTTCATAATTCTCTCCATTAATTAAGAGCGAGGATAAAGTGAATGAAGAATGGACAGCATAAACACATTTGCTTATGTTGTTACCCATCACATAATCATATAATATGAAGCTGGTAGTTGCTGGGAAGTTGTGATGGAAAGAGGCATATTTTTATCCTTGTAAAGAATGAGAATAATGACCATGTAATATGGAAAAAAACATGGATGCAAAATGAAATAAAAAATAACCCGTTTGAGTTTGAGTTTTGCTGAATCTATGTCATAGAATGATGCAGAACTTGAATTACTTTTCATTTACAAATTAAATCATTATGATTCAAGGAAAATCTAAGATAATCAAGTATAACTTTAGTTCTTAAGATGATTGGATGCTCAATTAAAAAATAGCTCATTGAAGTTTGTAAATGTTTTAACATCTGCTTTAGGATTTAACTGTCAAACTAAATTATCCTAAATTTGAGACTGTACTACCTAACAAAGCCTACCAGTTGTTTTCACTGCTTCAGAATCTTGAAATTACAGAATCTGAATGAAACCTGAGAAGTCACTCTAGTCCAACAACTTGCCTGATGGGATGATATCCCTGACAGATATTTTTACTTTTTAAAAGGCTCCAATGGATAAAGCATTTTTCCTTCTATTATCTCCTACAGACCACTTTGTGCCCCAACTCAATGTTGCAAACAGAGAAGAAAGAGAAGGAAATGGTCATTTATTCTGTGCTTACTACGTGTCTGATACCGCAATAGGTGCTATGTAGATATTTAAAGAACTTGTTTTTCACATCATCCCAGTGAAATACTATGAGCTACATTTTATAGATGAAATAAACAATAGGCTAAAATACCTGATAAAACTACTTCCTCTCTAAAAGAACTAAAATTCACAGTTAGATAACAGGTAAATATTTCAGAGAAAAATATTTTAAGAGACAAAATTAGTAGGTAAATGCATTCTTTTTAAAATTATTTCAATGTTTATTTATTTTTGAGAAAGAGACAGAGACAGAGCATGAATAGGGGAGGGGCAGAGAAAGGAGGAGACACAGAATCTGAAACAGGCTCCAGGCTCTGAGCTGTCAGAACAGAGCCCGATGTGGGGCTCGAAACGATGAACCACAAGATTCTGATCTGAGCATGAAGTCAGACACTTAACCAGCAGAGCCACTCAGGCACCCCTAGGTAAATGCATTCTTGATCCTCAAGTTCACTGCCAATAATCTATATTTTTAATAAGAAACCAGAAAATAACCAATAGGCTTATAATGAGGAACTAGTGTAACAAACAAAATAACATTAAATTTGTAGGGAACAAATGTCAATTTGGACATTTAGATCATGTCCCATATTAAAACAGAATATGCTTAACATGAACACAAGTGAATTATACATTTTTCAAAATATCTATATATTTTGTAGTTTTGTTACCCTTTCTGTATGATACTGACATTTTTTTCACTAGAAGTTATTTTATAGACATAAAAGGACACATCTGGAGATTTTTTAGGTTTCAATGTACTCAACCGAAATTTTAAGAGAGACATGCTCTTTCATGAGGAATGTGTTTGAATAAAAGGTAACCGAAAATCATTAGTACTGTACGGCACAGAACAGTGACAGGGAAGGAACAGAAACATTTAATATTGGATACGGTCCAATTTTAGATTATGGAAAAAATAATACATAAACTCACTGCTTTTCTGTTATGCATTTGGCAATATACTAGGCACTCTGCATACATTATTGCATATAATCACTACATGTTAGATTGATCATCTCCGTTTTTCAGATAAGGAAATTAAGATTTCTTAAGGAAAATAACTTTCCCAAGAAAACACAGCTATTGTGTAACAGATTCTAAGCCCAGTCTATTTAATTAAAAGCCTTTTTCTCCCCTTGGAAAAGAAAAGTTGGTGGTGAAGACCAGTTGAAGGACTGAGGAGCAAATTTCAGAATAAGCTGCTACTTATGTAACTTAACTGACAAGAGAGGCTTGTGAACCCAAGTTCTGCTTCAAGGGTGAAGAAATTTCATGAACAGGTCTCAGATGGGCTGGCACTCGGCCTAATGAGCAATGCTTCTGGAAACTGACCTTCGCGTCCTCAGTCTCACAGTGAATACCATTCAGAAATGTGCTGGGGTTTGTTTGCACCAGCCAGTCACTACCGATTAGCAGGTGGGCTTGGAGCCAGTCTCCAGAAGGAGAATCTCCAGGAGGATGTGGGGGTCAGGACAAAGGCAAAGGGAAGTGTTCAGGCCTGGTATCAATCCACACGCTGCCTGACTCCACGGGAAAACGCAAAACTATACCTCCATGTGATAGCATGCTGTGTCCTCACCGGATTTGTTTCCGTAACTTTCTGTATCATTTTCCCTTAGTGAAACTAAATTCTTCCTCCGTGTCTGATAGTGTCTTTCTATCAACACACACCCTGCTGCCACAAAGGTTATTAAATATCTCCTTCCTATGAATGGAATTCCAGTCATATCAGCCCTGGCTTAGCTGCTTACATGTCCAGGATGCCTTTATACTCATTCTTCAAATCTCCGAGAAAATCCTACATTATTTAGGAGTCTTCTGGAATGCTTTTCTTAGGCTCATTCAGGCACGTTTTTCTCTATGTTCAGATTGTACTGTGTACTTATTGCCATTGTACTGGCGTCTGGAAAATCACAACATTCATCCACAAATGTCTGTCTTCAATAAACTGGTATCTTTGGCCTGACAGCTCCTCTTTAAACCCAGCCTACAATAGGTGCTCCATATTCATTTGTTAAATAAACCTGCTGTTCTAGTTGTTCTTATCACTTCAGATATATACTGTTTGAACTCTAGCATTTTAACATTGAATTAAACCTAATACACGGTATTGTCAAAAGATGACACATTGATTAAAGTATTTTGAGAAAAAGAATAACAATATAAAGAAATAAAAACAGCTAATACTTCCTGAGTACTGTGGACCAGATAACGTTCTACCAGTTTTACATGAAGTAATTCATTCATGCAACCCTCACAATAACACTTTGCAAAAAAACCAAAAACCAACCAACCAACCAACCAACCAACCAAACAAACAAACAAACAGTTATTTCCCTCATTTTCCAGATGAGGAAGTTGTAGCAGAGGAAGATCAAATGCCCATCGGCTCATACATCAAGTAATGGGTGCTCGTACTTTAATCTAAGCCATCTAGCTCTGTGGTCACTGCTCTGAACCACTGTCAGTCAGAACCTCCCCTGTACTGGTGATTTATACATTCCTTTTCATTGAATCCTGAAAGCAGTTCTGTGAGACAGAAAGCATGACCATACTAGGAGCGCAAGTCAAGCTGAATCCACCCGATCTGGTCCCATGGTTCTGCAGGCGAGTGGCAGGGCAGACACTCCCAGTGCTGTGTAAATGACGCCATTATCTGCATGTGCACGTCTCCTTCTGTGTTACTTAGAAGAAGAGATTATGCCTCATCTCATTCTTCCTGTTTGGAGTATTTCGGGTTTTTACTTTCTATAACATTTTAGCATCAATTTGTCAGTTTCAAGAAAAAAGTCTGTTTTGGATTTTGTTCGAGGTTGTACTGAATCTATAGATCTAAACAACTTACTATTGTAATCAATTTCCCTATCTATGAACATAGTCTTTAAAAATAATTTTAAAAAAATGTTTTAAATGATTTCATAATTTTCCCAACAAGGTCTCACACATCTATAACTGCTATTGTACACACTAAAGTTTTTAATTGTATTTTCAGTCTGTATTTATCTATAACAATATTGTTAAACTCTCCAATTAATTCTAATAAACAATATAGGAATTAAGGCGGATTTTCTTTGTAGAAAATCATATTTGCCATCAATTAATGACACTTTTCTTCTTTTCTCCTACTTTTACAAATTTTCAGTTCTTTTTCTTGGCTTACTGTGCTGGCTAGGACATCTAGTATAACAATAAGTATAATTAGTTACAGTGGGTACCCTGGTTTCTGATTTAAAAAGTAATGCTTCCAACATTTACCATTAAATATAATGTGTGTTGTAGATTTTTGGTGGATGGGCTTGATCAAGTAAAGGAAGTTACTAATTTGCTAAGAATTTTTTCTTCTTTTAATTATAAGCAGATGCTAAAAATTACTTAATATTCTTTCCACATTCACTGTGATGACTGTGTAGTTTTTCTTCTTCTAGTAGGCTAATACAATGGATTATATTAGTGGACTGTTCATAGTTAGTCCAATCTGCCATTCCTGGAATAACTGCAACTTGGTCTTCAATATTTCTGGATTGAATCTGCTGTAACTTAGATTCTGTATCTAAGTTTATGAGTGAGATTGGTTTATAGTTTCCCCCTCTTGTATTGTTCTTGTCTGGTTTTGAAGTTATAGTAACTTCATCAAATGAGATGGGCCAGGATCTTTCTTCTGTTCTCTAGACGAGTTTCTAGTCTACAAGTATACAAAACATTGAACTCTGGTAGAATTTACCAACCAATCAATTGTGCCTGCTGTCTTTAAGAGAAGATAAGCTATTGGCTCAATTTCTTTCAAACTACAGGAAGGTCTGAGTTCTTTTTCTTCTTGGGTCACTTTTGGTTCATTTTTATTTTTCTAGGAAAGTCACAACTACACATTAAACTGATATTTACAAAATTAAATTCAGAAGTTTAGAGGGGTCAGGGGTACTCGGGTGGTTCAGTCGGTTACGTGTCCAATTTCAGCTCAGGACATGAGCTGTGAGTTCAAGCCCCGGGTCGGGCTCTGAATCTGGAGCCTGCTTTGGGTTCTGTGTCTCCCTCTCCCTGCCCTTCTCCATCTCCTGCCTCTGTCTCTTTCTCCCTTTCTCTCAAAAGTAAATAAACATTAAAGAAAAGTCATTAGAAAACAGGTAAAATTTATAGCAAGCCCACTAAATCAGATCCAGAAATCCCAAATCCAAAATGCAGCAATGGTAAAAGATCAACAGATTTCTATCCCATGAAAGATAACAGTGACAACCCAGATCTGCCAAAAGCCCCTTATAATATGAACCAATGAAAATACCATAGAATTGCTAACATGTCCACTTTCTTATACTCTCTTGACATTTTTACAAATATAATTCAGAGTATGTAATCTCAACAGAATGGTAACTACTTTTGAATTAATCAGTTATTATTATCATAGCTTTCCTTATCTTAAGCAAATTATAAACTGTTTACTAAACTTTATGTCTTTCCAACATTCCTTTGTGTTCATATAAAACAATCTTTGGTTCCATTTTTTTACTACTTTTCCCTGTTAAATTAGCATCCCAACTTCAGGAAGATGTTGACTGAATTACACAAAACTATGGTGCTAAGTCATACCTCACTCTTAACTGATATTGAGCATTAGGTCCTCATCTCAATCAGAAATAAGATTACAGATCCCTAGAACTGTGTGTATGAGCTGGTTCATCAATATGTCATGTCTTCCTTCAAATTTCTGGAAAACGAGTTGGGGTAGAGCAAGTAGATGTAAGGAATTTAGGAGTTAAAAGTTTACATGGCATTTCCATCTAGAGCTTCACAGCAGAGAATTGGTCTGTTACCTTAAAGAGTCATTTAGAATCTTGGAAGAAAAAAATTACTGTTTTCTGTGATTTCTAAAACACCATAAGGGATCTGAAATATAAGACTTGTATTGTCTAAAAGCCTTCTAAAAAGTATTCAAGTTAACATTTTCAGACAACAGCTGTCTTTGAGAGAAGTGGCAACTGTTCATCTTTAAGACCAAGAAAAACTTGATCAGTAGTCACACTGTGCTCCCAAGCTTCTACCAAGCAACTCAATAATAAACTCCACAACTGAAGGGAACTTCAAAGTCAACTAACAATTCCCCAGGAGATACTTAAGTGGCTCATAAAATCATTAGTTTTTAAAGATATATGGAAGAAACAGTAAATGTTTAAGAGGCTGTAAGTGAGGAAAGTATTGTTTAAAAACAGAGGAAAATAAGGAAAATATTATTTGTTTGTTTTAAAAAGAGGGGGTCTTTAATTGGGAGGAACAAGGAAGAATAGTAAAGAAAGAAGACGTGACAGAGTCTCAAAAGAATTCACAGATGGTGTTAAACTACATCCAATTTTTTTTTGAGCTGTTAAGAGGTCATGAACAATTTTCTCACTCTGACATCTTAGAGGTTCCTGCAACCTCCATCCTAATGGTGTAGGCTGAAAACAGGGTTAGCTGATTTCCCTGAAATAACAGCATGAAGCAAAAGACCTAACCAAGACCTTCTCCGCTTTCTTCTCCCAATAGAAATAAGCACAATTTAATAGGAAATATAGCGATGGTACAATAACAAGGTTAGGAAAATAGGAAGTTAAAAATAAAGCTGAGGGGAAAAGAGATGTGAAGTACATTTACTACCTTCTCCCATGCCTAGAGGGAAGCTTCTAGCTTAAGGATAGAACAGTTCCTCTCTTGAGGACTCAAGTTGTAAGACCAGCAAACAATATCCCATCTCTAGGCCTGCAAATCACCAACCCCAAAATGCTCCAGCACCCCCCAAAATGCAATTCAATTTCCCTAAAGGTTTTATGAATACCTCAAATCTATTCACAATTCCTTCAAGTAAAATATTCACTAGTAAAACTAAAAACCAGGCACATAATGAGTCCACAGATATCAGTTAGTGACTGAAAACAACCCAGCACTGAATAATAGCTGTGCTTTCTTGATGTTGTTATTTTTTTTACAGTTTATTTTTGAGACAGAGAGAAACAGAGCATGAGCGGGGGAGGGGCAGAGAGAAAGAGGGAGACACAGAATCTGAAACAGGCTCCAGGCTCTTAGCTGTCCGCACAGAACCTGACGTGGGGCTTGAACCCACAAACCACGAGACTATGACCTGAGCTGAAGTTGGATGCTTAACCGACTAAGCCACCCAGGCGCTCCTTGATGCTGTTATTTTTAACAGAGTATTTTTAATTGAGTCAACTAGGTAATGAAAATATAAAACCTATATTCCTTCTCCAAGTATCTGTATCATCACAATGAATCATGTCCATTTATAGCTTTGTTTTTTGATAATGTAAATTTTTAAGATGTGTACAATTAACTCATTATATATTCCACTTTTTTAATATTTATATTGATTTTAAATTCTAGAGCATAGAAAAATAAAAGTTTTAAAGGATAGTAAAATATGGAAACGTTTCCTTACATTTCTATTTCTTGGGCAAGGATCTGGTTGTCCTACAGAATAAGCTTATTAATGAATGCTGGGAAACAACATTACAAGTTGAACATCTAATTAAAGACCAAACACTTCACACTCAAAACTCACAACATACAGGCATAGCATCTAACAATTTACTTATTTCTATTGTCTTTGAACAACTGTAAAGTAAGTCAGAAAGTTTGCTTGCCAAATTTCTCCTACCATTAATGTGGAAGTCAACTGATATTAAAAACCTAGATTATCTATAAACTTTTAAATTGTATAGAATCAAATCTTATAGATCTTGAAGAAAAAACCAAATAACAATATCACAAACACAATTAATGCCTACTTATGTAAAAAAGAAAAACAACTGGCCAAACTTCATGATAATATCAACTGTTGCATAATTTCATAATTTAAAATGCTTGCAAAGTTATTTTGCTTCTTAAAAATACACAGGATTGTTCAACTAGGGATTATATGTAGCATTGTTTTTCTACCAATAAAAGTGTATTAAAACAGACTGAAAAGTCATCCTAAAACTAATTCTAGTGCTTCAGAGTCTTTGTAAGCATGCTCACAAATATATAATAGAAGTATTTTTCAACTTTTACTGGAGATACAGTATTTGCTTTTCTGTTAATTTTAGGGAAATTAAGCAGTCTACAACCAAAGTTATAGATAGGCTACCTGCTGGCTCTGTGATCTTGATCAGGTTGCTAAGCTTCTCTGTGTCTCAGTTCTTTCATCTATAAAATGAAGCCCACAGTGGGTTCTATTTGATAGTATCATTTTTTGGTTACAGTTTTGTATCACAGTATTATAAATGAAATAACCCACATAAAAAGCTCAGAATGATGTCTAGCATAATAAATGCTGGCTACATATCCTTTACTGTATTTTCACTTTTCACATTCCATATTTCCTTAAACAGAAAAGCAGGAAATCCATAACAAATGGTAAAAAAAAGAAAAAATGAATGAAAGGGGAGAAAAAGAACTTCAAAAATGGCTCTTTGAAATTAATTACCTAGTTTGTACTTCAATGGCCCAATAGTACCTGTAACTGAATTCCTTATTTAGTTAGCTCCAACATATTTAAAACCATGACATATATAAGATTTTTTTTTAATTAAAAACATTTTTTTCATGTTTATTTATTTTTGAGAGAGACATGGAGCATGAGCTGGGAAGGGACAGAGAGAGATTGGGAGATACAGAATCTGAAGCAGGCTTCAGGCTTTGAGCTGTCAGCACAGAGCCCAACATGGGGTTCAAACTCACGAATCGGGAGATCATGATGTAAGCCGAAGTCAGATGCTCAACTGACTGGTACCCCTGTATAAGATTTTTTTAAAAAATTACTGGGGCGCCTGGGTGGCTTAGTCGGTTAAGCGTCCGACTTTCGCTTAGGTCATGATCTCGNTGAAAAACTTGAACAGTGTTGGAACACTCCTTTTAGTACAGGCTGTTTCTATTAATATTTTCTTGGAGACCCATCTCAGTGTACCTTTTAGTTGTGTAATATACAGCACCATTTTGTAAACTGGTACAATCTCCTACACACAAAAAAAGAAAGAAATGGATGATTAACACCAGGCTGACTTGTTGACAAAGACAGTAACACAAAAGCCAATTAACATAATCCATTAATAAGAGGAAAACGTATGTAAAGAGAAGATAGACAAAATCACAGAATAAAAAACTGTCCTTCCCAAGGAGGAATGTGAANTTGGTACAATCTCCTACACACACAAAAAAAGAAAGAAATGGATGATTAACACCAGGCTGACTTGTTGACAAAGACAGTAACACAAAAGCCAATTAACATAATCCATTAATAAGAGGAAAACGTATGTAAAGAGAAGATAGACAAAATCACAGAATAAAAAACTGTCCTTCCCAAGGAGGAATGTGAAAGTTTGAAGAGTTTCTATTTCCATTAAATAAGGGAGGGGAAACAACACTCTTATTGTTCTCATTTTATTGTGGACTCATTTTTTTGAAAAAGATCTTGGCACAGGCAGAGTAGACTCTAGTCTTTTCTTAACTTGCTCTAGGCCTACAAACCCTTACTGGTTCTTATGCAGAGGCCTGTGTCCGTCCCATGGGTGGGTTTGTGTGGGCACACTCATGAGCATGCAAAAACGTTCCCGGGAAGCACAGGAAGTGGGGCTGGACATACTCTGACATTCTTTTTTTCTTTAGGCTTTCCTATGTTTTGCCCTAATTTTTAGTTTCCTTTGTCTATCATCTATTTTTGCCAGACTTATGCAACTACAATTCCTAAGTATATGCAGCTAGTTTTGAAATGCTTTCTTTTCTTCATTTAGTCTGCTACATTTATTACAATATACTACATCAGCATTAGAGTATCTTGACACAGGATTATGTAAATCTCACTAAGTAAAGCCAGAAAATACAAAAGTTATTCTTTGAGTTCAGGTAATATTGTGTGAAGACTTTTCCCTGTATGATTTTTTTTATTTCCTAGTTTTAATAAAATAAGGTCCTATCTACATTTCTTGCCATGCACACTGGAAATTGTCTTTTTATTTTAAAGCACCATCATCCCATTTAAGCTCGCACTGATATTTGTGAATCTCAAACCAAAGTAGTGCTGCCACCCCATAGATTAAGTTTTCTAATAAATGCTGCTTTGTTCCACAGGGCATGTTGACATTGCCCTGTTTCACAAAATAGCTCATATTTCATTTTTCCCCAGAATTTTGTTTCAGCACAACTTCATATAGTATTTTCCCTTTCACACTGTAACTGAAGACAACCACACATCCAGGATATAGTTTATAACTAAACAAAAATAAAACCTCAATTGATGAGGGAACTTATTGTCAAGGCCTGACTAGTCAGAAAATGCAAATTCCTTTGGTTTACAATGACCTATAACAAACACTGTACTAGCTGTATTAGAAAATGCTTCTATCACCTACTTGACAACATATGGCTTTGCCAGAAAAGTCAGCATTTCAAACAACCAGTCCTCCAACACGGCTCATGCTGATTATATCATGATTATAGAATTCAACATTTTGCAAAATAAAAGGATGTATTTAAGCTTTTGGCACTCACAAGGGATCACTCACAAAACTCGTAGGAAAAAATCTAGGATCAAAAAAAAAAAAAAAGAAAGAAAGGAAAAATCTAGGCTCTGTTCACAAAAACAATTTAGTATAACAGTTTTGATTATATATTTAATACTAAATATATTTCAGTACCTGCAAAGATACTTTTTTCCTAGAATTTTAACATAAGCTTCACATACAAATTTCTGAGATAAGTCACTGAACTACCATGAATTCATCTCCTAATGTAAATATTTAAGTATTATAAAAGTTGAATCAGAGTGTAAAGGAATACCTACAAAAATGTATTCAATTTTATCTTTCATCATTTTAAAAACTGCTTGAAAATATATTGCATTCTACAAACAGAAACAATCTTTTCCTGACACATTCTACTTGCCAGATATAATTGGGAAAAAGCCATTAAATTAAAAAAAACTTTTTCTAATGTGTGTGTGTATGTATACAATTTTTTATATGTGTATAATATATGTATACATACACACACACATATAATATATGGAGAAAGTATATGTGTATATATATAATATATGGAGAAAGGGAGCAAGAAATGGGGAAGGAGGGATATGAAAGCTTAACTGCCATTTTTTAGGACAGTTCCTGGAAGAAAACAAAATAAAATCTATTTTTCTGAGTGTTATCACTCATCTTTCAAAGAATGAATATTTAATTACTGAAATGCTATTAATGTCCAACCCGGGGTGGGAGGTACTTTCAACTTCACGCGAAAAGTTTTCTTAATATTCAATGTATTTGTTAATATTCAATGTATTATATTCAATGCAATTTAAGCAGAAAGGTGTTTTAAAGCACCCTTCTGCTCAATGTCAATGGATTTCAGGGGTGCCCGGGTGGCTCAGTCAGTTAAGTGTCTGACTCGTGATTTGGGCACAGGTCATGATCTCACGGTTTGTGGGTTCTACACTGACAGTGTGAAGCCTGCCTGGGATCCTCTCTCTCCCTCTCTCTCTCTGCCCCTCCCCCATGCACATGTACTCCCTCTCTCAAAATAAATAAATTTTTAAAAAATAGATTTCATTTACAACTAGAAAAAATGGGTTTTGCGAATATGAAACCTAAAAATGATTACATTTTGGACTGAACAACATAGTCATCAGACACCTCTGAGTAACACCCCATGTAGGCAATCCAGTCTCACATGCTCTGTTAGTTTTCTCCTTGGTTTGTTGGGGTTACTTACTGCTATGTTCACAATACATAAAGACTCAAGGGAGCATATGGAACCTGGAGACAGATATGGGGCAGTTTCTGGTTCCTTTACTTGCCTGCTATCCAGCCACAGGCAAATTCATTACCCTCCCTGAGCCTCAATTTCTTAATCTATAAAAACGGACTAACAGACACTTTATTAAGATGGCAAGGGATGAAATAAAAAGTGTGTCAAGTTCCCAGCAGAGCACTCAGCACACAGTAGGTGCTTGAGAGCTGCCCGCCTAGCCGTCTGCTCCCCTCCCAAACCCTGTCCTAGCCCTTCAACCATTGTTGGAGAACCGAACCAAAAAATGGCTAGCACATAGAGTTACTCGTAGTATTGCCTTTCACCATTCTAATGTTTGTTGGGTCTGTAATGATATTTCCACTCTCACTCCACTTATTAGGGATGTGTTTTCTCTTCCATTTTTTTCGAAAAACCAGTCTTGCTGGAAGGTTATGTTTTATTCACCTTTCATAAAAACTAGTTTTCAGGGCGCCTGGGTGGCTCGCTTATTAAGCATCTGACTTCAGCTCAGGTTATGATTTCGCAGTCCATGAGTTCAAGCCCCATGTGGGGCTCTGTGCTGATAGCTCAGAGCCTGGAGCCTGTTTCAGATTCTGTGTCTCCCTCACTCACGCTCTGTCTCTCTCTCAAAAGTAAATAAACATTAAAAATTTAAAAAAACACATAATTTTCTTCGGTTTTGTTAATTTCTCTTCAGTCTCTCTTCTTTTTTTATTGTTTCTATTATCATATTTACTATTTCCTTCCTTCTACTTACTATCAGTATATTTGGTATATATATACTATCGGTATATTTTTCTCTCCCTACCTTAAGGTGGAAACTATGCATTGTTTTAAAGTTTTTATTTTCTTTCTAAAATGAGCATTTATAGTTATGCATATTCCTCTAAATGCTGTTTTAGCTTCTCTGTACATACTTCATTTTGCATGGTCATTATTATTCAACTCGTAAGATTTTATAAATTCTTTGTTACTTCTTTGAACTATTAAGAATTTTACTTTTAATTTCCAAACATTTGAACATTTTTTAGGTATCTTATTAATACCTCGTGGTTAGACAACACATTATGTAAGATTTCAAATGTCTGAATCTTACTAAAACTTGTTTATGGTATAACAACATGTGGTCTATCTTGGCCAATATTCTCTGTGTACTTAAAAAGAATGTGTGTTCTGCAGCTTTTAGTTATAGATCGAAGTTACCATCTGGTGTTGTTTCCTCTCAGCATGAAGAATTTCCTTTAGTATTTCCTGTAGTACAGGTCTAATGGCAGTGAATTCTCTCATTTTTGCTCATCTAAAATATTTTTTATTTTTCCCATCACTTTTGAAGGCTAGTTTGACTGAATGTAGATTTCCGGTTGGTATTTTTTTTTTACTTCCAGTCCTTGAAAGATGTCACTCCATCGTCTTCTGACTTCCATTGTTCCTAATGAGCAATAAGACAACTCTGGAGTGCTGTTCCCTGTATGTCTGCCCGTATGTATGTACTTTCTTTTTTCCCCTCTGGCTACTGTCTGTCTATAGATTCTATCTATGTCTTTGAATTTCCTATTCTTCTCTTTCCCTTTTTAAATTTCAATTACATCATTATTTTTATAACAGTATTAACAGTGTAATTGAGAATAATTCTCATCATCATTTAGTTAAATTACAAGGAGATAAATAAAAGTCTATGTGGAACAATTAAAAAAGTCCTACATCGAATTTTTGTTAAATACTGAGTTAGTGACTAAAACTACAGAAAAATTTGGATTACATACAACCAAATGTAACAATTATCTAAGAAACTAAAAGAATTTTTCAGAGTTGCTTTCATAATTGCTTAAATCAGCATCAACTATATGTTGCAACTTGTGTTATTCAAATATGGCATTAGGAAAAAGATGAAAAATGTAAGTTACTTGTCTAGGGCATTTTTGCATTACCTGGATCAAATTTTCTAGTTTTGTCTAATCAGTAAGATATTCTGAAGCTATCATCAGAAGTATCTGTTTCTTGCCTTATGTTTAACTTTTTTTAACCACAAGTACCTTCATTCAAGGAGTAAAAAGGTCCTTGTGGCTAGAAAAGAGTGCAGAGGGCAGAGAGAATTTGAAAATAAGATTAAGAAATAGAGCTGCTCAGGCCATAGTAAGGAGGTAGGATTTCGTAGTGAAGATGGGGGATTTAACAGGGACGAGGAAATACATGATCTAATTTGCACTTTTAAAAGGTTATTCCAGCTACTCTGCAAGAAAGAAACTTGTGAGAAATTGATAGTTCAGGGAAGAAAGATGCTGGCTTCTATTTAGGTAGTACAGGTGCTAAGTGGTCAGATTAGAGATATATTTCTAGGTCAGTGCACCTCCTGGTGGACTGAACAAAGGGTACAGGGAAAACAAACATTCATGAGGCTTCCCAGGCTTTTGGCCTGAGGTAAGAAGACTGAGAAAATAACAGTGGGTTTGGACATTTATTTTTTTTAAGAGCTTTCAGAGAGCCAAATGGAGATATGAAGCAAGCAGTTGAAAATTTTGGAATCAATAAAGCCTTCGATAAAGAATTAAAAATCAGTCATCCATACAATTCCTCTACCAAGAAAAAGCAAACATCTACGAAAGTTTTAGAATAGTTTTGTTGAAGCTTTCTAAATGAACTTGAAAGATAACTTTCTCTAAATGAATTTTACCCAAGATTGATTATATATAAGTATCTCAAAAAGGAAATATAACTAAAATTTAAAGCAGAAGTCCCCTTTGATCATATCTTTTTAGCATCCAAAGGTTTCTCTGAAAACTCTCAAAAATCTATTCATTAAACAGAAGTACTAGCATGTGAGATAGTAGCTGCTGTCCCCAAGTATATTTAACTAAATTTTCTACTATAGCAAACCAAGGTGCTATGGCAACTGGCCAACTATATAAGTCACAAATGATCTGTTAGTTACTTATCACTTAAGATTACAAATGACCACTATTTTATAACATTTACTATTATCACTGCATTTTGTTCATCTTTTGATCTTTTCGCAGTGCAACTGGATAATTACCTCACCACCTGCTACAAGTGACAATCCTACTTTTCCAAAAAAGGGAGAAATCCAACTTTGTACTGTGTCTAACCCTTAAAGAGCTATGGAATCAATGGAAAGGTGGCTATTTTTAGCTCAAATTTTGTACTACGCAGTAAAACTTTAAATGCAACCATATTGTCTAAAATGCCTTACTAGCACCATAAAAAAAAATTCAAAGAAACTCCCCTTTCCCCCCACAAAAAGAGATATTTAAAAATTTTAGAAATATACAGATTGGCCCTTCAGTAATCATTTAGCAGTGAGGGTTTTACCGATCACTTTTGCTGAAAACAGCTTCATATTTGTCCACCAGAGTTTTAAAATGTGAGAGCTATTTATATATGTGCACAGTCACATTCTGTCCCCTTAGAAACCACTCCTGCTTTCTAAATCTCCAGGCTTCTCAACACTGCCTGTTAGACACTGCATCCACGCACCAAGACCAGGCAATGAAAACCACAGCCAGAAGCCCCAGGACAATTTGTGAAAAGGCTGGGCAGTTTCACATGTATTTTGCCCAGATTTAAGAAAAACTACACATACACACACACACACACACACTAAACAATAGCTTGTAAGGCCAAAAAATGTTTTAAATCTTAAGATGAAGTTTAAAAGCTAAAAAGTCATGTTTAAAAGATGAAGTACAGTCTGTATAACACAAAATTGTGGGAGAATATAGTTTGATGGTGCATGTAGTTCTGCACCATTGTATGAAATAAAGTTCACTCAGGAGAATGGAAGCCTATGCAAGAGGCAAGTCCTTTATTCCACTTTCTTTTGGAAGTAGTGTCCTGATTTACCTTTAAGTACCTATTTAAAGTGTTTTTAATGTCACATTTGCTCCTGCATCCCTATTATCTATGAAAACTTGATCTTGCCAAGTGGGTCTTCCTCATCAAAGCATTTTTCAGAAATATACACCCCAAAGTCAGTATACAATTAAATAAATTGTTATAGAATCATTTCAGGCCTCCAATAATTTGATTCAATGCAATGAAAATAAAGTTTACTGAAAGATTAAAATCACTGAAATGGTTAATGAATCTCCCCAGATCCTTAATTTGCCATTTAGGAACAGTAAAATTTCTCCCTTCAGTGATTATTTCAAAAAGTCAAACTTGTAAAAATTAAAAGCTGTCATTAATAAAAAGGGTCACTCTGTCACTCACAGACTGGTAGAGCAGCTAAAAAGTTAATGGCATATTAAGTCATATTGACATATAATTATACTTTCATCATCATTTTGTACATCGTACAAACAACCAAATATTCACTTTAGGGGAAATTTTAAAGTTTTTTTTTTTAAATACATTTAGAACTTGTTGACATTTTAAAACTATTAAGGATTAATGTCCAAGACAACAAACAAGTCATTCAATGATTCCCAGGTAGTTTGCCAATAACTAAAAATAAATTACACATGAGAACAAGCAGCGGCAAGTCACTAGGCAGAAACAACCCATTTTAAATTCTTCTTTTATATTAAAAAGAAATGACTGAAAGAAAAAATGGCACTTATGTTCTTGAGTTTTTTCATGTTCGTTCTTTTAGTTCTTGGACATTTAAGAAATCTAAATTTGATTCACTAAGAATCCTTCCTCCATAGTTCTAATTCCATGGTTACTAATCTTTAAGATTAACTTGGTAGTTGACATATTCCCATCAAGTAGCCCAAGTCAGTAATTACACATCCCCGTTGCCATGGAATGACCCCAATTTATGCCTACTGTCCAAATTTGGAAGATAAAATAAATATATGATCACCTTTGTTACACTACTAGGTCAAGTTTTCACTGTCCCAATGACAGCCTTCCTATTCAGGAGTATACAAGTCATGAGAATAGGTGGAAATGGAAATAACTTTTAAATAGCTGAACCAATGTCTTTACTTTCCACCTGTTAACCTCTCTTTGGCCTTACATGGAAGCTGAAACTACGGTCAGTTAGTGTAACATTTGTGAACGTTTCTTCTTGAGATAAATGTCTCCTAATATAGATGTCAGCTCTGTTTGACATACAGATCACTAAAGTCTTCATGAAAACCAAAAGCAAAGAAGAGGTCACCTTTAAAATGCTTGACTTGAAAAGAACATGAAAAGATAAATATTACAGATGATCATACTCTAACTCTATGAAACTAAAGAATGAAATTAGCTCACTAATAAAAATCTTCACTAAAAACAAAGGACTTTAGATTTCATCTATGAAATAGTTACCAATTTTAAAATGTTCTAGACAGTAGAGCAACTGTGGGCTTTGCAGTTGTGAGGCAAGACTTTCAACAGACAAATGAGTATCCACCTGATAAGCCCACCTATCCTTCCCCTAACTCAAGGGAAGTATCTCTATTTGTATAACATGGAATTCTATCCTCTCAGAAAACATTCTTTAAAGACTAAGTGTCTGTCCCCAAGGAAAACAAATTCATTAGCTGGAAGCAAGTGAACTAAGCCTCGGTTCTAAAAGAATCTTTTTAACAGAGGTAACACAATAATGATATTAGAGCCTAACTCTGATTTAGATTATTAACTAAATGCATCTTCATGAATCAACAAACAATATTCTGTCCCAATTTTGAGTGACAAGGCAAGTAGTAAGAAAAGTCATTCAAAATGAACTTTTCAAGGGCTTAGCATATTTCTTCAAACAGGATAGCCACCATTTCCACGTGGGATTTTTTTTTTTTTTTTTGAGGATGTTTGTTGTGAAGGAAAAAATAAAAATTGGGTCTTCTCTTAGGGGAAATAAAAAAATGGTTATGGACTTCTACTTGTTCTTTTATTCATTTCAGATCTGGAAAAGAATGTCTTTCTTAATTATATGCCCTAATGATCCCCCCAGTTTCATTAAAACAGCATCATTAAAACTACTCTTGGAGGAAATTAACAGTGTAGGCAGAAGCTGTTACCCCATTCTGTTACACCATTAAAAAAAAATCACCAGTTAAAAATAAACACTCACATGCTTTCATATTGATAGATAATTCCCCTTAAAAAACGTGTCACAAATGGTATGAAATTCCATACATTTTTAAAATATCACCTTTGATCAACCATGTGGAAAAGAAAATCTTTGCCTATCTCCAACCTCATTCCTCTACCTTCAACCAATATTACAGGGCACTTCCAATTTTTGCCTACTAGGAGGGAGAAGGCTTTCATAAGCACAAACTACCCTGAATAATGCTAGACTGTCCAAGGTGAGAGGAAAATTACAGTGTTGCTGCAAAGATCCGTATGTTTGCTGAAGCTAGCAAGGAGAAAACTGTCAGGAAAGGTAAGGGGAAAAAAACAGAGGGAGACAAGACGGCAAGAAAGGAGGGGAGGGAAAGATACTCTTGGTCTCTGGTGGGCTAACAAAAGGAATCTGGCCTGCTCATTAATAGGAACCTTTAGCTTCACACACAGTACTATGGCTCTGTGACTCTAACTATAGGTTAGTCAAGGCCCTAGTTTTGTAAAATACATGGGTTTTATTAAAATGGATACTGTACTTACTTTATTAGGTAAAATGATAGCTGCATACATAATAAAACATTCCCTCATATTAAAAGACTATTTTATCAGTACTTCTATAATACTTCATTATTTTAATGTACTTGAACTATGTTTTTGGAACTGCCATAGGAAAGCTGGTTTTAATAACAAAGGACTGTGTGGTGCTTGAATATTATTCACAAAATACATTCAATTTTGTGTGCTATGCACTCATAGGTAGAAATTGATGCCCAGAAAATTCGCAGTTAGAAAAATAAAGCATAAATTTATTGTTGGGGTGCAGAGGCAGGAGACTCTTCAGTAATGAGTTGTATAAGATAAGACTAAGTTTCAATTTTTTTTTTAAATATTTTTATTTATTTCTAGGAGAGAGAGAGAGAGAGAGACAGCGTGAGCAGGGGAGGGTCAGAGAGAGAGGGAGTCACAGACTGAAACAGAATCCAGGCTCCGAGCTGGCAGTCAGCACAGAGCCCGACGCCGGGCTCGAACCCACGAACCGCGAGATCACGACCTAAGTGAAAGTCGGACACTTAACCGACTAAGCTACCCAGGCGCCCCTAAGTTTCAATTTTTTAACTGCTAATATAGAGTTAACCATTGGTATTTTTGAAGGAAGAGGTTAAAGAAGAAAAATGATGCTAGAAAACTTAAAAATACAAGCCACCTCAGGGCAAACCAAGATTCTATCTGACTGGTTTGGACAGTACTCAAAACCTGGGCATGGAGTGGGGTGGGAGCAACTGGCTGGTTTCTCAGGGTTGTGAGTTCGAGCCCCATGTTGGGTGTAGAGATTACTTAAAAGTAAAATCTTAAAAAAAAAAAAAGGCATGGGAAGTATTTATAACATCTATATTCTAAGATAGGAATATAAAATTGGTGCAGTGAAGAAATGCAGAAATGTAATTATTAAGAGAGTAAAATAATCCTACCAAAAGAAAGGAAATAATCAGGACTTGTTTTAAACGATGATACAACTGTAATATGGATGATATAAATATGGATATGGATTTTGAAATGTTAGCCATCTCAAGGCACTTTTTAAAACATAAATATTTAGACCCTCTTATGAGAATAGCTATGAATTATACTTCTCACCTAATAATTTTGATAAAGACAAATTCTTGGTGCCATGTATAATATGTAAACTACCTTAAATAGTAAATATCATTATATGGTCCTTTAAAGGATTAAAACAGAAAAGTATGTCTCTTCAAGTAGATCAAGAATAAAAAGTAAAGTACTTTCTTTAATGTAACTTGAAAGAAAATAATCAAACATTCATCATTTCCCCAATCAAATGCAAATTTTCAGATATTCTGCAAATTAAGACATCTTTAACACTTTCATTAATATTGATAGATTTTAAAAAATCAAAACAATTTAAAGTAGATGATTTTGCCTTTAACCTTCATTTTCAACTACTTGTTTTTGAGGTAAGTGTTGATTTTAATTCGTCTTAATTTTCACAAGTGTTTAGATTGAAACTGAGCAAAAAATTCATTAGCAGTAGTTAATCTTCATTTTAATGTCTATTTTAAACTCAAGCATTTTTGGTGAGCTGTGAACTCATTCACGAAAAGAGATGATGGCCCTTGTAACAAAGCACAAACTAATTTGAGCTGTAAATTTAATTACACTTAATTACCAAAATAAAATGAGCTTTCAACAACAGTAACTTTACTGCCCACCAAGAAGCATGACAAACTAGCTGAGAAATTTTGTTCTGTCTCCAAGAGGCCAACTCAGCCCCTTATTGTTTGTGAATACAATGCTGACGAAACATACCTAAAATTTCTTGACAAATTTAATATGCTTCTCCACATTTGCCTTCAACGTTATAAGGTGGCCGAGAGGGTTGGCCAGGTCATGGATAGATTCTCTACTGTCTCTCACTTACAAAATTTTAAATAATTTTAGTTTGAAAAACCTTAAGATTACACGTATTTTAAAAGAAAAACTATTTCACACCAAATAAGGAACTGAAATATTTTGAATCAATTACAATTTTCTTTGAGGCTACAACTAGATCTTCAAGAATTGCTCTGAAAGGGGCGCCTGGGTGGCTTAGTCGGTTAAGCGTCTGACTTTCGCTTAGGTCATGATCTAGCGGTTCGTGGGTTCGAGCCCCGCGTCAGGCTCTGTGCTGACTGCCAGCTCAGAGCCTGGAGCCTGTTTCAGTCTGTGACTCCCTCTCTCTCTGACCCTCCCCTGCTCATGCTGTCTCTCTCTCTCTCTTCTAGAAATAAACAAAACATTAAAAAAAAGAAAAAAAAAAAGAATTGCTCTGAAAGTAAAATACAACTCTTTAGGTGCTAAAATATAATTTAAAGATACCAAATCATAGAAATCACTGTAACATTTATTTTTTTTTTAGTTTTGTTTTTTAAGGGAACACAATTCAACTTTTTTATAAGAAATCACTGTAACGTTTAAAAGAAAGTAATCCTTTTCTTTAGAGAATCTATATTACTCATTAAATAGTCTATTCATTTTAGGAAACTTCACTGGCAACTATATAAAAGAAAATGTCTTTTTTAGCCTCACTAGAGAATTACGAGGATTAAAACAAAAAGTATCACCAGATTATTCAAAAGAAATGAAGACACACAGTAGGAATGTGAAGAACAACAGTACATGATATCAGTGCTCCTTTTGGAAGTTAACTCATAAACACAGAACAAATCTTTTGGGGGTGGGGGGCAGTCAACAAATTGGTGTGATGGCATACAAAAGACAACAGTCCAATCTAGCAGTTTTCATGACTGGCAATTTCTATATACAACACAAACCAGCAAGATACCATTCTTCTTCAAAGAAATTGCTAACAGCAGTGATGCTTGGGGGCAAAAAATTCATATAATCATCTGAGTGCCTGCTTCGCATCAGCTCTAGCCACGAGGCTGGAGACGTGAACAAGTCAGACATGGTCCTTAAGCTTGTGAAGCTTGCCTTCTCCTGGGCATGAAGGACACTAAACAAAACAAGCAACCTACAGACAATTCAAGGGAAATGAGGACAGTAAAACAGAGTCATGTGACGGGGGAAGTCTCTGGGGTGGACAGCCGCCTCTATAGAGGAGAAATCTGGGAGAGCCTTTCTGAGGAGATGCTAACTCAAACCTGAGGTTATTGGGGAATCCACATACTCCTTTAAATAAGGTCTACCTCATGATTAAGGACTACACATTTATAACATAACCTTTCACTTTTCACATTTCCTTTCAAACATTCCAGCAGTTAATGTTTCCCATCCAACTGGCAGATCAGTCTGTCTTAAGTGGGATGGACAGGAGTGGTCTTGGGACATCACCAAAGGACACAACAAAATGCTAACCAGAGGTCACAAAGAAAGGGGGAAGCGGAGGGAGGTACATAATGAATGTGCCTTTGAATTAAAAGGGGACTGCTTCTGACAGGGAAAATATTAAGGATTGTGTGAGAAAAATTGGAGTACTTTATCATTACCCAGAAAGATGGAATGTGTATGATCTTTTTTCCAACGGGCTAACATCCAAAAAGATTTCAAAAAGAATGACAGCAATCTTTTGTAAAGCTAATACCAAAAGGAGGGAAAGAAAGTAAGCAGGATTTCAATGTTAGTCTCAGTATCACTAACTAATTAACATGGGAAGATTAAATAATCTGAGTATCCCAATATAATGCTGCTTCACTTTTATAATGAGAGCAATAAATCAAATAGGCCATACATGTGAGGGACATAACTAATTCCAGAAAATAACCACATCTATGTAGTAGGGTTAACTGGTTTTAAAACAATCTCAGATCACAAATCTGAGGAGGTAGCCATGATCACTAAGAACACCAGTTCCCCAAACACAAATGAACATGATTAAGGAACCATGTCAAAGTAAAGTCCTATGATATTTTAAAAATCAAATTATGAGCAAAATGGGCTTTCTTACTTAAGACAATTTAGCAAGAATTTGAAGATTTACTATGACATGTATGAGACACATCTAGCTACAATGGAGCTTTTAGTTATTATAAATATCTGTACACAGAAAATGAGGAAATTATCAGAAAGAACATATAAATCAAAAAAACTCACATTTTGACGTCTTTTCCCCTATAGCTAGATATACACGTGGTTTTTTTCTTTCCACAAACTTGGGCAAGTAAAACACCTGTAGGCTTGCCTACTGAGTTTTTCATTTAATGTTATATCCACACAAATGTTACAATGCTGTCAACTAGTCTTTTAGCAATTTTAATAAATCTATAACATTCATCATATGGATAAACTGTAACTTATTCAACTATATTCCTGTTTCACTAATATCATTCCCAATATTTTCCAACCAAATGGCTGGCATTGAGAAAAATGTCCTTACACCCTTTGGTGTGGGACTCCAAAGTGAGGATTTCTGGAATTCCTCAGTCAGAGAATATGCACTCTGAGGAGTCTCGATATGCATTCCCAAACTGATTTCCTAGAAAGAGCAATCCATTTTTACACTTATACTGCACCATTGCAACACTAAATAACTACTTATTTTTAATCAGTACCATTCTTACTAGCAACAAATGATAGTTATCTCATTTTTGAAATTTACATTTTTAGTCATAAGTTGCATATGTTTTCTTTTTTTATGTTTTTATTTTATTGTTGAGAAAGAGAGTTTGAGCAGGGGAGGGGCAGAAAGACAGGGAGACACAGAATCTGAAGCAGACTCCAGGCTCTGAGCTGTCAGCACAGAGCCTGATGAGAGGCTTGAATCCATGGACCATGAGATCGTGGCCTGAGCCGAAATTGGATGCTTAACCAACTGAGCCATTCAGGCGCCCCAAGTGGCATATATTTTCATGTTTACTGGCCACTAATGGTTCTAAAAAAATAATCTGTCTCTGACCTTTGAAATAAAGGTGCTATCAGCTTCCTTACTGATATTTAATAATGTTTAATATGATATTAATCCTTTGTCATATGCCTCAACACTGACCTAGGTGTCATTCTTTTTTTAAATTGTGCTTTTCTTTAGTTTATGCAAATAATCTGTGACAACATGATGGGCAATTGGTGCTTTTCAAATTTCTGCTCAAAATTTTCTTAATCAGTTATTTTCTACATTTCCTTTTAGATTTTTTCTTTTTTTTTTTTTTAAGTTTATTTTGAGAGACAGAGAGAGAGAGAGCATGAGTGAGAGGGGGCAGAGAGAGAGACGGAGAGAAAGAGGCCCAAGCAGGCTCTGCACTGATAGTGCAGATACAGGGCTCAATGCCACCAACCATGAGCTCATGACCTGAGCCAGAATCAAGAGTCAGATGCTTAACCAACTGAGCCACTCAGGTGGCCCTCTTTCTAAGTCCATTTAGAGTTTATTAGAAAAGTGGAAAGCAAAGGTCAGGTTGGCCAGATATTTAAAACTCAACACTATGTGGGGTGGAAAGGTAAGGGAGAAGACAAGGATGAAGAAGCAGTGAGGGAGTGGGTTCAAATGGAGAAAATGGCTTTCCATGTTGAGTGAATAGCATTTAGAGACTGATTTCTACGTTACGCCTCTCCCTTTTCTTTATTCAACGTCATGTTTCTTGAAGTCATTATTTCCTTGTTTCAAGTCTTCCCACTCGTTCGCTCACCAGCCCAAATATAACATGGCCCCCATCCTGGTTACCACCCTACATTCGTCAAAGTCACCAACATCTTCTGGTCACCAATGTCTTCCAGTTACAATCATCAGTCTTTAGCTAATTTAAACTCTGGAAGTACTTAATAATGTTGGCCACATACTCTATGGTGAAATTCTCCATACTCGTTTTCTGTAATGGCTTGCTCCTACTCACCTCTTTCTCTCTCTGGCCACTCGATCTCACACTGCTTCACAGCTCTTTTTCCTCTCTTTCTCTTAAATTTTGATGTACCTGGGGACTTCTTTAGAAACTTCCCCTGTGATCATAATCTTAACCATGACCTCAGCCATCACCATAAGATGATAAATCATTAATCTTTTCCTATACTTTAGATTCTCTTCTGAGCTGAAGACATGCTTTATTATTCTTATCTCAAATTCTACAAGTTCAGAATGAATTCATCATCTTCCACAAAGATATGCTTAAACCTGTTTTCCAATGAAACTGTACCTCCATTCAAAAATCATCCAACCTAGAAACCAAGCTAAGGCTTATTCTTAACTCCTGCCTGCCTCTGTCACCCACTCATTTCCTTCATGCTCATGTCTTCATCAGTCAGGAAGTCTATCTTTCAAATTCTGCCTTCTTTAAAATTCACTTTTCTCTACAATACCACTCTCATGCCCGTGATTTAGAAGACCCTCAAATCTCTCATTTAAAGTACTCAAATAGTTTCTTTGTTAATCTCTGTGACTTCCTGCCTCAGCACTCACCATACATCCTCAACACAAGTGCCAAAGAGTCTTTTTTTTCTAAATTCCAAATCCTTCTAAGCTAATTTCCTGCTTAAAATACTATTACACCCTTTTATCTTAAATAATGAAAATAATTGTGACCCTTATTTTCCTACTACAGAAAGTTCTCAACTTACTATGGTTCAATTTGCACTTTTTCAATTTTGTGAATGGTGTGAAAGTGATACACATTCAATAGAAACCAGCCTTCAAATTTTGAACTGTGATCTTTTTCCGGGCCAGTGGTACAATATTCCTCCTGATACTGGGCAAGGCCGCGAGCTACAGTTCCCAGTCGGCCAGGAACCGTGAGGGAGAACAACCCATATACTTACAACCATTCTAGTTTGCACTTGCAGCACAGTACTCAATGAGTTACATAAGATATTCAATACTTTATTAAAAAATCGACTCTGTGCGCGCTGATTGTGCCCACCTGCAGACTAAAATAAGTGTTCTGAGCACATTTAAGTTAGGCAAGGCTAAGCTAGGATGTTCAGCAGGTTAGGTATATTAAAATTTTGAGTTACAATATTTTCAGCTTACAATAGGTTTATTGGGACATAACCCCATAAAGTTAAGGAAGAGCTATATTTCCTACTTGCCAGGAAATTTATGAGGTGTGTTTAAATACATTATATAGGAGAACTGAAATGTATTATCTATGGGAGCTGGCCCTACTCTGTCATATTTTTCCTCCATGCAAAGCAAATCCTTAGTATTACATATAAGATTCTTTAAAGTCTAAATCCTACCAACTTCTTGATCCTTACCTAGTGCTACAGCCTCTATACTACTCTTCAACCATAAACAAACAATTGAAATCACTAGCAAATCAAATATTTTTCCTGCCTCCCTATTCCTTCTACCCAGAACTGCCACCTATCTCCACTCACGGAGTCATACTCATCCTATAAGAGTTGGCTCAGCTTACAGATGGGTCAGGTGACTAAGTTTTTTTATAATCCCATAGTCCTCAGAATATTTCTCTATCCAATCATGACCATAGAATAACTATCTGTTTAGCATCTATTTTTGCTACTAAATTTATGTCACAAAACAAGAACTCTATTTCTTGAATGAAATGCCCAAATTAAGGCTGTGCCCAAAGCACTCAGTAAAGTATGGTTGCCAGAATTAATTCTCATTCAGGAAGTGGACAGTAGGGCAGTACGTCAAAGTCATATAAAGACGTGAAAAAATAATATTGGAAACATTGGTTTGGGCGGATGAAGATCTTCAATGCCAACATAAAGATCTTACTTCTATAGCCCAAGAAGACCTATTGGAGGTGTTCAATAGATGGACGAAATTTGATGTGTTTTAAGAAAACAGTACATAGTAATCTGATTAGATGTGAGAGGTTGAGGGGCAGAGAGAAGTAACAAGACAATTTAAAAGGTTGAGGAAGAGGTGAGGAAAAGTAAGAGTTCATTTTGAGATAAGCCAATTTCCAGAAACCAGAGGATATCCGTGTGCTAATGTCCACCTTTTCTCACTGTCACATGTTAAAAATCCTTACACATAAACCATTTTATCGTACAAATTTCTTACCACTACCAAAACTAGCATGAAGTTGAAATTTTTAGTCTCATGTTCAAAAGGCAGAGTAAGTCCTGAAGGATTTCAAATTTGAAAGCTTCAAGAACAGCCACACAAAGGGCTGGGATGGCCAAGAAAGAATAGGGAGAGGAGGGGTAAAGATGGAGCCTTGGCCACATTTCCACTACTGAGCAAAGCAGAAAGAGATGCTGGCACAATCAGGGCAAGGAAGAGGATCACCATGTGTAACCTGGATGTAACTACCAACTACAGATAGTGATGTAGCAGCCCCAGCCATGATGCATCTTTGGAAAGATTTAGTCTTTGGTTCATATCTATAGCCATAGAAACTTTGCTGAACACTAAACAGGGTTCCAGACAAAACTGCATTTAAAAAAGGCCATCATACATCTGAATACTCTATGTTAAACTGCTTTTCCGATGCTCTGGCTCCATCTAAATAGACTTTAGTACTGAAGTACACTTTTCCTGATTGTCATATCTGTTGTTGGTTAAGAAAATAAATGTAAAAAAAAAAATTTAGATTATAAAACTGCAGTAAACTATTCATCATATTACTACTCTGACAACTTTCTCTGACAACTCTTACTTTATAACATCATAATTTTAATTTAACATTTTCCACAGTGATAAGAATTCAAAATCATTTAGGACTTTTTCCCTCTTCAGATTGACATTTTTAAACAGAATGCTAGTAAATTTGGTAGTAATAAGAAGTATATTTTAAAAAATCCTTCTGTATAATCCTTTCTAACATGAAAGAGTAAGAAAAAAATTCCTTTACTTGAAATCATGCAAATTTCCGTTTACACAGTGATTTGTGTAAACCCTATAAAAATCCTCTCAAACTATTAGAATATGATTACCTTAAAAATATATGACAGTATGCACGATTTCTGAGTTCTTATTCTAGGAAAAGAGACCGCACAGAAAGGATGGAACAATGGTATGGAAACTTACCATCCTCTCCAGTTGGACTCCTTATTGCAGACTTATTGCTTCCATGTGTTAAAAAAAAAAAAAATTCAAACCTTTAAGCCAACCCCAATCCCTAAAATTTTTGGCGCTCGTATTAAGCATTGAATCCAGAAAAAAAAACAAACATTTTTTTATCACAAGCCTATCAGAGTCAAGATTTATTTCATCATAAAGGGAATGTGTTAGAAATTAATAATAAAGTCTTAAAGAAATTATACTATTTAAAGCTGCTCAAATACCATAAATTACTTGGCCTTAATATTTAAATAAATAATGCCTATTTTGAACATTGCAGTCTAGAGCATATAATATAAATTAATTAGAGGAATATTAAAATAGATGAGGTTAACACATTTCTTTTTGCACAGGAGTGATTTTTTTTTCAATCTGGGGTTACATGAAGCTGAGGAATATAAACATCACATATAATTAATTTCTCTAATTCTCTGAAACAATGAAATCTTTGCTCAAACTACACTGTGAGGTCAATGAACTACCTAAACTCTGTTGTTGTTGTGCTTTTCTACAAATCAGGGTGCACAATGGAATGCATACCTCCCTAAAAGCAGCACATCTCTAAGTTTCAGTATGTGTCAAATGAAAGAAGGAAAAAGTTCCCTCACCCCCAAAGTGAGAACAGATGGGAATGTAAAATTAGATGGGAAGAGACAGGGAAGCTTTGGATGAGGGACCAAGAAATCTTCCCCATGGGGGGAGCCAAATACACCAGACCTCAGTTTGTCCTGCCTCCCAGTTAACTTCCAAATTAAATCCAATAGGAATGCAAAGCAGTTCTTAGATTTGATGCATCGGTTTTGATTTCCGTAAGCGTTCGTGTAAACTTCATGAAGAAGCTATTGACAAATATGTTCTAAAAATATTATGTTTAATCACTTCTGTGAGTTTAACATTACTTCATACTAAGACTGTTAACAATGAATATTTTTTTAATAAAATAAAATTTTCTTTATGAAAAAGAGGCAACAGGCATGAACGAACTTAAGATGTGGACAAGGAATTCCTTGTATGACGGAAGAGCATCTGCCGTAAATTGAAAAGTTATGTAAATAAAGTATGAATACGTTTCATATTCATTCTTTTCATATTTTATCTGTAGAACTGAAAAAAAAGATCCGTAATAGCAATCCCAGTAATACTTCCTATATCTAGCAGAAAAAAAATTTTCTGTTGAGACTGAATTTTATATAGTATGATCTAATTTTTCTATCTAAAAATATCAACTATAAACTTAAAAGAATATTCTATAGTGCCGTACTGCCTTCAATATTCTTTATTTTTAATATGGGTAATAGTTCAAAATTTAAGGGAAACAGAAAATGTGGTGCTCTCAGATTTGAATGTATTTAAAAACAGTAGTTTTATTGTTAATAATCATTCTCTGAGAACATTATAATATTAAGAGCAATTTTGTGTAAGATTAACCATGACCTTTTGAAGAACTACCAGAGATCTTCCACAAACGAGTGCTTGTGGAGCAGATTTGTGTGTGTGTGTGTGTGTGTGTGTGTGTGTGTACGCATGCTCACTTTCACATAAAATTTACATTTGTTGATACAACAAAGACAATAACCCAGTATTCTAATCAATAGTGCTCAAAATTTATAGATCATTCTCATCCATAATTTCAGATTTGTTTTCTAAGACAATGAAAAGTTCTCTGTGTACCATTTCCCTGCTGTCCCAGAAAACTGGCTTTCAATACCTTAACCCTGTTTTATCTTTTTTTTAACCTTACTTACATTGTAGTTTACACAACAAAAAGAAATATGGAAGTATGAATCATTCCAAGCGGTGAAAGTAAGTGCATGTCACACTTAAGTAATTTCAGTTTAAACAACCCAAGGCCCTGGTAACAGGATGTAGGTTTCCCTTGCAACAGGGAAAGAGGCCTCCCATAAAAAAGATGCTCAATATAGTACAGCGCGTTTAGCTGCACATGTGCATGAAAAGATTACTGAAAAGTAGATTTTTATCATTCAGATTACTCTAAGTTATACGCAAATCTTATTACCAAAAACAGAAAAAAAGTCTCTCAAGGCATCTTTTTCACCCTCTCTTACCAATACATAAAAGCCACAATCGGCAAACATTTGGGGGTACATTTTATTAAAATTCATTTTCCATACTTTCCATTTGTGCAAATAAAATGTGACTAAGCAAAAACACCTGTATTTTCAAATTCATCCTCATACTAATAAATCTAAATACTAATTCCCCAAAACATCAAATGCAGACCCCTCTACATCATTGCCTTAATTCATTTTGTGGTTAGTTGGTTGAATGATTTTAACATGGACAACAGAACACTGTATAATAAATTTAAAACTTCTATCTTCCTCTTGGGATTTGGGAAAACTTTGAATAAAGAATGCATATGCACACACTCAGCATTTACTCCAGACTCCAGTCCTAGCTCCAGATCTTCCACTCTCTTTTTAAACTGGGTAAGTCAAACGCACTCTGGATGATAAACACGAGTGTGTAACAGGGATAGGGTCAGATTAGGTCACAATTTCTCAGACTACAGACTGCAGAGACCTACGGGCATATTCTTGGAAGTCTGAGAGGGTTACGAGGTGTCTTGTTTTGTTGTCTTCTTGTTATGACATAAATACGATTATATTTTGGATAGTCTCACTCACAACTTTTACCACTAATTATTATCACGTAATTTCAGGATCTGGTTTTAACATAGTGGTAATGATCTTGTTAGCGTTAGCTTTTTGTAGTGACTTTGTTTAACTCATGATACATGTTCCTCAAACTGAAATTCACAAATGTATTCTAAGACCTGACATTTTTCTGGGAACATAGGTCCACATATTATTCAAGATCGATAGACACTAAATTACGTGATCTTTCTAATTCCTTTCCAGTCTGAAAAATATGTTGCCCTCTTATAGCAGCTTACTAATAATTTATGGAGATCAAGCTTAAGCACACTTAGAGAAAGCAAACTTCACAGGAGGAGTTATAATTTCTAATTCTATGTTGTACTCGTTTTCTTTTTATATTTAAAAATGAAAATTTTGAGATAACACTATGGCATTCAGTGAGCAAAACGAGTAAGACTGTTAGATCAAGGTTCTATTAGCAAGTCACAATCATTTCAAATGATTTAGCGGACTACATATTGACTAGGAGTCAGAAAATTCCAGTTTCTTTATCCAGTTCTGCCTCTGACTTGAAATAGCATCTTGGTGTTAGAGTGATTTGTTCCTGCAGCCCCCCCTTTTTTTTTTTTTTTTACAAAATTAGTACATTATGTTACTCAATGAATAAAATGTACAATAAATACCAGGCACTCATGTTATATAATGATAAGTAGTATGCTTCAAATTTTAATTTACATAATAAAAAAAACCAAATCTGCAAACTCAAATATTTGCTTTTCTTAATTCTGTTAGTGATAATATATAATGTCTAAAAATAGCAATATAATTTTTTACTATAAATTATAGATTATGTTGATTTAGTCTTAGAAACATTTATGTTTAAATTTTCTTCATCTAATTTTAAAGACTTTACAATGTTGTCAATTTGCATTTAAAGAGAATTTATTTGTAGAAATCATGTTTTACTGGTTAAGAGCTTAACTTCTAATAACTTATCGTTACTCATATATCATAATTTTATATCAAAATTTTAAACCATATACACTTAAAGGAATTCTCAACTTACATGTATCTTAATAACAGAATCATTTTAACAACAGTAAAGAGAAGTAAAATGTTTGCAAACTGCAAAGATATTCTGAATTTAAAAAGCATATACTTTATACTTAAAATAGTTATTTAATTTTTAATTTAAAAAAGTCACAAAAATGAAACTCATTTAAATCATCTTATTCCTATCTGTGAGATAAATGCAGACAAATGTTTTAAAGAAAAATCCTCCACAAAGCAGTATATGGGAAAATGTGCTTCGTTTAACTGAACATTTTTTTTTTTTTAAAAGAAGGCTTGAAACCATTTCTAAAGTGTGGCTAATAGCATGATTATTAGTTAAATTAATTAAATTAATTATTGATTTTTGAAATTGTTTATTGAATTTATATTACTGCCTTTTGACAGACTCCTTTTTTTGTAAGGCGAAGGCTGTGAAAATCTAAGATCAACAGACTGCATAAAAAGCTTAAGTTTTATCAAAAGAGAAATATCACATTCAGATTTAAAAGTTTTCATCTCCTGTTATCCTAGCAGACATAACTTACATTTGTTTTGTAAACTCGCTGCAAACTTTCTTCTTCCTATAAAAAATTTCAGCTTTTATTACTTCAAGATTTCTTTTCTAGAAGGTGTAATTATACCATTAACTAACTAAAGGACAGTGGAGTCAAATGGAAAACGTGCATTTCTAAAAAGTGCATATATCATGATAAGTAACTTTTTTTCTCAGAATTGGCAAGTACCATTGCACAAATGTTAAAATCAGTGCCAAGAAGTGACTCTACCTGAACCGTAGAGCTGATCTCCGATGCAAAGCCGCCTGTCAAGGGAGCCTCGTGACTGATTAGCAGTCGCCCTGTTTTGATCACAGACTGGAAAAGAAAAGGGAAATCTAAATCTGATGTTGAAGAGAATACGTATTTTCAAGTATACGATGGCAGTTTTGATTACGGTATAGAAACAATACATTTCAATCCAATAAATAATTAAAAATCAGTAATACAATTTTATGCCAAAGAAGTTAAAACTCTCTCTCACTGGACAGTCATTTGGTATTTGCACAGTCACAAAATTTTTCAATATAGTTTTTAATCCTACTACCAAAGAAAAATGTGATTTGTAATCTTGTCACTAAAAATGCATTCCATTATAAAATACTTCTGTGTTACAAATAATTATTTTACATTGTCATCTCATAATCATATTTTTCTTCATACTGCTTTAAGAATGAAAGTGATTTTTTGGGCTTATTTTTGGGTATATTTGCATATAAATAAGCAGCCTTCAGAAATATTATTTTGTGGAGAGGGAAAACACAAAAATAGTACGTAAAAGCTGCAATGCAGAAAAAACTCAAGCTCCTAGATATTTAAGGAAACTGAACAGGAAGAAATCCCTGAAGTAGAAGGGTTATAACCATCTTTGTTCCTGTGAGGTTAACGACCACAACTCTATTTTAACATAGGAAATGTCACAAATAATAAAGATATATTCTCATTACTGGCTCACTGTGGTTGTTCACACAGCGTGATATATACTCTGTACAATAATAAATCAAAAAGAATAGCTATGATATCATAGCAGGATGCCAGCTGTGTTGGAAGGTAAAAAATATTAATATCAACAGCAAGTTACTGCTTAAGATATGCTGAATAATTAACATGTTACCAATGAAAAGGGGCAATTTCTCCTCCACATGTCTAATAATTTGATATCGCCTTTCTTAAATTCTACATTAACATTTATGAATATGAAATAAGATCTTCCAAGCAAAAATATGTATATAAACTAAAAGATTTCCTTCATTCTAAGCAATTAGAGTTTAAAATCTTAAAAGTATGCAGCCATTTCAGTCAGCAGATGTTAAACCCCAAGATATGGCCAGTAGCCATGATAAAAATAAGTTATTGTATCTACTGAGTAAATAGTGACTTAAGAACATAAAATTTTATGGACACCTTAATGAATACATCCCCACCCCCAATGAAATGGTAACCTTGGTATGCTGGTACTTGGATTTTATGACTGTGATTAATTATGCCATTTACAAAAGTCACAAATTTCAATGCACCTGGTTAGGAATATACAGAGACAAAAACAGTCCACAATCATGAAAAAAAAAATGTGTTCTCAAAGTACCCTTTAAAAGAAGTCCTGGTTTAGACCAGGTTTAAAGCACTACCAATGAGAAAAAACAGATTTGACAACTAAACCTTTCTTATCACTCTGAAACTATCTGCCAATGGATGAGTGTCCAGGGATGACCTCGCTAAAATCCATCCCAGCTAGAGGATGCATCTTAAATCTCCAGGAGGTAGAAATGAGACACTTTTATAAAAATGCTACTGTTACCTTAGACCTCCACACAACAGAATTGGAGTTTTTTATTTGAGCTGGGACCTATGCAAGATCTAATGACAGCCTTCAGAATGGTTCCTGGAGGCCAATAAGCAACCAGGGCAGATAGCCTGGCTTCCTAAAGCCTGCGGAATGTAGTAGGGAAACTAAGCACAGATGTAGCCAGAACAAAAATCTCCAAATTCAGAGACCTCCTGAGTGTCCTTCAGCAGGACAAAGGCTAGAGAAACCAAGCTATAGCAATTCGGATGTGTATTATACAGCCATGAAAAAGACTGAGGCCATGGAAAGAGGCCTAGGGTAAATTAATTGGTAAAATCAGCAAACTGCAGAGCAATATAATCTCATTTTTACAAAAGACAAAAAACAAACAAACAAACAAAAAACTCAACTAGCACAGCAGCGGAGACCCCAATAAAGCTAGTTGTATGTACTAAGTCAACGCAGGTAAACAGTCTGGAGGGATTCATTCCAAACTACCAAAACTTGCTCCTCCTAAGTGACAGTGAAAGAATTGTTGGGGAAAAGGCTCTTACCTTTTAATTTATGTAGAAAAGTATTTTTATATATTGAAAGGATTCTCAATTAGTCATAAATAAAGATAAAGCACTTGAATAATGGTTAAGGCAACAAGTACATATTATGTTGTAGTCAAAATCTCCTCAAAAAAAAACCCTAACAGTATGTTTTGTTTTGTTTTGTTTTGTTTTGTTTTTATAGCATTTTAGGAGTGGCTTCACATACAAGGAAATCCTAAGGTCCCAAACTCCAGCAGCAAATAGGCACACTAAAAACACAGGGCTTCAGCCTTCCCTTGTCAGTCCCTGTGTGATATGTTCCATGTCAGGATCATATCCAGCTCACCTCCTGACCCCTTAAACTGCTGGATCCTAGACAACATAGTAAATCAGCTATTAGTGCTTTTAGTATAGGAGGGGACAGAGGTCTTCAACACCTCTGTATGTGTATTATGTACATGAGTGTTAGATCAGGTTATGCTGGCAGTTTTGGAAGAAATTCTAGAAATTTCTAAAATACCAAGAGCTAAAGGGTAGACCCAATGAAAAGTAATAACACTGTTAGTTTATGGAAATTATTATGGTATACAAACCAGAGGGAGACAGTGTGGCAAGAAGAGATAGAAATAATGATAATCATAAACAACTGGTTGTTCCGCAAGTTGCTATGTGCTAGGCTGTGAGCTGAGCATTTTAGATTGATTACTTAATTTAATTTGGAAAGCATCTAAGTTTCATTTTTGCTTCCTAAAGTCAATCCTGACATCTGAAAAATATTAAAATTCGTAAAATAAAGTCAGAATCAAAATTTTCAAAACTGCCAAAATTTAGAAGTCACATTGATATTTTCAAAGTCGTATCATCAAAGAATTAGCATATATCAGTAAGGATTAGTCTATAAGTACAGTTCAATAACTTTGTAAGATATAATTGAATTCAACTTGGTATGTTCTTTTTTACCTTGCACAGTTTTAATTGACTAGAATTTCTGATGATTGGGTTTTTTTGTATACTTTTGGAAATTATTAACACTTTGCTAATACTATGATGAGATCATCACAAATCTAGAAAATTGAAGACAGTGTTACTCTATTCTTCGTGATTTCATTAGGTATTCTGGTTAAATTACATACTCTTGTCAACTTTAATAGGCATTTAATTTTCATACATTTAAGCAGAATGATTCAAAACTGCCAAGTCATACTGCTAGCCAAATTTAGCATTTTGTTGTATTTAGTAAAAACTAATATGGTGCCTTTCAATGGGGATAGCTGTTAACCTTTTTAAAATAACTATACATATAAATAGTAATAATCCTTTAAAATTCATTTTCCTTAGAAGAAATTTTTAAAGTTTCAAGTGTTCTTCTGAGATAAACCTATTTCATCACTTGAAAAAAAATTTTAAGAGCATTTAAACAACTTTTCAATATGAAAAGCTGAACCTATCAGAGCCAGGAAAGATCACGTAAGGCTGGATTTTCCAGTATCTGCTTCTTCAGCTTTCTGCCACTAAGACCTGCTCCAGGATTCTGGCCTCAGGCACACGGAGCACCAGTGAGTTAGAGGCAACAAATGGCACCAGGGAAAGCGGAGCCAGTTAAAGACTAGGACTGTGAATAATGGTTCTCTGTATCCGCTGCTACCACTCAACAAAAGGGCCTTGTTCCCCAGGAGGGCTCCAGAAGATTTGTCAAGAAAACTTTAAAAGCAATTCTGAAAGGCTAGGAGTAAAACAGCCTGTGGCTGCTAAGTCTGTTACTACTGGTCAGTCCTGGATTTCTCTCATGGAGTGTCACTTTCTCACTGTTTCAGTCAGCCATCCCTCCCCTAGGGCCCCAGCGCAGCCCAACACAAGAGGAGTTATCAAAATTTCAATACTGAACACACAGCAACTTTGCCTACAACAGACAGATCAAGACACCTCTGTTCTGATGGCAATGCCTTGTTCCTGGTCTCACGGCTCCGTGCTGTGTTCTTGTGGTCCACCTTCTACCCAGACGTCATTACAAACGGCTATCACTTCAAGTTCTCTACGAGGGATACCTACTCCAGTGCTCAGAATACGGCAGACACTTGAGAAAAGTTCATTAGTTACAAAGCTATTATAAAATAATCTCATGATATTAAGTATGTCCTCCTGTGATTTACCGAAGCGATTGCTTTCTTAGCCCGCTCTATTTTTAAGACAGGGCAAAAGTGTACTTCAGCACATCCCACAATTTAACTATGAAATAGTAGACTCCAAACTGAGGATATTTTAATGTGGAAATGACAATAAGAGATCTGGAGCAATAGTAGGATTGCTAAGTTATACTCTGTTAAAATGACTACACAGATTTTGGCTGCCCAAACATTGGACATATGTTTTAGTGAATGTAACCTTTAAAGATTTTAACACAATCCAACCAGGAAAACTGTTAAGCCGTCATTCCAGGAGAAAATGATACAGACAAGTGAACCATTAAGCTTGCATATGCCTGAACGTGTAACACTGATACTCAAAAAGCAAAATACATATATTATTTCTTTCTCAAACTCCACAGCAAGACTTTCTCCTACAGAGCATTTCAACCTACCCAGCGCAAAGTTCAGCAGCCTATTCTGATTGCTGATAAGATAAAGTAAGAAAGTAATACTTTGGGTAGGTAATTTATAGCCCTTTTACCCATTTTTAAAACAAATCTGAATACAAAGCTAATGAAAAGCAAAGAAACACCATAGCTGGCCCTTACCATTTCCTTTTGAAATCAAATGTTTATAAATACATATAAGCAGAGGTAATAGTAAAATCACACACACTTGTGTTTCATTAATCAAGAATATATTCATCAATACTTAAACAATCTGGAATCATTAAGGACATAATTTAAATTAGCTTCAAATATCACTGCAAATGAATTATGTTTTTTTTGAAATGTTTTCTTGTCTAGTAGCCAAATGCATTTGAAATGTTAGCCAGAAAAACCTCACAATTAATCACAGGCTAGCAAATGTATTATAATATGCCCAATAACAATTATTAATCAGCATGATCTTTACACACAGACCATGGACTGATATTCCACTGGAGAAATACCAACGCTGAAAGAGAAAGAACAGTCATGAACTCCAGAGAAAGTTCGGAAAAGTCCATTTTGGCAAGGATATTAGTGGTGGGGTTACAAATATTTTGCTATTGTAGGAAAGTGGAGTAAATGGAGGAAAACTAAATCTTCGGGGCTTTATCAGACCCATGTGGAAAAAAGTAGGTAAGGGAGCAAACAGAGCACAGAGAACTGAGTAAAATCAACAAGAAAAAGATGAACAAATAATACTAACAAAGGCATGACATGTCTGGGAAAATTTCAGACATCCTCACTGTTTCATTCTTGCCTGAATTACTTGTACAATCAGAGCTCAAATATTGAAGAGTGGACAAACTACTTTCACAAAAATTAAAAGTGGACATCTTTCTGAAGTTATTTCAAACCATGTCAGATAAACACGTTTCTATCGACCAAACTTACCATTCCGGCTTGTTTCCTTAGAGTCCCTCTAGGCTCAGGTCATGTAAGACCGTCACTATTCTGTGAATCTGACCCATGCTTTCCAGCCTCTGACTTCCTTCCCCATATTGGCAGGCATTCTATCCCTCTCTCAAGACCCATCTCTCACAGTACCTCCTCCCTGGTCCCCTTTTTCATATCATATTATGTACATCCTAGCGACCATTTCCTAATAGAACTTGAAGTAGCTGACAATGGAAGGATATTCTATGAAACATAAAACCGGGATGCAAGGGCAAGTGTCAAGTACTAGTGTCAAGGCAACACCACTGCTATCTCTCCCTTAGGAACACTAGTAATTTACCTTGTAGGACAACCCTGTGTACCTCTGTCTCGTCAGCCCTTCCAACTGCACTCAAAATCACAAATTTGAAGACAGGAACTGTTTATGTCTACTGCAGAACATAGCATATGACAAATATGCATTAAACTGAGCAAATTATGTTCATGTTATTCTTTGGAGACAAATGTATATGTTATTAAAACAAACAGTTTGAAAACATACTTAAGCATCTTTTTATTTCTTTGCTTTAGGGGGTACTCTTTTTCTTGAAGAACTAGGTGGGGGTATCTGTACTCTCTCTCCCAGCAGGCTCTAATTCATTCAAAAGCACAAAATTCAGAAAGTATCAAGTATTATGTACCTAACTACGATACCTAATATATGGTTGTGGATGAGGACTCAACAAACGTTTTAATGTTGACTTGAAAAAAAAAGTAGCATACAGACACAGTGATTTAAATGAATCATTAAGCCTCCAATACTCTGATGCCTTTAAGCTTTTAGAAGAGACTGAATAGAGCTATAAAATGCATTAAAAGAGAAGTTCTTTTAAATGCATGCTTGTAACAAAAACACGAACAGAACATTTCCTTTCCCTGGTACTGAAATAAAATTCCTTTTTCTATTGATAAAAGGTCATGTCATAATGATGATAAAGGTATTGTGCTGGATAGGTGGACTCTTATTAAATATGCAGTTAAGCCATGAGGTAAATATGTAAATAAATGTATTGTAAAGATTTTTTTTCAATTCCTCCGTTAGTTTAAGCATCATGCAAAACACAACCGTCCATAAGTATCAACATGTTTTTGTGCCTAAACAATTTTTCAAAGACCAAAGTAGCCACTTCTCAAGCTTTTCTCCTGTGTTCTTTTTATCACGGCCCTATCGCTTTCCAGCAGGATGTAGAATGCTTCTATAAACTCAAAACCCATCTCCCCTGAAATTCCTACACATTTCTTTTCAGGAAAAGAAGTTAAAACATGTCATCTAGATATGAATACTACTGACTTCCGTGTTGTAGCATTTTAGAAGACTGTTAACAAGAACTACTGCAAAGCTGAGCTGTACTTTTAGAAACGCAGTCAGGGTGTTGTTATCTTCTGTATCTTCTAGCCTGAAAATCATGTTGAGCTCTAGGAGACTTTTTCTTTTGAGTTTATACAAACAGAAGCATTCAGAAATACCACAACTAAAATTTTGCTGTAATAAATGAAGAAGTGGGAGTACAATAGCCCCTACATACTGCTTGGCAAATCTAGAACCTGATCCAACAGGGAAGACCACTGGTGGTAATATTCTAATACATTTATTATTAATTCAAGTAGTTTACCTCCACTCAAGTTGATAATTCACAGATAACTCATGTTTAGCATCTAGGTTATTTATGATAACAGGCTGACTGAAAATTCCATACAGATAGTTTTGTTTGTTCCATCATTTTAACCATTCCTTTTTTTTTTTTTTTTTTACATTTTTTAAGGTTTATTTTTGAGAGACAGAGAGACAGAGTATGAGTGGGGGAAGGACAGAGAGAGCCACACACAGAGAGAATCCAAAGCAGGCTCCAGACTCTGAGCTGTCAGCACAGAGCCCAATGCGGGTCTTGAACCTATAAACTGTGAGATCATGACCTGAGCCGAAGTCAGATGCTTAACCGACTGAGCCCCCCAGGCGCCCTCATTTTAACCATTCTTAACTGAACACTTTTATGGCATTAAACACATTCATACTGCTGCACAATTATCGGCACCATCCATCTTTGGAACTTTTTCATCTTCCCCAACTGAAACTCTGTGCCCTTTAAACAACAACTCCTCATTCCTCCCTTCTTCCAAGCCCTGGCAACCAGCATCTACTTTCTGACTCTATAAATTTGACTATTGTAGGAACCTCATAAAAGTGGAATCATACAATATTTGTCCTTTTGTGATTGGCTTCTTTCCCTTGGTATAAAGTCTTCAGGTTTCATCTATGTTGTAGCATGTGTCAGAATTTCCCGCCTTGAGGCTGAATAATATTCCACCGTATGTAGGGACCACATTTTCTATAACCATTCATCTCTCAGACATGTGAATTACTTCCATACTTTGGCCATTGTGAAAATGCCGCTATGAACACGGGTGTAGAAATATCCGTTCAAGTCACTGCCTTCACTTCTTTTAGGTATATACCCAGAAGTGGAATTGCTGATCACATGGTAATACTATGTTTATCTTTTTGAGGAACAGCCATACCAGTTTCCAAGGCATATACACTATTTTACATTCCCACCACCAATGCATAGGGGTTCCAATGTCTGTATGTTCTCACGTTTGTTATTTTGTTTGGTGGTTTATTTGTTTGCTTTATAGCAGTCATCCTAATAGGTATATGATAGTATCTCATTGTGGTTTTGATTTCTATCTCCCTGATGATTAGCGATGTTTCATCACTACTAATTCTTTAATCTTTTCCTTTTTAAGCTTTTAATCAGGCTGTCTGATTTTTGTTGTTGATGCAAATAGTTTTAAAAATGTTTAATGCATCAAATTTCTAAATCGGTCCCTTTGGGGACTGGAAATAAAATCTCTTCATAATATAATATTCCAAATATAAAAATATATAATCAAACTCAACTGTTCACTATGCCCTCTTTCTTGGAAAATGATTCATCTGGTTTCCTTACTATCCACTATTCTGAAATAGACACAAAGACATTTTTTCCTAAGATCACTAAATCACTAATGCCATATAGATCCTTTCTCAGACTGATTATCTGAAATGGCTTTCCTCTCCTGAAAAATCTTCAAAGGTAAATCAGCTAATTAGAATCATGAAGATAACTTATACATAAGAACAGCACCTGTAGTCCACTGTCCCCAAAAAACAATGGAGTCTAGTTATATAACAGAGAACCTTCTGAGCTTCCTGTCTTTGTTCCCTACTCTGCCAGTAGTTAGGGAATAAAACAATGTCAACTAAGAAAGTCTGGAACATTGGTACCTACCAGAAAAATCACCATCATCTTTTATATGTTTCCCATTTAATTTCCCAATTAATTTTTAATGTTGTACCAATTCCAAAGGTCACTGGTTCATGTCAAAAACAATTCATTGAGCTGCTCACATGAGCCAATACTAGGAAAACAAAGATGAGTTAACCCAGGTCCCAAAGGACTGTAATATGGGTTGCCACAATGTCCTCGGACAAAGCATTCTTAAGAAAGAAAGAAATTAAAGAATACTGGAATTAAAAATCATGTTCTATTTGTTAAAAACAATTTTTTTTAGAATTTTAAATTTCAACTCTTAAGATCTTTTCTAAAAAAAAAAAAAACACTGAAAAAGTGCATTTTTCTCTTCTTAAGACAAACCACAATTACTAATATTCTGTCCTTTCTATTCATAAGTCTCCACTTGGCAAATTTTTCTCAAGTGTTGACAACACAGGGAAATACTACGTCTGGCCATCATAAGAGTTCTACAGGGTAGAAACTGATATCATCCCCTGTGCTCCCAGCATACCATGAATAATAAGAAAGTGACCCTAACCCAAACCAGCACTGTCTGCCAGCTACGGTTTACACTGCTGCTTTAAGCATGTGTCAAGGGTAAAATTTTCCCTGAAGCCAGCTGGTTGTCTACCAAGGTAATACTTCTCTAAGGAATGATCAGAAGTATAAACACTGCTACAATTCTGCATCACCATGGATAAATGCTTTTATTTTCTAAAACCTGGTCCAATTCTGTTGAAGTAAATGGGTTTTTAGTCCATTACGAAACAAAAATCATGTGTAGTTCATAATACATGGGCAAGGCTGAAAATCTTTTGGGTCTTTTTTTAAGACTCAAAAGAGTAGTATAGTAAAACTCAACAGATAGTTCCGCGAAAATTACACGTATAGTTTTGAGTATATAGTACTAAGGTCACACACAGAAAAATAAAGTATATAAATATTATACTTTCATTAAAACCAAGGTGATGGGGAGAAACTATTTATATGACAGGAAAAGAATCCATCTAGCAGAAATAGTAATATTTGTCTGCAAAACACTCATTGATTTGATGGAGAAGGGCACAGAGGTACACATATCTCAAGGTAAGAATTATAGTATCAAAATTCATTGCTAATGAAATACTGTGAGAAGTTATATGTGGTATAATAGTTTCCCAGAAATAGAACTTAAAATTGAAAAATCAATTATATCTAAATTTAAACTTTTTTCCCCCCAGGGATAACACTCTGAAATTTTCTTTCTTTATAAACCAATAAAACATTAACAATCCATTCCTGTTTGATGCACAATTCTCTGTTCTGCAACTTTTTTATCGGAAAAGACTAATAAAATAGAGTAAGATAACTGTGGCCATTTTACCACAAAAGTGAGACATACCTATTGCTAATAAATGATAAAGTCACTTTTTGGAAGGGTGATTCAAGAAGATTTTGTGCTTGTTGACTTCCTTTATCATAAGTTGCTCATTTTACTATATCTCTTATGAATATTATTATAAGAGAAAATATCATTACTAACCAATGAAAATGTTCCACTACTCTAATAATTTTAAAAAATAATGAAATAGCACCTCATCCATTAAAAGTCGCAAAATAATTTAAATTTGAATTCTGGTTACAGTAAAATCTCATACTGTAACATCTCTCTTACTGTAACATCTGGTTACAGTAAAATTTACATTGCTTGTGCAATGTAAACTGGCATAAATCTTTTGAGAAAAATTTTGGGAATCTATTTATCAAAAGCTACTAATGTTCAGACTTCTAGAATAAGCAATCTCAGTTCTAAGATTTACTCTCAGAAAAGAATCCCCAAAATATAAAATACTGGACTTCTGTTTTAAAATAATCATGTGCAGGGATGCCTGTATGGCACCAGTTAAGCATCCAACTCTTGATTTCAGCTCAGGTCATAATCTCGCAGTTCATGAATCCAAGCCCTACATCGGGCTCTGCACTGAGAGTGCTGGGCCTGCTTGGGATTCTCTCTCTCCCTCCCTGTCTTACTCTCTCCCACTCATGCTGTCTCTGTCTTTCTCAAAATAAATGTAAACTTTAAATAAATAAATAAGTAAGTAAATAAATACATAAATAAATAAATCATGTGCAGTACTTGGTCAAAAAAAATTTTTTTTAAGTTTAAGAAACACTGTTTTAGAAACACGGTCTCACACAAGATACTCCAATACCATATTTGGCTCATGGATAAACTGTTTAAAGGGCAAAGCAGATGGGCACCTGGGTGGCTCAGTCAGTTAAGCGTTAGACTTCAGCTCAGGTCATGATCTCAAGGCTCGTGGTCCAAGCCCCGCATCAGATTCTGACAGCTCAGCGCCTCGTGCCTGCTTCAGAATTCTATCTCTCTCTCTGTCCCTCCTCCTCTTACAGTCTCTCTCTCTCAAAAATAAATAAACATTAAAAAAATTTTTTAATAAAAAAAGTAAAGGGCAAAGCAGGGGCTCAGTTGGTTAAGTGTATGACTCTTGATTTTGGCTCAGGTCATGATCTCATGGTTCACAATGTCACTGTTCATGGGATTCAGCCCCAAACTCTCACTCTCACTCAAAATAAATAATTAAACATTAAAAAGGGGGGGGGGAGGCAAAGCACTTTAGAAATACTGCACTTAAATGTCGTCCACAGCCACCATACATTGCATACTGTCTAAAACCAAGGGCTTCCATAATAATTTTGTTTCATCTGCCTAACGTCTTTAGGCCTCTGAGGTTACAGCCCCTGGTTGAGAGCAGCAGAAAAGCAGGCAGAGAAAAGCTGTCAGGGCAGGAGCAGAACTTACCTGGAAGCAGAGCTCCTCTCCTGGTGTCCAGGCTGGGAGCTGCACGGCCTGCCCTTTGGCCTGGCAATTCAAGAAAGGGATTCCCCCAGCAAACAAACAAGGCAGAATCAAAGTGAGCCCCACACTCTGGCTACTGGCAAATGAGTCTGGGCAAAAAGATGATTAAAGGAAGCAAAACAAAGAATAAACCATAGAGCCTACTGAAAAAAAAAATGCTGGAAAGTACCGTGATATTCAAAGAAAAAGCATATCTGAAAATGATCTACTCAAGAGCCAGAAGAAAGTGTTAAGCAACTATTATGCACTGCCAAGGAAATACAAGTTCTAGTCTCCAAGAGACAGAAATAAAAATTCTAAGGAGATTGTATGGTTGGATGAAGGATATAGCTGACGCTCGAAATTCTCACATGGGAACTAAAACCACAATAATAAAACTAAAATTCACAGCGGTGACAAAGCTGGGTATCTTCTCCTACTGCCCTCCATGAGCCCGGTGCAGTGTCCCACGTTCAGGGGACATCAAAACTGTATGCCGGATAAATACGAATAGATTAATCGGACCCCACCCAAGTGTCAAAAACTTCCGGGGCAAGTAACACGCACACAGGAAGACAAGATGAGCAACGAGAGGGGTCTTTTCCTTCCCTGGCTACAGCACGGCAGTGAGCACTCTTTCTCCAGCTTCCCTCCACCTCCTTAGACATCGGAGGATCGGTGCTGGAGAAGCACAGCCTCTCCCCTCGTGCTTCCATTTTCCTTTTCCCAAAGTCCACCGGGGGTCTGCTACTGCCCAGCCTGCGCCGAGACAAAGAGGAGCAAGAAGCAGGAGCAAGGAGGTTCTTCCCCCCAGTCTGATGGCAACTTCAAGGCATGGCAGTCAGACGCTGCCTGCAAATAGCTTTCTTTTAGGAAGAGATACAAAACCAACGTCTCAGGACCCTGGGGAGTAATGTGAACAACTGAGGCAACAGCAAGTGGTGGGGGGTGTGGACAAGCAGAGAACAGAGTCTCCAACTTAGGTGGTCAGACTTTTTGTTTTTAATACTGTGAAAGCCAAGCAAAATATGCCTCCCGCCCGGATCTGCCGAAGAGCTGCAACCTATACTTTAAGGAAACATCTTTCGGGCAAAATAACACTTTTTTTTTTTATCAAATGTCAGGATGCGCTTTCTGCCATGTTATGTTTACCCACAAAATTATACACCGAATTAGGCAGCCTTCCATTCTGGCCTTACCAAACATTTTGTGGATATTTAGCAGGACAGTCATCCATTCTGTTGAATGTTACATTTAGCAGAGCAGACCCAGTGTTTCAAAAGAAAGACATTTGAGCCATTTCTTCACCACGTGTTTCTAAAACCCAGAAAAACAATAAGCTATCCAAGATAACGTGTAACTTAAGTTTTCGGTAGTCCTGCCGTATGCTCCAAAATGACATCATAAGTGCACAATTACAGCATTTGGAGTTTTAAATGTGAGGGGGAGAAAACAAGCAGCCTACAGCTCTGAAACTCTTCCCGGCAACGCGCTCAGTAACACAGGGTCCTATGTGGCCTGAGCGCGATAACTGCAATGTGTTTGTACGCTAGGGAAGGGCTGAAGATCAGTTTGCCCATTATTGCTAGTCCTTCATAGATCACAACTTTTTCTCCTATTATAAATACAATTCTCGAGGGAATTTTCTTTGTGTAAAAGGGAACCTATAAAATTCTGTATTACCCCACCCACCACCACCACCACCACCAGTTTTTGCAAGCGTAAATTGCTAATTCTGGCCACCAATATTGGCCCTGGGCCAGGCCAACAGCAGTGAGAGTAATGTCCAAAGTTGGCGTGTCTGCCTTAGCCACAAGGGACAGGTAATAACAAGGAAGCACAGATGCCACGGCCAACATGTTCAAGCAGAGGAAGAGAATGAAGGTGGTACCATGAAAACAATCAGGTTTATATCAGAACCCACAGAGAAAAGGGGGCTGGAAAATCCAAAGATCAAAATGATGAGGACAGGACCATGAGGTTCTCTTCATAGTCATGATGTGGGCTCAGGACGATGGGTAATTACCACCTGACCACCGCTGCTACCATCCTCCCAAAGGTTACCAACCCCCCTACCTGGTGCATTTTCAGTTCAAAATGCCCAAAAATAAAAGCGTTTTGTCCTTCACTAATCATAAATTCATTTCTGGTAAGTATACAAATGGATGTTCTGGTAAGTAGACAAATAATACATTTCCCCTTTAGTTCTGAAGGCGATTAATGTTATAATTATTTCCAGTGAATTAAGGGAAACATACCAGGGTTTTGTTATTCTTTTGAGTTCTAAAAAAAACTTACAAGAAATCACTCATAAATCTCTGTCTTAAAGAAAAATAATCATTTTTTCACATCTATTATTTAAAAAATGCATGACCTGGAAAATACGTGTGCTTGTGTTTCTATGCACACCTTATTTTCACACTTTTTTAATCTATACTGTTTGAAGTTCATATATTTTAAATGGCAGCTTCAAATGAAACCAGGAAACCTCCGTGAGCATGGATATTAACATAACCTTTAATGTTATTGCTCCCCAGTCCCACCCTCCTTCAAAGGAACGTGTCACTTTACCCCAGGACAGCCAACCATAATTCTGAAATCAGACCAGGGCTGGTTCTGCATGACCGACACTGAAACCATAATATTGTAGGTGGCCTGGACGGCCAAGCTACCCTGCTCACCGAACAAGGCAGTGGAGAGGGAAGGGTGGCTGGGGAACATCCTTTGGGGACATAAATCTGCAAATTCTCAATAGGTTACAACCACTTAGAGCCAGTAACCAATCTGAGAAATGTCGAAGACCAGTTCTTTGAATAAAATTAAGTGGTAACGCTTAATTTAAAGCTAAATTTAAAGCTAAATCAGTAAACGCTAATAAACATATCTGCACTACCTTCAACATTGAACTGTTTTGGCGATTTTTTTAAATCATGAGATAAGTCATCAACCAGGAAATAAGGTCATGGAGCTGGCATCTATCTTCAAATAATCATCTTTATGTAAAGAACTCTAAGGAGAAGTCAAATTCATAAACAGTGGTCCCTAGCATACATTCCCATCTTCTAAAATACGTATTTAGTTCTGAAACAGAGACAACATAACCAGTGCAGTGCACACAGGTGGGGTGAGGGGGTATAAAAGACTCAGATTAAAACAAAACCTAGATTCTCATTGCCAGCTATGTGGCTTAAGGTAAGTAAGACAATTTCTCTGAGCCCAGGTTTTCACCTATAAAATGAGGTTCGTTTTGCCTACTTGCAAGGTTGCTGTGAGAACCACTAATTCCATACACGGCATGTGTGGCACATAGAAAGTACTCACTTAAATGAGTGGTAATAGGTGCTTGCCTTTATTATCAACATGATCATCATCATCACCAAATTATATGAACTTAAAAATTGGAAAATTGGCCCTAAAAGAAAGGATGACCCTAGCAAATGTCAGTAATACAAATTTGGGGGCTTACATAGATTGTTGTGCCTAAACAAAACTGAACTTCATACGAATCACATGATTCCTAAGGTAACATCTGGGCTCTAACAGACTGCAAGCCCTCGCTGAGTGCAGAGTATATAACGACAGGCTCCAAGTCACCATCCACTGTCAGCAGTGAACAACACTGGTGGGCCTGAGGGGACACAGGAGGTAGACATCACAGAGAGAGAGAGTGTGTGTGTGTGCTTTCCCAGGGTCCAAGATCTAAGCCACTACGCCGCAAACTGCACTCACAGAGGCCCTTGTCTCATGTTCCTCAGCTTGAATAATGTTCAGATAAGCCCCATTTAAGAGAAAACTTTTCAAAACTAATTCATGAACTTATTCTGATACTTAAATGTGCATAAAATAAAAAACCCTTATACATATAACTCTTATGCAACCATACACCAAAGAAATTTCAAAGAACATTTTAAAAAAGCAATGAAATCTATACCAATAATATTAATTTAATGGCACCTCCTGGATCTCAGTCCCTGAAAAATAGCCAAAACAAGGAGGTTATGACAGAACTAGTTACATTGCTTTACCTATTTTGTTTTCATGTGCACAGTGTATTAAGCATAGTCTTTATGCTCAAGAGGCCAAGAGAGAAAGGTTCCCAGAACACAGACAGGATCTGACCGAAGAGAAGTTAAAGAATGGTCCATCAATACCGGGCATTCTCCGCTGCTAGTGTCCTGACCAGAGGATGCCACCCCTTAGGACATCTTATACCAATAGCCTTATATTGAGGGAAAAAAAACCCGAAATAAACCATAATTAGGAACATAGTGACATCCACTCTAACTCCAGCTGGGGAGAAAGTTCTAGGGAGGAGTTCAAGAGAGAATTACAACCAAAGAGTTAGAACAGGAGGGTGAAGAATATGGTTCATGTTTTCATGTGTTAATTTGAGTTTCAGGGATAGAATGTACTAGTGCTCCTCAGCTGGTGCCCTGTTAACTCTTACCATCGTGGAACAAATGTTGACGCCACCCCCACATTGCCTCTTCTCACAGGATCACCACTTAGGAGTTAGCCAGGCATCCTGGGCTGAGAAAAGGCCCATCTTTATTCCCTGCTCCCCCGCCCCCCGTCCCCCGGTACTCAGATGTGGCTCAGAGCCATCTTTCATCCCAATGCATCAAATCCACCAGAAGAGCAAAGTAGAACAGGGTCAACATGCAGGAAAGGTGGCAAAGAGAAGGTCAGTAATCGTTGTTTACTGCTTCAGAACTTTTTATTCCACACAGAACTACAGGCTAGGATGAAAAATTGTTTACAAGGCTGACTTTTCTTTAAGTTTAATTTTGAGAGGGAGAGAACATGTGCACAAGTGGGGGGAGGGAAAGGGAGAGAGGGGGACAGAAGATCCGAAGTGGGCTCTGTGCTGACAGCAGAAAGCCAGGTGTGGGGCTCAAACTCACAAACCCCGAGATCATGACCTGAGCTGAAGTTGGACACTCAACCAAGTCACCTATGTGCCCCAAGTTTGGCTCTTTTTAAGGAAAGAAAGTTTTGTTGAAGATTTTCTCTGATATCCTTCTAAACAAAGAAGGAAGTGTCTTAATCCATTACTATGTCCCTTATTTGTAATCAGTGTTCTACTGGTTTTCTACGAGTTAGATAAACAAGTGCCCAGGTTGTTTCAAGCTCCAAAAGCCCCTGAAAATATGAATCCTTCACTCAGTTCGGTGACCTTTTCTCTCAGATACTTACACTATGAAAAGCTGACCAGGAGCTGGTAAAACTAACCTGCCACTGATCTCTGACTACTTTGGACTTTCAGGCAGAAATGGTGCCTCATTGGTCTCTCCATTTAATTTTGTTTCACTCAAGCAAAGAAAAGGAAAAAGTTTGTGAAAAAAATCAATGTAAGGGACGTATGACAGAGACATAACAGTAAGTGGAAAATTTAGGGCACCTAATAGGGAATACTCAAAGGCAGAACTGAAATTCTTAGAATTTACGCTACTGTTAAACATATTTCTCTGATTTACAGGTTTTATCATAAAAACAGAAAAAAATGTATGAGTTGCCTGACACAAGATATTTATATTACATATCTTATATACATACATATGTGTACATAGCATCGTATGTATGTGTGTGCATATGTACAGACGTATTTTGGGGTTAAGGTATGTGGAGGTGTGCAGAGAGAGATATTAAAGAGGAAGTAGAAATTTTTTTAAAGTAGTCAATCAGCCAAACATAAGAATAGAAGTCTCCTACAGGAAGGACTTTTTCTTTCCTTTTTAAAAAAATTTTTTTAATGTTTATTTATTTTTGAGACAGAGAGACAGACAGAACGTTGAGTGAGGGAGGGGCATAGAGAGAGGGAGACACAGAATCCGAAGCAGGCTCCAGGCTCTGAGCTGTCAGCACAGAGCCCAATGTGGGGCTCGAACTTAAGAGCCATGAGATCATGACCTGAGCCAAAGTTAGACACTCAACCAACTGACCCACTTAGGCACCATGAGCTCTTTTTTTTTTTTTTTATGATTAGGCCTTGTGCCTCAGTACACAGTAGCTGTTCCATAAACTCAGTTGTCAAAGGGCTAAGCGTATTTTTTTTCCTTTTTAAAGGTAGTCTCATATATAACAAAGAAACTATAACTCTAATGGGCAAATTTATTTTTCCAAATTTATCTTTTTTTCTCCAGCTTCAATGAGGTATAACTGACATTGAATACTGTGTAAGTTTAAGATGTGTGATGATTTGATATATATGTCGTAAAATAACTACCACAATAAGGTTAGCTAACACAGTCATCACCTCATGTAGTTATAACGTGTGTGTGTGTGTGTGTGTGTGTGTGTGTGTTGAAAATGTTTTAAAGATCTAACCTCTTAGAAACGTTCAAGTATACAAGATAGTATTGTTAACTATAATCGCTGTGCTTCTCACAATATCCCCAGAACTTATTAATCTTACAACCTGAAGTTTATATCGTTTGACTACCTTTACTCTTTTCCCCCACCTCCTACACCCACCTCTGCTCCTGGCTACCACCAACCTGGTCTCTGTTTCTATGAGTTTGGGGTTTGTTTGTTTGTTTGTTTTTTTGATTCCACATACAAGTGAGGTCATATAGTATTTGCCTTTCTCTGTGTGAAATTTATTTTTAATAATGTAGGTATTCACATTTGTAAGCAACTGGAGAAACCATAAAATTGTACAAGGAATCACTAGATTTTAAAGTAAAATCACCTACCATAAATATGCAAATTTGAAAACATCTCCTGTTACCCAATAATTGTGTTATTAGAAATCTCTGTTTTGAACAATATTGTTGTAAAAAAAAAAAGTATACTATGAGACACGACACTTATCACGGCGAAACATTATTAACAAGTATATCTCCTGCCTGAAAGTCTAAGCTAACAGATGTCAATCAGTTTGTTTTAATTTTAGAAGTATGACTTAAGTCTAAAATAAAGAGCTATCTGATTTCCCCAACACAGAAAAGTGCTATTCAGTTGAACCTAGGAAAAACTACCATGTGACTGTTTTCTTTCTACATAAAAAGCTAAACTATAAAAAGATTACAAAAATTGGCAATTTTGTGAATTTAAATAGAATTTTAAACAACTTTACATATATACACATACACACACATACATATAGGTATATAGATCTAATTACATATACATACACACGTATATATAAATGTGACATTAAAGAAGTTAAAATAATGTGAATCATTTTTGCCAACTTTAAACTATATTGATTTAAGCTTCCTATTTGCCGCCAATCTGATGACCCAAGAGGAAATTCATGGTTTCTGAAAGACAACTTTCAACCTTTAGGAGTGTGAGATAATAGGAAATACATGTGGTTTCTGCTCCCAGTTCCTTGCAGAGATCTAAAACCTTATAACTACCGCTTTCCCCGTATAGAGTTTCTCTCTGCTGCACACTGTGATGTCAGGGTCTTTAGTGATGAACTATCTGTGAGGATCTGAATTTTGTCCTTTCATTTTTTGTAAATCAAAGTATTTGAGAAATTAATACCAAAAAAGTTTTTAAACACAGAAAAAAGAAGCCACTATCAATGGAAACAAAGAAATGAATTGTGAAAACCCTTCATAGAAGATTTGTTCTTGGCAAATTGTAGAAGGATGGCTACTTTTAATAGATTTTGAGAAAAATAATAATTTTGATGTGATAATTCTCACAAAGAATTATATAAGACACATCTCTTCTCTATATTTCAGCTTATATAGGTGTAATATACAGTCAGAAAAGCTAATAAGGTACAAAATCTAGGAGTTTAAAATCTAGAAAATCATTGAATGCATATTTTAAAGTATATAGAGGGGCACCTGGGTGGCTCAGTTGGTTAAGCATCTGACTTTGGCTCAGGTCATGATCACACGGCTCATGGGTTTGTGGGTTCAAGCCTCGTGTTGGGCTCTGAGGTGACAGCTCAGGGCCTGGGCTCTGCTTCAGATTCTGTGTGTGTGTGTGTGTGTGTGTGTGTGTGTGTGTGTGTGTGTCTGCCCCTGCTCCCACTCATGCCCCTGTCTCTCTCTCTCAAAAGTAAATAAACATTAAAAAATAATAATAAAGGGGCACCTGGGTGGTTCAGTTGGTTAAGCACATGACTTCAGGTCAGGTCACAATCTTGCAGTTTGTGAGTTCGAGCCCCTGCATTGGGCTCTGTGCTGACAGCTCAGAGCCTAAAGCCTGCTTTGGATTCTGTGTCTTCTTCCTCTCTGCCCCTCCCCTGCTCATGCTCTCTCTCTCTCAAAAATAAACATTAAGAAAAAATTTTTAATAATAAATAAAGTACACAGATAAAACATAGATAGCCTGTAGTATTAATACAATCAGATTCATTTTTAAACAAATAATGTTTTGCTTCAAAACACCAAAATCAAGAGCATACTGTATACACTGTATATTGGCAAATTTGACAATAAATTATACTTAAACAAATACCAATATGTTCTTCTAGTCATAAATACTTAATGCACTTTTGGAATTGTTTTGTAACTTTAAAATTTGTTTATGGGAAATTAAAAAGATCACTCACGTTACTTTACAATCACACTTCATAATACAGAATTTGGAGAGAAAAATAAATTCTAAAAAAGAATCCGACTAAAAGCCATGCTATGTAACAATAACAACAACAACAACAACAAACAGGTTCACTAAAGAAGACAGGGATAGGATGAGGACAAAATAGTTACGGATATAAAGTACCAATGATATATTAGGATACTAAGAAACCAGAGGAGAAATTTTTAGTTTCTTAAATTTAATTATAAAAAGGGTAAAGGTTCTATGGCCCATCCTTTATGACCCTAGGTGCACACTGCATAAAAGCCTAAATCAAACAAACATGAACACTGATACACCTTAGTTATTTTATTAATAAAGGCAGGATCATGATTATTTCAACAGAGAAATGACTACTTATGAAATGTTGCCTTAAGGTAATTCAAGTTCTGAAGATATTTTAAATATTTTAAAAGCATAATTCTATTTCAACAATATATAAGTTTTAGAAACCTTGGTAAGAATTAATGATCTATAAAAGCTAAAACTTACTATCTTCTCCTTTAGGGTTAAAAACAAGTTATGGCTTAAAATCTTCTTTCACTGGGCACCTGTTGGCTCAGTTTGGCTCAGGTCATGATCTTGCAGTTTTTGAGTTCCAGTTTCACACTGGGTGAGCTTGAGCCCCACTTCAGGTATGAGTCCTGCTTTGGGTGAGCCCCACTTCTTTTCTCTCTCTCTCTCTCCCTCTGCCCCTCCTGGGATATTCTCTCTCTCTCTGTCTCTCTCTTTCTCTCTCTCACTTGTGCCCTCTCTCAAAGAAAAAAAAAATCTTTCACCAAGGTTCATTATGAAAACTGCATAATATTCAGAAAAATATTATATATACAGCCTTGAGTTTTGGACCAAAGATACCCTATGATTAGTATATTTAAAAAGATACATTATTTTTATGCATGATAAAGTGACATGGGATAACATGACATGTTACAATTTTCCCTACCACCCATGTCCACTCTCCTGGAGGTGAGTTTTCTTTTGAAATTTCATTCCCTTTCTGTAAGATGACATGTTGAAGGTGCCATCAGCCAAAGCATTCTCTTGAGCAAGGAATGGACACAGAGCCCAAAGGTAAAGCTAATAAACTCTCCTGAAAGCTGACATATTAATAAATAGCATGTTTGCACAAGGGTCAAAATCTCATTGACTCCTCGACCCAAAGTGACACCTGAAAAGACCATCCACTACTTCCTGCAACTTTCTTTCATCTCCAGATCTGCTGGGTACCCTGTTCTTCTAAGATAATCTCAGCCATCTTAAGTCTTAGCATTCGTTAAAATATAACATATGGATGGCACACCGGGTTTAGAGAGCTAGACTGCTCACAGGCTGAAAATAATGGCCCCAGGAACCACCCAGCTGGCCTTAGACTAAGGGGTCAATATCTATTCCCAATAGATCAATATCTATAACCCACTCTAAGCACATCATTGTGCTTTGGCACGGCTCCAAGAGGCTTGGTTCTTCTGATTGTACTCAAACTGCAAATTATAAGATATTCTTCCAAATAGACTGCTCCTGTGCTTAACTAAGCCTGAGTACGTTTCTGTAGCTTGCAATTAAAACACTGATGTAGATGTCTGGAAGAAACTGCTGGAGAGACTGGTGATGATGATCGTGAACAGAATGCTGACAGGAGGAAGAGGTGAGGAAAGAAAATGAAAAAGGAAGAGAAGGAAAGTCTACACTGTAAGAGACTTTGCAAAGAGGCATATGTAAATAGCTTTGCTTTACCTGCATGATGGCAGATTTTAGTCATTGAATTATATTTTTAATGCTTAACATTTATCTGTTTTAGTGTCTTTTAGTATCTCGTAGATTTAAATAAAATTAACGTTTGCAAAACCTGCCATATTGAGAATAATTTAGATTTAAGTGGTTGCAAATATTAAACATATTTTCACAGAGAAGTAACCATCTGTGATGGTAGCCATATATTGCCCTAGTTGTGTGCAAAGTAGATAGCTCTATTTGATGCTTTTAAAAACAACTTACAATTTTTCTCAGTTTCTGTTCAGAAAATTTAAGGTCAGGAGGTTTGCTAAAATAATCTGTAACTAATAACCTTGTCAAAATGTGGTTTTACAATGGAGATGCCAGTGAGTGGAGAATTAAGGTACTTTCCTAATTCTATAACCATGTTCAGTTCAGGACATGGTCTGATTCATCAAATGCTAATGACAAAATAATCTGAATGATCTCAGCAGTAACACTGTTTGGATTTGAATTTCTCCAGAAACCACTCAATTTGTCACTTCGTTTAATATACACAAAAATAAATCCCAGTGTCATTGGAAGGAAATTTTGGGAATTTTAGTGTAAAATGTAACTTTAGCACCGGCTTTAGACTTGAGCTGCTTGGATCAACCAACCCCTAGCCCTGCAGCTCACTTGTTATGTGAACATGGGCAAGGGTCCTGACCTGAGCCTCAGTTTTCTCATCTATAAAATGGATGGAGCAGTACTGCCTACCTACGGACTACCTAAGAGTACTGTTGGGATGTTTAAATGAAACAATGGACAGAAAGTTCTTACCGGAAAGCCTGGCACCACAGGAAGCATTCCGTTAGCTGTTTTTAGGGCATAAAAGTGACTTTTCTGTGTCAGTTCTTATTCTCCTTATTTACAGTCGTTTGCAAATATTTATAAGATAAAGGCCCCACTGACTTTTATGCTGCAGCAGCACAGCCCCCTAAATTAATAACTCAGTCAAAAATCTGTACACAGCTTATGATGAAAGTATTTTTGTGAGTTTGATTGGAATTTTAATACTCTAACTCCCTGTTATTACCTTAAAAATAATATATGCAGGAATCAACCATCTGTTCATGTTGGTTGCTACAAACACTATGAAAACAGAGATACGTAAAAGAAGATGGTCTTTAAGACACTACAAGTAGTTTTCCATTGGAATAGAGAGTATGAGTGATACTAGAACACTGAGGCCTAGGGTGAAAGCTGTTTTCTCTAAATTGTACATAATCTCCTTGGCTTACACAATAAACATATGGCCGAAGGAGAAAAATCTAAACACAGAAAGGATGTGTGATTTGCCCCTTCCCTCCCCCAGAGCAACAGAGTGCTGGGAAACTAGGAGCATTTGGTTACAAATATTGTCTTTATAGAATTTTGCCTTTGTCGTGGGTCCCTGTGACACGCTGAGTGCTCTAGAGGCATTTTTTAAAAGTTATACTGTCCTCGCACCTGGCACAGGACTCCTTAAGACATAATTCAGTTGTAAAATATCAATTCAGCAATGCACTCTATTTGTGCATACTTACCTAAAAATGATAGGATTGTTTGCGAGAGACTTCACAATTGCGGTGGCTATTCAAACCTAGATGTCAGGCTTAAATGAGTCAACAGATGCATTTCTAACAAAAGGACTGAGATTTTTAAATAGAAAAATAAAATTGAATTTCAGAGCTTAGAAAATGAAGAGATTGGGGGGGATGCTGGGGGGCTCAGTTGGTTAAGTGTCTGACTTCAACTCAGGTCATGATCTCCCAGTTTGTGGGTTTGAGCCTCGCATCAGGCTCTGTGCTAACATCTCAGAGCCTGGAGTCTGCTTCGGATTCTGTGTCTCCCTCTGTCTCTGCCCTCCCTCACGTGTACTCTGTCTCTGTCTCTCTCTCGGTCTCTCTCTCAAATATAAATAAACATTAAAAATTAAAAAAACGAAAATGAAGAGATCAGTCATTTCTGTGTATTGTTTTGAATATAAGGAATCCAGGGTACACACAGTTAAATGGCTTAACCAAGGACCCTACCTCCTTAGTGAAGCCAAAACAAGAATCCTAATCTTCAACAACCTGGCAACAATTCTTAAGCAGTTATCACACGATTCCTGGGCAAATAAACAATCTACAGCATTTAAATCATAAAAACCACTATGCACTTTTACATAATGATCACATTAAATCCTGAAAATTGTGAGTGAACTTTACTGAGGAGGAGAGTCAGGACCAGAGAGGTTAATTAACCTGACCAAACCTCAGGGGGCCAGTAAGCAAGCTTGTATAAACATGCTTTATCCATTGCACCATGGAGACTCTCATGAGAGGGGACTCATAGTTACCATACTATATTTACTCCACTTTTCCTATACTGTGTAACACCAAATAAGCCCAAACCTAATTCTGCCTTAAGTGATAAAATATAGTTGCTGGTTCCAAAGTGGCCTAGTCATTCTAATCAGATGACAGAAGTGCATAGAAAAGGCCTTCGCCTCCCTCAGCTGTCCAGATACCACTCTTCTTGTCCCCAGGAGAAAAAGCAGTACAAAGGCCTCCAAGCTCTGGTATTCTCTCCCTTCTCTCTTTTCTGTTAATCAAGGCTGTGATCAGATTTTGAGAACATAGGTATGGATGCCTCTGAGTGTGGGTTGATACATGTGACAAAGACTCGAATCCATCTTCTTTCTTCCTCCATTTGGTAGCATGAGATTAAGATTGAGGTTGAAAGTCTTAACAGCCACAATCCTCTGAGGCACAGAAAATGTGCAGTAGCCACAGACGGCAAGACATGCTGGAAGATCCATGAGCAGCGGTGATGCGCCACAGTCTGTACTCTCAGCCTTGGCTCTCCCAGCTAAGGGCCAAGAACACTAGGCTGTGAAGAAGCAGGGCAGAGGTTAGGGAAGAAACAGAGCCAACCAAACAGGAGGCTAAATACTCTCACAGGCTGCTCTCCAGGCCACTCTGCCCCACGTGAACTGTAAGAGGGAGAAAGTGTAGGAGGTAAAGAAAAGAAAGTGAGCAACGAGAACAAAATCCCTGTCCTCACAGAATTTGCACTCTAATAGAATAACTAATAGCATCCTTTCAGAGCAGCATATATATAGGCCCCAATGCTTACCACTGACGTGTCTTATAAACAGGTCTATTAACTTGGGTACTAATTCAGAGAGGACTGTTTCAAGCTACAAGTTAATTCAGCCACTATGGCAGGTAACTTATTAAGTTGCTTTCTTACATCCTTTTTTCTTTATGGACTCTAAGACAGCATGCATTATAAATTATTAAGTACTACTTCTCATGTTTTAATTTTTTTACATTCAAATTACTATAACAAAGTTCATCTTTGCTTCACTTGAACTCCACCATCCTACCTCCAACCCCAAGAGTACTCTCAGATAACTCTTTTGGATGGGCTGCCTTAAAACATTTGGCACATAAGGAACTAACAGCAATTCCTGTGAAATGGCTGTGTCATAACCACGAGCGAGGTCATTCTTTGGAGTGTGGCATCCCTTCCATTTATATATGATTCACACAGAGAAAAACAAGATTTGATTTGAGCCTAGCAGCTATCCGTGCTTTTATGTGCAGTACACGATTAAAAAAAAAAAAACACAAAAAAAACCTATAAAAGTACTTCATAAATCTTCCAAGGTAAGTAACCTGCTTCCTAAAGGGGGATCAGGATAATTGCAGAAGCAAATGTACTTTTCAGCTGTTTTGGAACAGAAAAGCTAATGTAGCTTCTCCAAACCTGCTTTACATAAACTCAAGAGAAGAACTTGCTCAGGTGGCTTTATCTTGCCGATGGGACATTGAGCAATGTCTGCAGAAACTTTGGGTTATCACAGCTGACAGCAGGAAGGGTAGGGAATTAAATGCTATTATCATCTAGAGGGTAGAGACCAGGGATGCTGTTAACCATCCTACAATGCACATGACAATCCCCCACAGCAAAGAATTATCTGAAACAAAATGTAAATGGTGCCAAGGTAGAGAAGCTCGAGTCCAAGTTTAATTGATTGTCAAAACTGTAATTTCCAGAAAGCCCATCAATGACATGCAGCATTTAGATACCTCAACATCACGATAGCTATTTTGAGGGGCCCCAATCAGGATATCTGTTTACAGAATAGCAAGCCTGGTAGTTATCCTACATGGAATTCATCTCCCTTTACTTCCATTCACTCCCTTGGCTTCAATCTGCCACTTGGAGTCTGAGCCTCTCCTAGTAAAGCTTTCCCCATACCCCAAACGAACAGCAATCTCTCACTCTCCCCAACTCTGCCCACCTCCCTCCTCCACTCCACCTCTATGTTCCCAGCCCTGGTGAATGGCACCTCTACTGACCACTACTCAAGTGGGAAGCCTGGATGCCTGGGGCTCATCCCGGTACCTCACTATACTTTGCATATAACTGGCACTCAATCTGAATGTTGAATTCGAATCAACCTTTTTTCAAACCAATGTGTAAGTGATAAGCTCAAAGATGACTAGGGAAAAAGAGTAAAACTATGCAGCAGAGAATATAGTTCACACTTGGAAACATTTCCTGTGTTCAAGCAACAGGAAGCATCACAGACCCAAAGAGAACCAAAGCTATCCCAGGACATGGTTTAAATATTGGGAAAGATGCTGAGATAACAGGGGATAGTGGCCATGCTAGAAATCAAGCTTTCCAGGCATGAATACCTTAAAGCAATGAAACAAAAGTATATGAAGGAGAAAGAGAGTACAGCAGGAGAGCTAGTAAAAATTTAAAAATAACGACCTAACACTTGCATAGAGTTGATGCTTGCAATGTTCACATATATTGTCTCATTTTATTCTTTGAATGGCTCTAAACAAGCAGTTCCTCAATCATTCTGAATGTTAAGTAGCAGAAAACATCAATACCAGACTGACACAGCCACGGTCAAGTGGTCCTCATCATCGCACAGACTTCCACTAACACAGCCATGAGCAGCAATTCACAGGCTTGATTATCCAAGGAGTTGCTATTTCAGGAACTGACTGAACAGGGGTCACTTCGAGAATCACTTCTATTCATTTTACATCTCTAATAATAGAATTTGGTAGGCTGCTGACATCCTTCATTGAGTTTCAAAAGTACAGACAATATGCTTTATTGTCATAAGTGAGTCATTCTGTCTGTGTGAGAGATAAGATCCCGAAAGGTTTAAATAAATTGTAAAGACATCCATGTGAATCAGAGAGGAGTCAGAATTTAAATTTTGACGAACAGTTTCACCTCAACATCTAACATTAGCTCACCTGTAACACATCTTTCACAAACTAACAATTCTGTTTATAAATATGCATGGATATCAGCCTGACTCATCACAATGTTAGGGCTATAAATGATTAAGGATTTCTCTCCCGTGATACAACAACTCAGGTCTAGGCAATAACATTTAACAGGATCATATTTTTGAAACATGACCTGACTTGTTTTTCATTCTTCCTGATTTTGTTGCTGTACCCAGTAAAGATGAGTCACCTTCAGCTTTGGGGGACAGGCAGATTCAGCCAAGAACAAAGACTTAGTTATTTAGATCTAACTTTTCCAAATAGATTTTTTAAAACGAGATCAGCAGAATCAATTGTCATGAAACCCACACTCTGTATTGCAAGAACTTGAGAAAGACATAGCCCAAAAGCATTGGACTTGGAACACCTAGGACTGAAAGTTCAAATGAAAGTTACTCACAGAGTATGGCAATAGCACAACATGGTACTAGAGCAGTTTTCCTAGCTCTAAGAAAACAGATAAAAATCGGATTGGCTGGTAGAAAGAGGTAAGGACCAAGGTGTCTGATGGGAGTTTAGACAATGTCTAGGTCCTTGAAGGTGTGTATATGCAAGTGAATGCCTCAAGGGGGATAAACACGAGATGGAGTGGTAAGATGATTAAAAAAATTTTTAAAAATCAGATAGACTGAGAAGGATATCCATAAACATTAGGGGCTTGTATCCAGCTTCCTATCTAGACACCTCTGGGAGAACCAGTTTGTTGGGTCCTCCAAGTCAATATTGGGTAGATACTACAGAGCAGCAATGGTGGCCGAATGGAATTAAGGGCTCTGTGCTTCCCTATCATCCTGGCTCCAGTGGGATGTCAAAGAAATCCAAAAATATTCCCATGGCACCTTCAAGGGAGGTCTGCCTGTGCTTTTGGTGCAGCAATGGCAGACAGGGTGGGGATACTGAACACAGAGAACTATGGAGCCAGCCAATGAATCAGCAGTCATCATGGTTTTAGCTCACCTAAAAGAAAAAAAAAAATCAACCACAGATAGGGAAAACATGAAAACAAAGGCAAAGCCCTATCAGGATGAGACACATGAGAAAGGCCAGGAAGGCCCAGGGGATAAGAATTGGATAGACACCTTCCTTCTTCCAAGGCTTTCCCTACATTGAGACTATCTGGAGTGTGCTGGCGAGTGGGTAAGGGTGGGAGTGGAGAAGAACCACAGAATGGGAACAACTCTAAGAATGACTATGATGAGTTTTGCATTACATCTTGCACTTGACTAAGTTTTTACTCCCCATGGGCTAAAGGGAGGTTAACTTAAAGTAGCAATATTACATGTTTGCTCATTACCAGCAGAAAAGGAGGTTCCAGAGCTAAACCTAGTTCAGTTACAGAGAAATAGCATCAATTTCTGCACACCCACATATATATAAATTTGATATTGCTTAACAGTTTGAACTTTTCACAGGTTAGAGAATCACACATTATTAGATCAAGATTATCTTAAAGTATGATCCCCCCATGTTGATCTTAAGATGTCTTCCCTTTTCTCTTTTAACAAGAAAATACTCACCTCTCTTCTAAATCATTAGAACTGAAAGGGTGGAAGGAAAGGGCACTGTCATGCAGGTGTGGTTCACTCTCTGCGGCATCCTTCTAACCCAGCCCTGAAGTCAATGCTTGGTCTAACAGTACAGAGAAATGCACTGGGGAATAATCACTTGCTATTCCAATTATTCCAAAGCCCTTAGTTAGTTAGACTCAGCTTGACACTCTCACTGATAGTACAAACAAAAGAAATACTGAAACTGAAAATGGTCGCCACCATCCCTTTACCAAGTACCTAAACAATGATCAGATGCAGAGGTGAACCCAATACGGAAAGAAGTTCACAAAGCTGCAAATGAATGTGTCCCAGCCTCTGGCTTCAACTACTTTTTGTTTCCTGGCTTTGTGGGGTAGATTTGTTTTCCTTTCCTATAGGAAACGTTTCTTGAATTCTACAAAAAAAAAAAAAAAAAAAAAAAAAACCCTCTCCCCCTAAGATTGTTATTTGTTCCAGGCCTGTGTCCCCACGGCAACCTTTTAATAAACATTTTCTTGGAGTTATCAGAAAATACTAAAATTGCTGGGGTGGCTTACCTGGCTCTCCCAGGAAGACAATGTGAACCTCTTTAAATTCCCAGTCTCTAGTTCAGCTGACTTTCTGTGCCAAAGTGGTGAGCATAGTTCTAAGTATTTTACATACGTTAAAATTCAGTTCATCCTCAAAGTAATTAACAGTGGATGAGGACAACTATTATCATTTCCCTTTCAGAGATGAGGAAACAGATGCACAGAAGGGCAGAATAACAGAACTCAGTATCAAACTGAGGCTACCTGGCTCTAGAGTAGATGCTCAATAAAAGTTTGTTAAATTGAACCCCAGCTGGAAAACCTAGGATTCAGAAAGCCGAAGTTCCTTCCTTCTAGATACTGCCTTTGGTCAACACATTTTAAACCAATAGTCCATGAGAATCCAATTAAAGAAATACTGCATCTTTTGTTTAAATAATTTGTCTGTTGTATTACAGATGTCTTTCTTCCACAGCCATACTCCTTCACTTTTTCCAAGATATCATTATTTTCTTGAGCCAAAAATCATATACTATAATGACTTTTGTCAGCTTCCACAAGACTAGCTTTTGGGGAGAGAAAAAACTAATTCTTTCCATGAGCTGTTAAAAGACATTATCTGTTACTGCAATAGTAGACACACACATACATAAAGTACAAACCACACAAACAAACTGCCTGTTACCCATTTTCCCCTCAGAACAAAGACAATTTTATTCTCTATTTAGATAATAACAATGAAATAAGAAGATTTATGACTAATTCTTTTAATGGTAATTTTAACTGTTTTTTTTTTTATAATTATGTTGGGAGTCCTTCAGGATTTGATTTACGAGCAATCCATTTTAGAATCTCTGTGGGATAATACCTCAAAAGGAAGCTTAATTTCCTAACATGTTTCTGAAACCACTCATTGCTTAGCTATTACCTCTACTATAACACATGCCTTTAGTTACACTATTTTATGGTCCATGACATATACCTACACACACAATAATCTCAAAACTCTGCCCTTCCCTCTCCACGCCTCTCCAAGCCTCCACTTCTGTATGTCATCAAACACCTCAGCCTTCCTCAAATATCAATACTTAACATGTGTTTTCCAGTTACAGTTTCCTCAACATAAAAACCCAGTAGCTTCTGTTATTTTATAGGCTCAGATTTATAGATCTCGTCATCATGAAATAGTGTACTTTTTCATACACATTTTGAATACATTGAGAACATATAACTTCTCACTGTCATACTTTATTGAAAGAAAAAGTTCTTCAACCTTATGTATATTTATTAAAATAGGCAAATATAAATATATCCTTCATAATTCCAAGTCCCAGCCCTTACACTGAGACCCATTTAAAGTAAGATTTTTTTAAATAAAGATATTAGAGAATTTTACATACTAATTTTTTGCTGTTGTCAAACAATGATTACCTGAATGTGGTTTTATCCAGACCTGAGTGTGAAATGTTCTATCTACCCTCAATCTTCCTACATCAGATATGTACTGATTGAGCTACTACTACCTCGTCACAGACCACAGTTTGTCATGACCCACAGGGCTCCCCACTCCTTACCCTTCCCCTGATTGGAAAATCCCTACCGTTGGGGTTATGCCCACTGACATTTCAGCCATTATGCTGGTGCTAAAGAGTAAAACATGATAGTTTGCCTGGGGATGAGCTGCCTTAGTATTATTTTCCTAATATCCCTGTATTTCCAGTTGGGTCTCAGTGCAAGGTCATGCTCCCTTTTGTCTCTTTTTAGCTAAATTTTACCCCATTGTCCAATCTTTTAGCGACTATATATTGTCCAGTTAAGTCTATATATGACTGGGATATGGCACTAGAGCTCAGATGTTCCACACCTGAGCCCTTTCTGCTTAACCCCGACCAGGGGATGGGACATCTTTCCTGATGAAGACATGCCAATCTCTACCACCTGCCAAAATGTTCCCTATTCTGATCCCCATCTGGATACTCAGATCTACCTTTACCTCTACTTGATTTGGGTATCTAGAAATTACCCAAATGGTACACTCTATCTGTTCTCTTCCATTTATCATGAGATCCCATTATCAGTAGGCTCTCAAGATTCTTCAGCTGTACCATTACTATACACTAGGAGTACAGGAGATGTTACTCAGTACCCCTTAGCCTAGTTACCACTCATATTCCTCTCCCATAATCCTTTCCTTGGAATAAGTAGCCATGTCTTATAGTCTCTCATCATCAAACTGAAAAGGGGATATATTATTAATAATTTTCTGGACAACAATTACACTGGACAAACTGGGATGTGGAGTTATCCACAAAGGATCAAACCAATGGTGAATGATTGACCAAAACAAACAAAAACCAAAAAGAGCCAATGTGTGGCCTGGCCAGGAACCTGTGACCTGGAAGGCCGATTAAAAAGATGACTGGGCCAAAATCACAGTTCGCAATTTAAAATAAGATTGACAGGAATATTATCAGCTGGTTGCAGGTACTAGAGTTGAAAGGCTAGATCAGAGCTGAAGAAGTCAAGATGATCAAGAAGCTGGCTAATCAAAACCCACCTGATAAAGAACACTGAGAAATAACTGGACTTTGAATTACTATAACTGGACTTCCCTAGATTTCTGTTTGGTCCACACAGTGCTATCCAGATTTCTACTAAGCTAGTGGTCATAAATTCTAGTTCTTACAGTCAAAGTTAGTTAGCTAAAATGCGGTGCTCCTGTCAATCTTCACCTATCCCTCTTCACCATTTCCTCTTATGCATCCAATCTCATTTAATAGGATCATCATTTGATAATTATCATGTTCTCAAGGCTTTTTCTTCACTCACCCTTTCACTTTCCTTAGACGCCAAGTTTTGGGGCCAGCCTCAGACAGCTTTGAAATAAGGCTTTCTTCTCCATTCTCACTGATGCTATTTTGGGACAGTCCCTTGGTATGGTCTCTCCATTTTAGGAGACTCTGCTTCCCAAATTGCCTTTTCCATGACCAATCCACTCAACCTCCATACAGCTCAGTAGTCAACGAGAAATAATGTTCTTCTGGATGAGTAATAGGGAAAGAAAATGTAATAGGAAAAACAATAGAAAGATCCTATTCATCACAGCAATTAAATCTGTAAGGTATCTAGGAATAAATCTAATCAAACATAAGCAAGAAGTTTATGGGGAAATATACAAATGATTACTATTAAAGAACACAGGAAGGCTTGAATAAATGGAGGGATAGAACATATTTATGGAAAGGAAGAATCAATATAGTCAAGAGTGTCACATTTCCCAAAATATCTGTAAATCAAATGTAATTCCCATCAAAATTCCAACAGAGCTGTGTGTGTGTGTGTGTGTGTGTGTGTGTGTGTGAGAGAGAGAGAGAGAGAGAGAGAGAGAGAGAGAGATTTGGCAAGCTAACCTTCAACTTCCTATGGAAAATACAATGACCAAAAATAGCCAAGAAGTGTGATCAAGGGCAAGCTGGGAAAACTTGTCCTGCCAGTATCTAGATTTATCATAAAGCTATACTGTTAAAATAGTAAAGTATTAGTAGAAGGCTCCTTAGTGATCCAAAGAAACACTGAAGAGGCCCTAAACAAACCATCCATGAAAATCAGGTGCTGACACAAAATGTACCACAAATCCATGAAAAAGGACAGACTATTTAAAAATTGATATAGAGTGAAAAATAAAATATGCTTCCTATCTTAAGTCCCACTAAAAATATCAAATATTATTAAAGGTGATCAAAGACCTAAGGCTGAAAGATAAAACTTTAAAATTTTTCAAGGAAATATAAAAGAATGTATTTATAATCTTGTGATAAGGAAGGATTTCAGTGAGACAGGAGAATCACAAACTATAAAGAGATAAGTAAATCTCATCACAGCAGATTTAAAACTGTTGTGTACCAAAAGTTACCATTTAAAAAGTGAAAAGCCAAGCAACAGACTGAGGAAAGATAATGACGGTATAGGTAACTCATAAAGCTTTTTTATTTGAAAAAATGAAAAAGATTTTTTTACACGAAAAGAACTCTACAAATCAGTAAGAAATTGTTATTTTTCCCTGACAGAAAAACGGGAACAGTATAGAAGAGAAACCAGAATTGTCTACACACTTATGAAATGATGTTCAATCTCATTAGAAATTGTAGAAATATAAATCTGAACCCAACAGGATAACATTTCACATAACCCATCACAAGACATCTCACATACTGGTGGTATGTACATGGTACTACCACACTGTAGAATAATTTGAAAATACTGATTAAAGTTGACAATACAGATAAAAACAAAGACATTTTATTTCCAGACATTTACAAGGGAGAAATGGTGAGTATATACACAAGGAAACATGAACAAAAATGTACATAATATATGCACAATAAAACATGAACAAAATTGTACATAATATATGTGCATATAAACGAAAGTGTTTATAAATGGATATTTACATTAATCTCCTCTCTTTAAAGTACAGAAAACAACATTCTCTTGAGTCTACTTCCACCACCCTATACCATCTCTCCTGCTTCTACTTTTTAAAAAATTTTTTTATGTTTTTATTTTATTTTTGAGAGAAAGAGAGAGAGAGAAAGAAGAGAGCACTAGCAGGGGAGGGGCAGAGAGAGAGGGAGACACAGAATCTGAAGCAGGCTCCAGGCTCTGAGCTGTCTGCAGAGCCTGACGTGGGACTCGAACTCAAGGACTGTGAGACCATGACCTGAACTGAAGTCGGACACAGCTGACTGAGCCACCCAGATGCCCCTCTCCTGCTTCTACTTTGCCAAAAGCTCCTTGACAATTTTCTACATTAGCAATTTTCAACTCCTCTCCTTTTATTTCTCTTAAACATACCCCAGTCAGACTTTTCCCCTAAAATTTCACTAAAATTTGTATCATTAAGTTCACCAACGACCTCTGTTGATAAACCAATTGCTCAGTTCTCAGTACTCATCTTAGAGACCTTATCAGTATCATATGGCACTGCTGACCACCCTTCTTCTTCAATCCTAGGATTTCATACTACCTTGTGTATCCTACCTCACTGATCACTCCCCAGTTCCCTCTGCTGGTGCCTTCCTTCCTCCCTAATCTCTAAAGGTTGGAGTGTCCCAAGGTTGCCTTGCTAGATCTATTCTTTGTCTAGATTTCATTTCTCTGGTGATCTTATGCAGTCTTGTGGATTGTGTCTCTATACACTGATGACTTTGAAATGAATTTCCCAGCTCAGACCATAACACAGTTAAAACTCTGGTCCCAATCTTCCCTCCATAAAGTGTATCCTTGCAGTCATACCATTTCATTCAACAGCAACTCCACCCTTTCAATAGCACTGGTCAAAATGAGTCATCCTTGCTTCTCTTCTCTTTCTCACTCTCTACACCCAGTTGTTCAGTAGATCCCATTGTCTCTGCCTTTAAAACACACACACACATACACACACAGAATCTGACCACTTCTCTCACCACCTCCACTATTGCCCACTTTGGTCCAAGCCATCACCCTTTCTCTTCCAAATTTCTACAACAGTCTACTAATTGGGCTCTCTGACTCTAATCAGTATATTCCAACACAAAACCTGATTAAGCCTTTTGCAATATAATACACCATTTCTACAACAGCATGCATTTCACTCAGGGTAGAAGCCAAAATACTAATACTCCATTCTCCAACTTCTCCCTATCCCCCATGACTAGACTTGCTGTCACTATCAATGCTTCAGCCACACAAACTTCCTTGGTGTTTTCTAAGTATATGAGACACAATTTTGCCGTATGGCCCCTACAGTGACTTTTTCTCTGCCTAGAACATTCTTCTTCCACAGATAACTGTAGGGGTAATCCCCTCATTTACTTCAAAATCTGGTCAATTGACGCTCAATGAAGCCCAGCCTTATCAACTTATTTAAAACTACAATCATCCATCCCCTACCTCCTTGTAATTCTAATCCGCTTACTCCAGCTGACTTTCCTTTTCCCTATAGTTTCTTCTTCTAGCTGTTTTCTCCTACTTACCTTTTAGGAATGTCTATTTAGTCTATTAAAGGTCTCCTCCAGCTAGAATATCAATGCCTAGAAAAAAATGATCTATCTTTCATTTGCTTAACGTATTCTAAACACCTAAAACAATGTCTAGCACAGAGCAGATCCTCCATAAATATTTGTTGAATGAAAAACTCTAAAAAATATAATGGAGATTTAAAAAACACCACATATTGTAAAAAACATGTATAGTAAGAAGCCTTATATTTTTAAAATATGAAACATCCAAAGCAATGTTATGTATACATATGCTATAAAACTATATAAGCACATGAAAGATAAAAATCATGTGATCATCTCAATAGACACAGACAAACATTTGACAAAATACAACACCTTCTCATGATAAAAACTCTCAACAAATTTGGTCTATAAGAAATGAACTCAGGGGCGCCTGGGTGGCTTAGTCGGTTAAGTGTCCGACATTCGCTTGGGTCATGATCTCGCGGTTCGTGGGTTCAAGCCCCGCGTCGGGCTCTGTGCTGACTGCCAGCTCAGAGCCTGGAGCCTGTTTCAGAGTCTGTGATTCCCTCTCTCTCTGACCCTCCCCTGCTCACGCTGTCTCTCTCTCTCTCCTAGAAATAAATAAAAAAATATAAAAAAAAAAGAAAAGAAATGAACTCAACATAATAGAAGCCACATATGACAAGCTTATTGGTAATATCATACTAAATGGAGAAAAGTTAAAAGCTTTTCCTCTAAGATTAGGACTAAGACAAGGGTGCTCATTCTCACAACTCCTATTCAACATAATACCAAAAATCCTAGCCAGAGCAATTAGGCAAGAAAAAGAAATAAAGGCATCCACATCAGAAGGATAAGTAAAGGTGTCTCCATTTGTAGCTGATATGATCTTATACAGAGAAAATCCTAAAAGCTCCACCAAAAAACTGTTAAAGAAGTAAATAAAGCTGCAGGACACAAAATCAATGTACAGAAATGTAGTATACTAACAATGAAATATCTGGAAAAAAACCCAATTCTATTTATGATAGCATCAAAAAGAATAAAATACTTAGAAATAAATTTAACCAAGGAAATAAAAAAAAACCCTCTATACTGAAAACTTAAAGATACTGAGGGAAAAAAATGAAAGGAAAAAAAACCCACAAATAAGTGGAAAGATAGCCCATGTTCATGGATCAGAAGAATATTGTTAAAATGTCCAAACGACTCAAAGCAACCTACAGATTCAATGAAATTCCTATAAAAATTTGAAAGGCATTTTACACAAATAGACCATGGGGGAGAAGAAGGGGGAAAATAGTGGGGGAGAGGGAGAGAGACAAACCATGAGAGACTCTTGAATACTGAGAACAAGCTGAGGACTGATGGGTGGAGGGGGAGGGGGAGAGATGGGCATGGAGGAGGGCACTTGTGGGGATGAGCACTGGGTGTTATATGGAAGCCAACTTGACAATAAACTATTTGTAATAAATTAAATAAATAAATAAATAAATAAGAGAAAAGAAAAAACAATGCTAAAATTTGCATGGAACTACTAAAGACTTCAAATAGCCAAGTCAATTTTAAAAAAGAACAACAAAGCTAGAGATTTCACACTTCCTGATTTCAAACTATAATACAAAGTTATAGTAATGAAAACAGTATGGTGCTACCATAAACACAGACACATAGACCAACAGAACAGAGGTAAAAGCCCAGAAAATAACCCTCACACATATAGTCAACTAGTATATGATAAGGTAGCCAAGAATACTCAGGAGGGAAAGGATAGTTTCTTCAATAAATAATGCTGAGAAAAGTGGATAATCACATGTAGAAAAATAAAATTAGACACCTGTGTTACACCAGTCACAAAGATGAACTCAAAATGAATTAAAGACTTCAACATAAGACCTGAAATCATTAAAGTCCTAGAAGAAAACACAGGGCTCCTTTACACTGGTGCTGGCAAAGATTTTTTGGATACCATTCCAAAAGCACAGGTGATAAAAGCAAAAATAAATAAATGGGACTATATCGAACTAAAAGGCTTCTTAACAGCAAAGGAAACCATCAACAAAATGAAAAGGCTACCAACACAGTGAAAGAAAATATTTACGAACCATCTATCTGACATGCAGTTAAATCAAAAATACATAAGAAACTCACACAACTCAACAGAAAAAAAATCAACCCAATTTAAAAAACTGTCAGAAAAACTGAATAGACATTTGTCCAAAGATGACATATCAATGGCTAACAGGTACACGAAAAGATGGTCAACATCATTAATTATCAGGAAAATTCACTTGTTAAGAATGGCTATCATAATAAGAAACCCTTGTGTACTGCTGGTGTGAATGCAAAATGGTACAGCCACTATAAAAAACAGTGTAGAAGGATGCCTGGGTGGCTTGGCCAGTTAAACAACTGACTGTTGGTTTCAGCTCTACTCATAATCGCATAGTTCATGAGTTCAAGCCCCAAGTTAGCAGTGCAGAACCTGCTTGGAATTCTCTCTCTCCCTTGCTCTCTGCCTCCTTGCTCTATCTCTCAAATAAATAAACTTTTTTTAAAAAGAAAAGAAAAAGTCAGTGTGTTGGAAATGCATTCTCATCCAACGTAGTCCTAAAACCCTGATTTAAAAAACAAACAAACAAAAAACAGTATAGAGATTCCTCAAAAAAATTAAAAACAGAGCTACTATATAATCCAGCAATCACATATGCAAAGGAAATAAAATCACTATCTTGAAGCATTATCCACAGTCCCATATTCATTGCAGCATTATTTATAATAGACAAGACATAAAAACAACCTAAGTGTCCATCAACAGATGAAGAAACACACACACACACAAATAGTATTTAGTCATGAGAAAGAAGGAAATCCTGCCATTCGCAGCAACATAATGAGGCTTGAGAGCATTATGCTAAGTGAAATGAGTCAGAGAGAGAAAAACAAATTCTGGATGATCTCACTTATATGTGGAATCTAAAAAAGCCAAACTCACAGAAACAGAGCATAGAATGGTGGTTTCCAGGGACAAGGATGTTGGGGAAATGGGGATATATTGGCCAAAGGGTACAAACTTCCAGCTACAAAATGAGTAAGTTGTAGGGATCTATTATTGTACAGCACAGTAGCTATAGTTAATACTCAAACAGTTGTGAAACTGAACCCTGCATCAAGCTCAGCGCTAAGCAAAAGCCTGCTTAACGTTCTGTTTCCCTGCTCTCTCTCTCTGCTGCTCTCCTGAATGTGCATGCACACTGTCTCCCTCTCAAAAGTAAATAAATAGACATAATCTCCTCAACAACCATGTCTAGGAAGGAAGGAAGGAAGGAAGGAAGGAAGGAAGGAGGGACGGAGGAATGGAGGGAGGGAGAAAAGTAGGAAGGTAGGAAAGAAGAAGAAAAGGAAAGAGTTTGGTTTTATGAAATTGCCAGCCAAAACAGAATTTTAAAAAACACATTAAATATTAAAATATATTTTAACTAGATAGGAAATAGTTTATACACAACAATTTCCTTGCTCCCTTCCTCTTCCCCCATTCTTTCTACTATTTCGTTCCTTGTTTTTTTGATAGCAGTTTGCTCCACTTGATAGAGGGGACTCAAACTTTTTCCTTGATGTAAACAACAAAAGGCCACATATTGTGAGAACCATGACTTAATGGTTATCTTGACTTTCCATTTCTGATCTGGATTTAAGTAAGTTTATGCAGCAGAGTGAATGGGTTTTGGAGTATGAAAGCCTTGAATTCAAGTTCTGGCCACTACTGACTAATGTAAAATGGGCAAGTTAACCTTAACATCTCACCTATAAAATAGGAAAAGACAGTAATAGTACCTACCCTATGGTTACTGTGAAGAGTAAATAAGGTAACAAATATAAGGTGCTTAATCACATGCCTGATACATAATAAGCAGGAAGGAAATGGTAGCCACAATTATTACCAGGCTTTATGAATGATTTTCCATGAGCTTGATATTATGAATAACTCCATGATGCTATTTTCCACAACCACTGTGGTTAATGAGCAGAAGTTTCACTAAAAATCACTGACCTAGAACTTTTCTAGGTGGTGAGGTGTGCAATAGAAGTAAAGTAATAAAGCAGAATCTCTTAGGTGCCATGTTGTTAGAATCACTGAATAACAAGGAACTTTATATCCAGTCACCTCGTTCAATTATTCGATCAGCCGAGTGCTTGATTATCCTCAGTGACGTCCTTTGCTTCCAGCCTATTCTGAGCATTCTGCTAAGGAAAAGTTCATCATTTTCTAAGGCAGCCCATCCATGCAGAAAGCTCCTCGTTATGTGGAGCAAAAACCTGTTGTTCTAAAGTATCTACAACCAAGTGGTCCTAAACTTATCTGCCCACGCTATAAATAACAAAGCCAAACTCTCCACCAATTTCTCCCTTCAAGTATATGAAAAACACTTTCAGTTCATGATATAATGTTCTCAAAATGAAGTATCTACATTGTCTTCAATAACATGACTAAAATTTCCTTCCTCTTCTGCCTGTTCTCTTCCAAACGCATTCCAATGCCTCTAAATTCTACATAAAGTAAATCTATATAAAAAAACTTATTTTACTTCATATAAAAAGCTAACATTAGAAAAACATAGATTTTTCTGAAAATATGTTGTATATTTTTCAAGAAGTGATAATCAGGCTCATTATAAAATATTAGACAAAGAACATCTTCTGCAATCTCGTCCTTGGTATAGACTGACATACATGCATCACTATACAGAGATAAATGAGGCGGCATAGATTGATTAAGTGCACAGAGTCTGGAGCGGGGCTGCCTGGCTCAGCCTTCATTGATGTGTGACTTGGGGCCAATTATTTAACCTCCCCATGCCTTGATATTTTCACTCCAATTACTTCACAATAATGTGGTATGGAATAAATCAGTTAAAACAGGTAAAACATTTGAAATAGCCATCCAATGAATGCTTTTGCTCTTTTCCAATATAAATAATAGAAAGCCTTTGGGACCCCAAGACCCAAATTACATCTATATTCATAGATGAGATTTTCATTTTTCCAGCTAAACTGAGACCTATAGTTTGAGTTAAATTTAAGTGAATACATATCTGCATTCTGAACAGAGAAATGGTGGACTTTAATTTTAGAGTTCCAATCAGTTCAATACCAACTGATCACCTAAAAGTCTGTCACCTGTTAGAACACAAAATTGCATAAGACAATCCTTTCGAACAGTCTCGGCTCGGCTGGGAATATGCATGTAAACAAATTACCATAATATGGGTAATGTATTCACTGTATGAGTAAAGTGCTTTTGGAAGACAGCAACACCACATTAAAGATATGAGGCAATAACTCATAGCCTATTGTTTTATTTAAAAAAAAAAACAACAACAACAGAACATCTAAGTAGCTAGAGAACAATTGTTTTGAATAATATTTTGAATAAACTAGTCTTTTTTTTTTTTANAGGCGCCCCTTGAATAAACTAGTCTTAAAAAATTAGTTTTACACTTCACTCCAAACTCCAAGGGCTTCAGAACCAGCCCTCTCATGTGCAGCCTGGGTTAAATGCCTGGCTGAACAGCACAGCCTGATCTTATTGGCAAGCTGGCCATTGATCCCCAGGTTCTGAGGCTAAACAGAGCCATTTCCACCTGCATGGCATGACTGACCAGTGCCACAGAAGCTTCAGTTCCCAACAGTTTCAGACTATGACCTTGTTGCCATCTTATGCTGTAAAAAGCTCAAAGATGACACAGTGAGACTGTCCAAGGAGCAGGATGTGACCCTACTCTGTCCTGCCCACTGCTCTGCCAGCAACTGCAAGGAGAACTGGTAGGACCTAATTTTATTCCATATAATTCCCTCCAGAGAACCTACTAAGTGCCACTGGCCTTTAGAATTAATGTGGCAATCTAATGAGAACAAATACACCTTAAAAATCAAGAACCTAGGCTTTGGTATCGGATTAACCTAGGTTTAAATCTCAGCTCAAACGGGCACCCTCCTACACGGTTGGTGGGAATGTAAACCGGTGCAGCCCCTTTGGAAAACAGTGTGGAGGTTCCTCAAAAAATTAACAGGAGAACTCCCCTCTGACCCAGCAATAGCACTGCTAGGAATTTACCCAAGGGATACAGGAGTGCTGATGCATAGGGGCACATGTACCCCAGTGTTCATAGCAGCACTTTCAACAATAGCCAAATCATAGAAAGAGCCTAAATCTTCATCAACTGATGAATGGATCAAGATGTGTTTATCTATACAATGGAATACTACATGGCAAGGAGAAAGAATGAAATCTGGCCATGTGTAGCAACGTGGATGGACCTTGAGGGTGTTATGCTGAGCGAAAGAAGTCAGGCAGACAAGGGCAGATACCATATGTTTTCACTCATAAATGGACCAGGAGAAACTTAACAGAGGACCATGGGGAAGGAAAAGGGGAAAAATAATTGGGGAGAGGGAGGGAGGCAAACCATGAGAGAATCTTGAATGCTGAGAACAAACTGAGGGCTGATGGGGGTAGGAGAGAGGGGAAGGGGGGTGATGAGCATGGAGGAGGGCATTTGTTGGGATAAGCCCTGGGTGTTATATGGAAACCAATTTGACAATAAACTATNTCTAGGAATTGGCTTTTTATTTTCAGGGATTAACCACAGGTTACTTATCTTTTCCAAGTTTCGGTTTCCTCAAAAGTAAAATGGATATGATAACAGCAACTATTCCTTAAGGTTGTCAGCATTAAAAGAGGAATGAATGTAATGTGCTTAGACAATGCCTGACACTAGCTGTATTAACTATTGTTGTTACTCTAATCTGCCCGGAAAACCTTTATAATGTAAATTTAAGATATCATTTATTGTCAAGTTACTAACCTACTTAAGACCTTTACCCCAGCTCTGAATTTACAGATATAAATGCCTACTTCTCCACCCAAGGCTAAGCATTCTATCTCTGATCATAGCCAACACAAAGTTCCCAACTACCAGTACCCACCTAAATAGCCACAATGAGTTTTTAAAATTGTTTCCTTGGTTTCCTCATGGAATAATAAAAAGACAAAAGATTGTTGTGACTAGACACTATGTCCTCTATACAACTCTTATTTCCATTCTGTTTGACTTCTTGAAGAACAGAATTTCAGGAAGTGAAAGACAGAACTCCTTTAGAGGCCTCTGAATAAAACTTGTTACATACCCATTTAGAGTATCATGAAGGAGGAGGTGGTCTAACAAATTGAGACCCCTCAGTAGTATTTCATGTCATTGGACATTTGACCAGCAAAATAGATAAATAAAATGAAGAAATTAAAAACTACAAGCAGATATGACATTTACCTAAAGAACTAAATAATCCCTCTGAACTAAGAAAGCCTAATTAAGATGAATAGGGTTCACAATAATAAGCATGTCGATCTGCAAATAACTGGAAACTACCAATCCAGAGAGAAATAACCCAGAGTCAGGTAAGAATAATGGCCTCCCCCAAGATATGAAAGAATCTAAGTGCTTAGATAAAGGTCGCTAATTTTGACTCCCAGTTGGGAATGACATCAGAAAGGTTTAACTATATAATTACAAAATCGCATTTTGTAGAAGTCACTCTAAAATGATTTGAAAAAATCCACGACCCTGGATACAGCTAGGTTAATAAAACAGTATGAGCCATCTTAAGAAACAGATTAAGGCAGAAATCAGAACCTTTGAAAATAAAATGGAATCAAATTTTAATCTGTGACTGGAATTAAGACACCTTAAGCTTGTTATACCAATGACATAACAGCAAAGATTATGCCAAAATGGAAACAAGGATTAAATCCAGAAAGTACTTGGTATTTAAAAATATAATATACATATTAAGCTATTATCATCAGATATATTAGGTGGGGGGGTGGGTGATGAGGACAGGGGAAGAATTTTAAAAAGACAGTAGCGAACAATAAATAAGAATATAAAATATTAAATTCTATTTATGATATATTACTTTGTAAAAGCATATCCACAAAGTGATATGGACAAATGATGATAATTACTTGATTAAGAAATAGACTTTCAGCAATTTTTATCTTGGCTTTGTGTTGTGTTTTTTAATGTGCTTGCCATAAAGCAAGAGAGAGAATATGTTTATATTTCTATACAGTATATACACACAAATGCATATGTTAGAGAAAATATAAATATATACATGTATTCATAGGGAAAAAAATGGATGCTATTGTTTATAGCAATCNGGACTTTTGGGAAAACCCTGATACATATCTAGATTGATAAAACAGATCTACCATAGAATCACAATTAGTTTTATTAGTTGTAATGAATGCCTACTTTTTTCTCTCTGTCAAAGTGCAATAAAGTTAGTTAGTCACCATTGTGGTTGAAATCTCTGTGGCTGATGTGAGGATATAAGTCACCTTTGTGCATTAGTAGTGTTAATTGTGTGGCAACTATCAATAGAAATGCTTTTGAAATACAGTAATAGTTATAATTCTAGTTACATTTATTTACAGTTAAGTATCCTAATATTTTGGGTGCATATGATGGATAAGCACTCTTCTAGTTTATAGAAAATATTTTCTTTTATTTTCTTTCTCAGGTATGGATTCCATAAGAAAGTATCACTGATTTGCAAATATCAAAATTTTAATTAAACTAAATTAATGTTTACTTTGTATTACTCTGAACATTTTAATATTCCTTAAGTGGCTTTGAAAATAGTTCTGTAGTTTTGTCCCCATATTAAATTTACATCTCCATGAAGAGCCTAAGTGTCCATCAACGGACGAATGGATCAAGAAGACGTGGTTTATCTATANTAAAAAATTAAAAAAAATTTACATCTCCATGATATCTTGCTTGTTTTGATTAATAACTCTCTGCCATTAGTCTGCAATCTCTGTAAAGGCAAGAACCATATTTATTCTGTTTACCACTTTAACCACAGCCGTCAGGTTCCTAGAACACAGTGGATCCACAATACATATTTGCTGAGTAAACAAATGAGTGATTCATTATGTATTCAAACTATAATATCATAGAAGATTACAAAGTTAATAAAGAGCAAGGGATGTTCATTTATACTATCATCTCTCCTTATCCAGAATTCTAAGTTATGGAGAACACAATTCTAGAAAGAAAAAAAATCCCTATTTTCTAGCCAAAAGATAATGTAAAATCAATATTCTTTTTATTTTTTCATTTCCTTTTTTTTTCTTCTAGAGAAAGAGAGCGAGCAAGCACTAGCTGGGAAGAGAGGGAGAGGGGGAGAGAATGTCAAATAAGCTCTATGCTCAGCATGGAGCCCAATGCAGGGCTCAATCCCAGCACAACCCTGGGATCATGACTTGAGCTGAAATCAAGAGTCGGACACTCAACTGACTGAGCCACGCAAGTGGCTGTATAATGTCCACATTCTAAAGCTCNGGCTGCAGACATTCAGGACGCTTTATTGTAATTAAACTGTGGGATTCTCCTGGTCTGCACCAGTGCTAAATCAGGTGCTAGGCACCTTGTGGGGGGGTGGGGGAGGGAGGGAAGCATTGGTGGCAGTTTGGTACAACACCAAAGGCATTATCCTTGGAGGAAATAATTGATAAACTGGACTTCATTAAAATTAAAACCTCCTGCTCTGCAAAACTTGGTATGTGATGAGAATGAGNAAGACATTGTCTGTTAGAAAACTGTTATCCAAAATATACAAAGAACTCTTAAAATAGTAAGAAAACAAAAAATCCAATTTAAAAATGTGTCAGAGATCTTAGCAGACACCTCACAAAGAAGATACACAAATGGAAAATAAGCATATGAAAGATGCTCCACATCATGTGTCATCAGGGATATGCAAATTAAAACAATGAGATCCCACTACACACCTGTTAAAATAGCCAACATCCAGAATAGTAATGATACCAAATGCTGGTGAGGTTGTGGAGCAACAGGAATTCTCATTCATTACGGGTGGAAAAACAAAATGGTACAGCCACTTTGGAAGATGCTTTGGTGGTTTCTTNATATGATTCAGTATTTATGCTCCTTAGAATTTACTAAAAGGGCTGAAAGCTTTTGTCCACATAAAAACTCTTTGCACACAACTGTTTAGAACTTTATTTTTAATTGATAAAACTTGTAAGCAACCAAGATGTCCTTCAGTAGGTCAATGGATAAATACACTGTGGTATATCCAGATAATGGAATATTATTTGACACTAAAAAAGAAATGGGATATCTTTCTATCAAAAGAAAAGTCATAGAACTAAATGCTTATCACCAAGTGAAAGAAGTCACTCCTTTCTCTTTTTCTTTATAGCTTCTTTATTTTGTCTTATTTAAAAGTATATCTTCCAGTCCTAGATTATACAATGTTCTCTTAAATTTTCTTATATTATCTTGTTCAGTTTTCATGCTTAAATATTTATCAAGAATTTTATTTAAAAAAAAATTTATTTTTGTGTTAAGTAGGAATTTAATGTTATTTTTCCAGATTAATATAAACTTTGTCAGCACGATTTGTTAAATAAAATGCCTTTTGCAAGTGACTTGAAATATCCCTTTTGTCACATATTGTGCAATCAGTTTCTGAGCACTATTTTGTTCTAAGATATACCATGAATTAGCAAACTGCAGTTTGAAAAATAAATCCAACCACATCCATAAAGCTGCTTTTACCCTAAAAGTGAAAGCAGTTAAGTAGTCTAGGGAGAGACAATTTGGCCCCCAAAGTTGAAAATATTTACTATCTGGCATTTTACAGTAAAAGTTTGCTAATCCCTAATCTGTATGTTAATTGCCAGCCACAGATTGTTAACATGGCTTTACAGTAAATTTAATTTCAGCTAATGAAAAATCTCCTTGTCTTTTTTTTTGGGGGGGGGGAGATGCTATTTGGGGGCATTTATTCTTCTATGTAGAGCTTCAAATATATTTAGGCAGTTTAAAAAAAGACTAAAAAACTCCATTAGGACTGAAATTGGGGTTGCATTAAATAATTTATGTGATATTGCTGTACCATCCAAGAACAATCTATCTGAGACTTGTTTCAAGAGCTACCATAAGATTTTATTATTTGCTGCATACATCTACTATCTTTCTTATAAAATGTATTCTTTTTTTTTAATGTTTACTTTTATGTTTGAAATTGCATGTGCATGCAAGCTGGGGAGGGGTAGAGAGGGGTTTGGGCAGAGAGAGAGAATCTCAAGCAGGTTCTATACTGTCAGTACAGAGCCCGATGCAGGGCTCCAATTAACAAACCGTGAGATCATGACCTGAGCCGAAATCAAGAATCGGATGCTAAACCGACTAAGCCACCCAGATGCCCCACTTGTAAAATGTATTCTTGGGGCACCTGGGTGGCTCACTCAGTTAAGGGTCCGACATCAGCTCAGGTTACAATCTCACAGTTCATGGGTTTGAGCCCTGAGGTCAGGCTCTGTGCTAACAGCTCAGAGCCTGAAGCCTGCTTTGGATTCTGTGTCTCCCTCTCTCTCTGCCCCTCTCCCATTCACCTCTGCCTCTGTCTCTTAAAAATAAGTAAACCTTATGAAAAATTTTTAATGTATTCTTAAGTATTTTAGTCTGTTTTTATTATAAATAGGATTTTTTGGATATTTTCGATTTCTGTTTATTTATCAATAGAATATGGAAAAACTATTGTTTTTTAAAATATTTATTGTATACCAAGCTTCTTTTCTCAATTCTTTTATTCTTAATTGTTTAAAGTCTCCCAGGCTTCACAAGTGTACAAACATAACCTATCAAGTTCAGGTAGTTTTATTTTCTCTTTTCTCTATTTGTAACAATTTAATGTTCTAGTCTCTATAATTACTTAGATCCTCTAGAATAGTGATAATTAATAATAATGAGAGTAGGCACCCCTGTTTTGTTCCTGAAAGCCTGTTTCAGATTCTGTGTCTCCCCCTCTCTCCGCTCCTTTTCCACTCATGCTCTGTCTTTCTCTGTCTCAAAAATAAATAAACTATAAAAAAACAAATAAGATGCCACCTTATCCAGAGTCCACCAGGAATTGGATTTCATTCTACTATATATAAAATACAATTTACTTTACAAAATTAGATAAGTTATTAGACATTCAGAAAAATGAACCACACACCCACGTGTGCCATCTGCTTAAATGCTTTTGAGTATGGGAAACAAAGACTGATAGCTCAAATAAAGTATTAGTTCACTGAAGGTTTTAGGTTTTACAAATCAATGCATTTTCCAACAAATCATAAAATGAAATTCACGTAAACCATCATATAATCTCACCTAAAAGCTGGAAAGGAGTTAATTTCCAACGGCATGACTGCTTTCTTAATCCATCCAACATTTCCCAAATTTTTCTGTAAAAGGTCATTTTAAATTTATTCCTCTACTATTAAACATTACATCTGGATGAAGAAAATGGCTTACATACTTTATTTATTATAAGTTATTTGGAAGGCTGTCGCTGTTCGTTCAAAGAGTACCCAATGTCATTCCGAAGAGCCTAATCACCACATATGGTGGTTGGAAAAAAGCATCCACTCTGTCATCCCACAATCCTAAGAAAGAATATTTCCAGCCCCCTACAGTGGGTTCTTTCTATGGTTCATGGGAATAAAAGGCGAGGGAACTACAATGAGTCATAGACTTACTCTGATTAGATAACAGTTCCACCATTAGTAGTGTGCTGTATACTTTTCAAAAGCTCACATCAGACTTTAGCCTCACTGTTAGCTCAAGTCCCATACTGTCAGATCCATACACAGAAGGCTCCCATAAAGGTATTTTATGGTTATACATTGAAAAGCAGTGTGCACTAAAAGCTTAAGACTGCAACTCAGGTTTTAAAGTCTACAAATTTATAGGGCACCCAAAGATGAGAAATGGAGGGTAAATGAGCTAGTAAGGTTTTAAAGACATAATAGATTTCTGGGATATAACAACTAGAATCAATTTTATGTAAACTGGCTTACAAAAACCAGAATTAAGTTTTTATAAACTAGAAACCAATACTTTTCTTGAATGAGAATAATTCATCCACTTAAAAAAAAAGAGCAAAATTTAAAAGTGAGAGGCCTAAAGAGATGAAATCATCCTAAACAGTTTAAAAATTTGATTAACTAGACGATTTTAAAGGGTCCATAAGAATCAACTACAGTAACTGAGGGACTTTCAGGGTTTCAGTGACAAAACAATCCTTCAGTGTCGCCTGGACATATTTAATGCTATAAAACCATTTACATGGACAACATAAACAACCACATTGCTTTTCCTCAAAAGAGATCAAAATGATTTATACAAGTTAGACCAGACTTACATCTCTTATTTAACATAGACAATCTGGAAAACATATTGAACCCATTTGGGGCATTTCATTTAACTTATTCTTGTAATCTGAAAAGTCAACCTATCGCTTCTCGGCCTTTTGGCTAAGATCAAGTGTGAAAAGTCAACCTATCTGTATTAACTAAAGTATTCACAGAGGTGTTAACCCGTTCAACTTATTTAATTGTTGTAAACTTTTTTAAGGCTAAAGAGGAAAAAAAAGAGTCTCCATTTTACAAAGTAGAAAGGAAAACAGAGAAGAGGTTGAGTCACTTGCCCAAGGTCATCCAGCAACCAGCAGAAAACCAGGGCGTGAGATCCCTGTCCATGTCCCAGAACGCTGTGTACTAACCACACTATGCAGTCAGCTTTACAGTCTGGAAGCCTACAAAAGCCGAGAGAGTTTGCTCATGGTAGCAAAAGACGGAAGAAGTACATCAGGCTATTCTCACAAAAAGCTAAAGGCAGGCGCCTGTTGTAGAAAAAATCTGACAGCTCCAGTTGGAAGGTTTTCTCCTCCATTCTCCAAAACAAGCTAAGTGAGCCAAACAAATTCAGCTTCTTACTGTATATTTCTGGTGAGTGACTTCGGGGAGACAATTAGTAAAATCAAGAAATGGGAAATATTCACAACTCGTATCCCACAATAACTAGTCGAAGGACTCAACATAACATCCATATACTCCCACCATCTTCATTTTGTTTAATGGGCCAAAAAGGGATGCAAACTGAGCCTACTTTTGTACCCCTGGCTTGATAAGATGGCGAGAGGCTTCAGTCCAACAAGACCATGCATGCTCTTTCTCAAGATTAATAGTCATGGAAGTTTCAATGTGCCTCCCTTCCCCAAGGGTGAAACTGTTACAAACCACAAGTTACTTGAGAGATTTTGGGTTTTTAACATCCTTTCCTTATAACACCAGAACCCTTTCAATGACTGTCCTTACGTGCAATATATTATTGAACTAAATATCTCACAACAGCCACACATTTTAAAAATTACCTCATGGAAAATAAAAAACAGTAAGACTCTACACGGGGAAATGATGTTAACAATGTCATTAAAGAATCACTTATCTTAACATAGATACCACTAGAGCTCTCATTGCCATAACTTGGCAAAATCGACAACCTACACAGCCCCAAATTCAGAGTAAGGTCAATATATTTTTCAATAACTTAATCTTAGGATTAAGAGTAAACAATATTCCATCTACAAAAATGTCACTGATAAATGGCTCAGATTATCTAAGAAAGCACAGCTAACATTATCCTAAGGGCAATGGGTGAGTAGTTGGTACTGGTCAAAATAATGCTAACAACAATACTGATTAAGGGTTTTCTAAGAGTTTGTAACAACCTAGTTGTATTGCCCCAAATGTTGACTCTGTAAAGAATGAGTAAACAACATGGCCCAAAGTAGAGAAAATTAAAGCGCTCTATGTTGACATGAAGGGAAAATGTTGACGAGACTTTTGTGAAACAAAAGTTTTCGACAAAAGATGCAATCTTTCACGGATGCAAAATGACCTTGCAAGTTTATGCAGGGATTGGTCAAAGAACAAAAGCGTGTTAAGTGCCCTTCTGAAAGAGAAATATTCATGCAAGTATTTTTCCCCCGTGTTACATACTCTAATTCGTCCTATATTTTATACTTAGTATTTCATAAAGCTACTTTTTAAATAGCCATTTTAATTTACTTTTGTAATGATCCCACACTCCCAATTTGCTATTTCTCTATTAACATCCTTGACACTGTGTGCATCTCCTTAACATATCCAATGACATGGAACACAGTACCTTTTCAAGTATTTCAACACAGAAACATAGAAAACATTGTTCTCCTTCTAGGTCATGACAGAGGTCAGATCTTAGGAGAAAACAAGTCCTAGTAGGCATGTGGCTGACAGACACTATGTCAAGAATCATTGTTAAGTCATTTGAAGTTAAAAGGGTCATTGGACCCTTTTGAGAGTATGTCCAAAGAACTGCCATCTGGAATCTGGAAACCAGAGGATTTAAGTGATAGCCGAAAGAGATGGATACAATATTTAGACCAGAGATGAGAAGACTACAAAGAAGCTTGAAAGGTGTCCAAATATTTGAAGACATGTCAAATAGAAGTAGGTATAAACAAGATCTTACAAGATAGGACAGGAATCAATAGGTGGAGGTTAGAGAAAAGCAAATTTCACCTAAACTTTCTAACAGCCAGAACTATACAAGTGCACTGGCCACCTCATTGGACAGGAAGAGTATGGCAGGAGCTGCTAACCGTCTGTCAGGTTGCTACAACATAGTGCACAGGGAACTGAAGTGGGTGACTTCCCAAGTCTCCTCACCTTTGCCTACTTGTACTCCTACAGGGTTTGGGTAAAACAATCCATTTCCGCCCCTCAAGTTCTAAAACTGTGGTAATACAGTAGCATTATAATTTTGTGGTGGTGTAAGAGAGGAGGAAAAGATGTGTCTTGCAGAGATAATGAAGCGTTATATGCCCTATGCCTGTGGTAAGTATCTTAAAATTAACCTGATTAAAATGCATAAATATGGGACAGAAGACTGAAGATCTTTATAAGACACATGATGGGAAGATAAACCCCATGAGAGCCTTTGTAACCATCAGGAAGCAAGATACTTGAAAGCCATGAGCACCCTAAAAGGCACCACTATGATCTGAGAGCAGAGGTACAGGTTAGCCGTGAGTCTAACTCCCAAAGAGCAGCTTAGCCACTGGAAAGTCTGGTTCTAACTACTAGTTGTGAAAGCTTTTTCAGCTGCCAAAATTTTTCAGTCACATGAAAACTGAGATTGTCAGGCTTCCTTAAAATTCCATTCTTCAAAAATAAGCCTCTCATCGCTCGAGAGACTTATTAAAAACAAAAATTCCTATTTCTAACCATCTATGCTTTTGGTCAGAAATACTAATGAGAAACTAGACTCTCAGAAAAAAGACTACTTAACAGGTTAGTCAACACACCCTCCACCCTCTGGCACCGCCAACCCAACCTCCCCTGGAGTTTAAGCGCACTGGGAAACAAAAGAAACATGTCTCAAGTGATTCATACCAAGAAGACAAATGGTTCCAAACCCCAGCACAGGGGATTTGTAGTACTGTCACTACACATGGTATCTGTCACACCTCAATATCTCCGTCTTCAAAGATGGAAGCCTAATCCCTGTCTTTTTTCCTTCCCACCAATTCAGTAAAAGTTTGAGGGTGCTTGAGTGGCTCAGTCGGTTAAGCGTCCGACTTCAGCTCAGGCCATGATCTCGTGGTTTGTGAGTTTGAGCCCCATATAGGATTGTGTGGTAACAGCTCTGAGCCTGGAGCCTGCTTCAGATTCTGCACTTCCCCTGCTCATGTTCTCCCTCTCCCTCTCTCTCTTTCTCTCACAAATAAATAAACGTTTAAAAACTATATAAGAAAAGTCTGTAAAATGTCAAATGGACTTAATACAAAGTAGCACTGGAATTAATGATATACTGAAGTTATAATGCTAAAAATTCATCAGCAGTTCCATGATTATAAGAACTGAAAAGCAATAAGAGCCACGAGAAAGGGGTCATTTTATTAGTTTCCAAATGTGACATGAGAAATCAGAAATTAATAGAAAAATGCCCTAACAGAAGATCACTAAATAACATTGTTAGTAGTATGAATATAACCAAAGGGAAATTAATGATCAGAAGCAGAGCACCAGTACCCTGCAGCTTTCAGAAAGAAACACAGCAAGAACTCATTTATCTAGCACTGTAGGAGGCTGGGTTACTCAACATATTTGAGAGTTCACCCAGCTCTTACCTTTAAGCCATAATATTGCATTTCAAACATGGTGCATAGAACAGAAATTAATCTCCTTATGATGATGGATAGAGCTTGGAACATCAATTATAAAACCATGCGACCAGGGCAGATGTCTATTTTGTGTCTGCATTAACTGACTACAAACTGCTGTGATTTTTAAATATTCTTATATGCCTTTTATTGTTTTTCTTTTCCATAGAGTGCCTTGTTCTCAGGCTATCATTGTATCAGCTTTCATCTTGCCAACATCCTTACCTCTGACATTCTAACTCTGCCGCATCTTCTGATGAGTTATTTCTAATCTAATGTGAGCTGTGACAGCAAGTAAACATGTTTGTAAGAATTCTGGGTAAAAGGTGAAGGCACATGATGAAGGACCTCGTGGTCTTTCCTACAGGATTAGTGTGCGTCTGCTTTAAGGCATTGGGTTTAAGGCTGCTCCCTCAAGCTACCTAGAAGTCTTTCTTACCAACTTCAAGATTTCTCAGCCACATCATGGAAAACGGAAATTCTACAGAACCTAATCTCTGAATATATGGAAAGTTCGTTCATATACTATGGGACAAGAATGCATTTTTACTTCACTCCTTCTATATGCCGCTGTGGCTGTGAAAACAGAGATATAAACGGCAGTGTGCTGACAGAGCTAGGTGAGGACATTAAAAACTACAACCCCAGGGGAATGCAGCTCTCAAAGCTGGACGCAGTGCCCTGTGAACACTGAGAAGGCGACAAGACAGACTTAAAAGACGACAGGAAAACAGGTCAGGAAAAGCTTCCTGGAAGAGAAAACTTGTAAACTGAGTGCTTCAGACTAGTCAGCACTCAGATCCATCCAGGGGAAGCAGGGGCAGAGGAGAGCCCATCCGCGGAGGCAGCGCAGCAACAAAGAACAGGGGTTTTCTGGGAGCCACAAACAATCTGATATAGCTGGGTTATCCTCTCTGTGTGGAGAAAATGGCAGAAAATGGTGACACAGCACACCAGGATCAGATGATGGGGAACCAAATACGTCATAATAAGATTTTACATTTTGTCTTAGGGGCAATCCAAAAGCACTGACAGAATTGAACTATGAATAGTAATACCAAGAAGTTTTTCAGATTAAAAAATTATCCTGGCAAGAAGGAAGGGCTCCAAAGGAGCAAGAGAAGAACACTGTGTCCTGCGGAGAAATGATAATGGTCTGAATAAGGCCATGAGAATGGAAAAGAACAAATGGTTCAAGAGCTACGGCAGGTGGCCCAGCCTACAGCAAAGTGGGTTTACACTGTGGGGTGCGGGCGATGGGGAAATGGAGGGAGAGGAAAGATAGTAGCAGCTGTGGAAAGTAAAAAAGGTAAACGTCAGAGACATTACCAAAAAATCACTATAAAATGCGGCTAGTGGATGTCTCTTCTACTTATAAAACTAGAGAAATAATTTACTGTTTGATTACAGTAAAAAGAAGATAAAGCTGGCAAAAGAAAAGTCTAGGAACACAGGTATTTTACTAGAAATATAAAAAAGGAATTTCCTGTATAAAATATCATGGATAACTTCTTCTGCTATCTATCTTATTTTATTACATCATTTAATATTGAGATATAAAACTTACCACATTCCCAAATGCTAAAGGATTGTTTTCCTTTATTCCACACGATCTCTAACCCAGGAGGGACTGGTTACACCATCCTCCCCATTCCTTCTCTTAACATCTCTGCCAGGTGATCAAGTCTCTCCCATTAATGAGGTGCTCACAACCACAAAAGGCAATTCATTTCATTTTTTGATAGTTCCAACTAATTTAAAGTCCCTTAAAGGATAAAACTGATATACAGTCTTTTCTACTTTGACAAATAATCACATCACTGCAACTTCCACTAAGGATTTCCAAAACTATGCCCTAGAGTTTCACATCATGAATCAAGACAATTCTTGAAGCACTTTTAAAACATAAAAATAAAACAAGCGGTTGAGTTCTTCTACGTGATAATCAATAACCAGATCTCTCTGTCCTTGTCATTTAGCTGTCAATCATGTAGGCCGTATTTATCACATGCAGTATTTACCCAGTTATGGCTGTTTCACTAAGTCGTTACAGACAGTAGGGTAGAAGAGACATTATAGCTGCCAGTTACATAATTCATGTTTCTTGAGTTACTGGCAAGAAATCATAGTAATTTTTTTTTAATTTTTTAATGTATTTATTTATTATTGAGAGAACATGAGCATGGGAGGGATAGACAGAGGGGGAGACATAGAACCTGAAGGAGGCTCCAGGCTCTGAGCTGTCAGCACAGAGCCCAACACAGGGCTCAAACTCACAAACCATGAGATCATGGCCTGAGCCGAAATTGGATACTTAACTGACTGAGCCACCCAGGTGCCCTGAAATCATATTAACTTTGCTCCCCAATAATGAAAACATCTTTGTCATTGGGAGTTTGGTAAACTCTACTGGAGAATTTATTATTTTAAAAAGCTTACATTCCTTTCTTTCTCACCCACAATTCTGATGTGTGGTTATTGGTAAAAGAAGTCCAAGAGGTACTCAGGCTGCACATGCCAAATTCATTCACTCAAAAATACTACCTGTGTAGGAAATTCTGGATGTTTTTCTCAGCGAGCCAGGACTCTACACAATGAAGTCAATACTTTTTATTTTCTACTTCACAATTCAATCAGTTAAATGTTAGGCTTTAGAAATACCACATTCGATGTTGGCTATCATCACTATCATTCATTATTGTCCAGTGGTTCTAGTCAAATGAGAAAATATACAGAGATTACAAGAAACAAAGTTGGTCTTATTGCAGAATAAGATGACCAACCCTGAAAATCAACTAAGAAACTACTGAAATGAATGAGATTTTGGTGAAAAGACTGCACAGACTGAACTGTAGAAATCACCAATGCTTGTTATTAAAAAGAAAAAATGAAAAAAATATAACAGAGAAGATTTCTAGCTCAAGCAGATAGACTGAATATATGCTTTTGTAGTCTTTCTCTTCCAATACAGGAAATGAATACAAAAGGGAAAAAAACTGTAACAGTCAAAACAACAACGTTGGGGAGGTGTAGTGATTACCACACAAAAGAGACCACAACAAGTGTCTCGTGGATGTGTGATGAAGGTGCAGGTGAAGATAAGTCAAAGACTAGACTCATGGGAGAGGGAGGGGGCATGAGGGAAGAGGAAGCCAATCTCCCCTGAGACCCCAGATGGGTTCACCAGCAGGTGTGGAAGGTGGATGTAAGGACTGGGAATGAAAGCAGGGGAATTAAAGAAAGCAGCTGTACCAATTGCCCTACTTCCCCCAAATAAAATACATCTTTCCACCCTGACCCCAGAGACAATCCAGGCAAGACAGTCAGTGATAAAACCCCGTTCAAACTGCCTACAAAGACAGGCCTACACTGTGAGGGTTGTGGTCCAAAAGGCAAGCCTAGCTCATTTGTATGTCTAGAGTCACCCACTCCCCTCATGCCTATGGACAGACTTCCCATCCACTCACACCCTAAAGCAAAATCTCACCCGGATGCACAGATCTGCTCAGCTCTTCCCACAGAGATGCCTGCCGAGGAAAGAGACTTACACGAAAACATCCGGTCAGAGCCCCAAAATAGTCAACAAAAAGAAAAAAACTATATATTACAGAAACAAACTACTGAAGAAACAGATAATTTACAGAAGGAAAGTTTTAAAAGCCTTTTATTTCATAATACAGATAACTCGCATATTATATGGGTATACCCAGGACAATTGTAGACATGGCATAAAACAAAATGACAGCAAAGTACAAAAAGAATGGATCATAAGAAAAAAATTGATTGTTGAAATTAAAATATTCAAAGTAAGAATTAAAAGAAAAAAGAGAAGAAATGCTTAAAACATTACAAGAACACAATGGGACAAAAACTGGACAGAAAAGATGAGAGACCGAGCATCAACCTAGAAGGTCTATTACCCAACTGATAAGTTTTTGAAAAGAAAAATCTACAAAAGTAAAAGGATACAATTATTTTTAAATAAGTAATAAATTTCCAAAGGAAATGTATGAAAGGCAAAGCAAGATGAATGAAAGAGACTCTCATTGAGACTCACACCTATGGCATTTTCAGTATAAAAGGACCCCCCAAAAAAATCATAAATGTTTCCAGAAAAACAAACACACAGAACAATTACTTACAGAAGGATGAGAATCATACTGGCATCACATTTTTTTACCCCAACATAACACAAGATTGTAAAGAAGTATTATCTTCAAACTTGTAAGCGAAAGTTACTATAAACCTAGAACTCTATATCCAGCCAAATATCAATCCAGTCTGAGTGCAAAATAAACACATTTTTTTTTTCCAAATGCAGGTGTCAAAAGCCTCCCACATCCACACAACTTTTGCTCGATGAATTATTTATGTTCCTCAGCAAGATGAGGGAGAAAACCATGAAAGAGAAAATCATAGGATCCAGAAAACAATGTCTTCAAGAGTGCAATGGAAAAACATCCCTGAAGATGAATTTGCAGCAGATTTAGAGAATGGCAGTCAGACTGGTATAGGATGTCAGAAGACTCCTGGAGGGAATGTGGATTCCAAGTGAGGGTACTGATCTTCAAGATATGTTAAAGGCTGATTATGCTTTTTCAAGGAGAAAAGAAGAGGTAATTTGAAATTCTAAAATCCAGAATGATCCAGAAGAATGCTGTGGCCAAAACTGAAGCAACTAAAATGTGACAAGACTTTGTGGAATTCATGCACTATTTTTAAAAAAAAAGGCAAACCGTTTGTTCTAGAGGCCAAGAATATCTCCTTTTGGGCACCCAGGGGCAGAGACAATTGTCCTGAAGTTAAAAAAAAAAAAAAAAGAAGAATAAAATCTTACTCCTTTGGTCACCATAAAATAAAAATATTTATGTTGTAATAATATCAAGAGTGTTTACTGGTTTTTAACTTTTACAGTCAAAAGTTTGGAAGATTTAATTATGGTTACAAAACAGAATTCAATGTTGTCAGTCTCAGCTATCTAAAAATAAATAGTTGCTGTAAGACAGTACTTGGAAGAGAGGAGAGAGGTGAAGACAGGGGTAGAGGGCATTAATGTCATCGTATACAGCGAAATGTGGAGGGATACTGAGAAAAGATAATAGAACAAGAGATTTAAAAATTAATGAAAATTGAAAGATAATCAGTGGAAGAGATTTAAAAACTAAAAATTGGGGAAATGTTACGGTGAAGCTAATACGTAATGCAAATACATTGAGTCTTCATGTGTCAGAGTGGGGAATAATGTTTAAAATTGATAAATGAAGGTATACACACATTGATACATACACATGTAGATGTGTATATACATATATGAATATGTCTGTATTGGACCTTTTCTTTGTGGGATAACCCAAAACTTTTCAATATATTCTCCACATTCTAAACGTTTCCTTATTAGTCCCACCTTCTCAAGGTAGAATGCAAAAACCTATTGTCCAGTCTCCATCACAGCTAAGATAAAGATGTAACCTAGGTGCTGTCAATCAAACCCAATTCACCAGTGAGTTACATGAGGGACTGGGCAAGGGGAGTCCAATTTTCCGGCAAAAGGTATGAAACATATTTTTAGGTCAGGGACACCAGCAGCTGGCCTACTCATGTTGGCATATATACAATTTGCCCCAGCCCGTTAATCTTTTACGCTACTAAGAAACACATTAAGAGGCAAAGCATAACCACAGAGCTGACACACTCAGTGAAAAACAGTTCCATAGACTACGCCTCTTGAGTCAGGCTGGCCCATCTGCTCTGTTTTAGAAGTGTTTATCACATGGTTCCCCCAACTTTTATGAATTTTGCCCTTAACTCCCTAACTCAGCAGGTTCACTCCTTCCTGACTCTAGTTACAAACCCTTCCTTGCTCGAGTAACAAAGCTGTGTATGTTTTAAGAGATCTGCCTAACCCACTTTTTTCCACAGACCCTGTTATTTTTGGTATTTGTTTAGAATCGAGGTCTTTGCAGAAATGAAACAAGTATTATAGCCAAAATATCTGTACAATGCAATTTCTGAGAGATATGGAAGCAGCCATCAGAACAAAATAGAGAAGTGGTTAAAAGTGGCTGGTTTGGGGTGGACCTAGAAACAGAGATGGAAAACGTTGCTTTGCATTATATGCTCCATTAAACTGTATGTGTTATTGACATGTTAATATATGACTTTAATTTTTTTAATCTCTTCTATTACACACAGAACAAGGGGGGAAACAGGAAAAACTGTAATAACAATGATGCTATTCACAATATCAACAAAAATGTAAAAAAGTACTAAAAAAGAAACTTAAGATATGTAACAACTATATAAGAAACCACATAACTTAAAGATATAAAAGAAAACAGGGGCGCCTCAGTGGCTCAGACAGTTAAGCGTCCAACTTCGGCTCGGGTCATGATCTCACAGGTCATGAGTTCGAGCCCCGCATTGGGCTCTGTGCTGACAGCTCAGAGTCTGGAGTCTGTTTCAGATTCTGTGTCTCCCTCTCTCTGCCCCTCCCCTGCTCATGCTGTCTCTGTCTCTCAAAAATAAATAAACATTAAAAAAATTAAAAGAAAACATAAACAGAGAGAAAACCAAGTTCCTGAAAGAAAAAGCAACAAAAGTGTGTGACAAGGAATGCATGTATGTATTTCGAAGGGCTGACTATCCATGACGGGTAAGAGTGGTTTCAATTTTGGAATAGATCAATTATGGAAGCAAATGGTATTATTCCCCTATTTTGCTTTTTAAGAATCTTTGTAGACCACAGTTTCCATAGAGTTTTAAGTTAAATTATAACAGCTAGAAAAGCAAGACTAAGGTGTTAGAATAGAAATGGCAAGGAAAACTTAACAATTATAGCATAAATGCTACATAAGTACCAGTTTAATGGCCACAAAAAAAAGAACAAAAAGTCAACAAATGTAGATTTCTTACATTACACCCAAAATGTTAAACTAAAAACATAAAGTACCTATGAGCTTTTTTCATGATGAAATGAGGTAATGGATTTCTTTCTCTTCACTGCTATTCTTAACAGCAAAAGCAAATTGTTTCAACAAAATGAAAATCTTGAGTGAAACTCAAATAATTTAAGTGTGTAAGGGGACACATCAAATGGGATTAGAAATGGAAAAATGTAATTATAAAGTTTTATCTTGTTTTCTCCAGTTCATGTAGAAGGAAAAAAATAATGCCAAATGAAATGAAATATAGTAGTGTGATTTACGAGGTGTATACAGTATTTAGGAATGTTATATTCTTTAAAAAGTGTTACACAGGTGGGCAAATGTGAAAGAAAATTCTTGAAATGTTACATAATATTTGCAAGTTCAAATTTAGAAGCTATTCATCAGCAAAACTCAAATGATACTTTCTAAAGCATGTAGTTAGGTAATTGTAAAATGACGATCCTAACATGAGGCATGGTTATACTATGAAAATGTCAGTGTGCTAGGATTGAAGACCTAAGACTGAAATGCAGTTCTGCCACTTATTAGCCAAGCGACTTCAGGAAGTTTCTATGCTTTCAGAGACAGTTTCCTCATTTCTAAAATGGGAATAGAAATTCTTAGCCTAGAGAATGGAAATGACTGCATCAGAACACTCAACAGTTCTGACAGAAAGCCCGCACAAAATAAACAGAAACTACCCCTCCACCCATAAATACATTTATATTGCCAATATCATCTATACTTGCAAGTTACATACAAATTATAGCACGAATCACAGTTGTTTCATCACACCTGAAAAATATTTACAAATACTGCTCAAACTCTGCCTCAGAGGAACCATGCTTCTCAAAGGCAAAGGCTAAGAGCCCAGTGATCTCATCAGCTGTGTGACCTGGATGGAGCAAGTTACTCTACCTTCTCCAAACCTCAGTTTTCTCACCTATAAATAATGGCACTGATCTAATTTGCAGAACTGTTGTGAATACTAAAGGAGAGATGCACAGAACATGTTGTTTTAAACTCTTATTTACCATTCATTTGCCAGACACTATGTTAAACCTTTTGTACTATGTATATTATACAAAGTTAGATCAGGTCTCAGTCATTATTTTAATCTTTCTCAAAATACATCTAAAATATACATCATACCAAAAATAAACCATGTAGCAGGAGTGATACTCTCAGGGTATTTTTTCCTACAGAAATTATCACTTTCTCCTTTAATTTCTTTCACTAAAAAACTGAATTATTATTACATTATTATTATTATATTTGTGCTATTTTTGAAATGTAGTAAGAACATTCAACAAATATTTACTGAGTATCTTTTCTATGCTGTACACTCCTCACACTTCTGAGGGATACAGTAGTAAAATTCACAAAACTCCCTTGCCCTCATGGAACCCAGAGGAATCTTCCAAGAGCCAGCATGCAGGACAGTATATGTAAAAGTCACATCCCAAATACATCATCCAAGAACCTAGAACTTGCTCCCATTAGTACAATTAACTAGTTGTGGTCATGACAAAGAAAATCCTATAGGAATGAGGGCTTGGCAAAGGTGGAACCAAATTCCAAATTGTCAGCCTTCCTATTTTGGAACAGAACAACTATTCTTACCAGGATGACCTTGCCCTCACTGCCCGCATTCGTAGCAAAGTCAGTCCACATCCAAAATAATCCCAAACTAAAAATGATAATTTCATTACTCCTATAGGAAAACATTTCATTCTTACCCCAGACAATATTAAGCCTAAAAAAGACTTCTGAATCATTTCTTAAATAGATTTTTGATATTAGAAGTTTATTATAGTCGTGACAGAAATATACAAAATTTTAAATATACAATTTAAAATCACTTATACTCTACATCAGAAAAATATATACCACTCTCAACAATTAAATACAACATGGTAAATCAGGAACACTTTCAAACCTAAATATCCTTGCCCTGTCAAACAGACATGTCATCTGGACATATTCTTTGATTACATGTGTTTACCAAAAGCTTATTTAGAGAGTGAAAGAACAGAGGGAGACTCCTAATTTGTTTTCAGCCTAACAGATCATCAGTTCTGGTAAACACATTAAAGAAAACATTTGGGTTAGATTATGTGTTCTGGGGGAGGGGGGACGGGGAGGAGAATGCTCTCATACTATTTATTCAGAACTACAACATAAAATATGTTTAATTTACAATGACAGAGCCAGGCCCCATTATGGAAACCTGATTTCCATGAAACTTGGCTTAAGAGAGGCCTCTAGTGGTTATAGGTAATCACTAGCTCCCTTCCCACCCCCAATCCTCACACTGGTATTGGTCTAGTTCTCATTCTTTCTCATATTCTCTCCCCTCTACCTCACAAATTAAAAGCCTCAAGCAAAAAAGCTAGTATCATTCAACCAGGTCCAAGAAATCAACTAAAAAAAAAAAAAAATGTATGTAACTGGTAGTACTAAACCATTGTAGATTCTCTAAAGGCAAATTCTCCAGCTTCTCCATAAATCCAATTTAGAGCCGTTCAGTACAAAGTATAGACCTTAAATATTACCTTGCAAGTGTTGGTAATCTTAATAAAAATGAAATCTAAATTAATCTAAAATCAACCCTGTGAAAATAAAAGTAAACTCAAAGGCTACAAAATTACAACTTAAGTCATAAAATATAACCCTTCTGAGTTTATGTTGATTGATCTTCAATGGTACTCTGTGTCTGCTAAACCTGTTTTGCACTATTCACAAATACACTAATACCAGGCGCAAATATAGAGAGTAAGCAAACTTGGTTCTTTATATAAATGATTAGACACACCCAGATGGCCAGTTCTGCACCTGGAATAAATCTTTCCTTTCTTATTGAAGGACTCAGCTCCCAGAACCTCCTGCCATGACCCCACATCCCAGTCTTAGAACCCGCCTTACCTTTATCCATGGTCCCAGTGAGGTTTTTTTTTTTTAATGTTTATTTATTTTGAGAGAGAGAGAGAAAGAGAAAGAGAGAGAGAGCGAGCACAGGAGTGATGAAGGGGCAGAGAGAGAGGAAGAGAGAATCCCGAGCTGTCAGCACAGAGCCCCCACATGGGGCTCAAACTCACGAACCCTGAGATCATGCCCTGAGCTGAGATCAAGAGTCAGATGCTTAACCAACTGAGCCACCCAGGCGCCCCACCAGGGAGGTCGTTTAAAGCAAGAATGGAAAGAGCTGGAGTGAAATGACAGGAGAAGAGGATGTTAAATCCTCCCTCCCAACTATAGTCACTTCCTCAGGTCACAGTGCAATTACTTCCAGCTGTTGTCCCACGTTGTAGATCACTGAGGCCTTGCCCTGCTCCTAAGAGGCCCCCAAAATACTGAGACCACAGATACCTCAACAAAGAACAAGCCAAAGAACAAGCATCTGCATTGATGGGCACATCATCATCTTTTGCTACATAATTCAGGGTGGAAAGGGAAAAGAGAGGGAAAGCAAGAGAAGTAGAGGGAAGGAGACAGGGTAGGGAGGAAGTTCCTTTCTACACCATTTCCAAAATTTAAAAAGGTAGCGACCCATCTACTGAGTACCGCAGAACAAGTAGATTACTTTGGGGGAGAGAGAGGGGAGTGGGGAGAGAGAATCTGAGACAGTATGTTGTACCTGTCTGTTTGAACAGACAGAACCCGTGATGGGAAGCAGGGCATAATAGCTGTGCTGGATATTAAGTCCCAAGTCACTCCTGGGTCCAGCAGGAAGGCAAAGGAAAGAGGCCCAGGCTGACCTCTTGTAGCTCTAAATTCCATAACAATGACCCACCTGCAAAGGAGGCAAGGAAATAAGAGGAGAAAGGTTCTGAAAAGCCCAAATTAGTATCATAAGGTTTGAAGAGTAGAGCATGTGTTCTTGATTCATGAGAAATCATTACAGGCCTTCCTGGGCCAATGTACATGTCTCAGTTATAAACTCTGGTCATCTGGATCCCACGCACAGTTGGCGATAATACGACAGCAAAAGATAAAAATGTAAAAGGGCTTAAAACCATGAAATTAAGCACAGAAATATATCCACAAAGTAAACAACCATACACCTTAATAAATGTAAATGTCTTAACACAGAGTAACAACTCATGTTTGTTTGGACTAAATTATTTTTGAAAGATGAAATTATATACATTATGTTTTCCTTGAGAAAGTGTAAGTGAAAAAGTTTTGAAAATATTGACATGCAAAAGGTTAAGACGTTTTAAAAGCTGCTACACAGAAACAGCAACTCTCATCTATGCAGAAAATTATAAGAACTCATTTCTCAGAAATTATAGATAACAGGTTTAGTATAATCAATTTCACTTTGCTTTTTAGAATAAATTGGCCCTACTGTTATGAGAATTTAAATGACAATTTCTATATACCATTCTGAAAAATGCACAATGGTCAAGAAAAATAGAACAAACTAAAAACCAAGGTCAAACTAAAACTTAAAACTTTAAGATAAATACTTCAGCTTAAAATGGATTTTTTTAAGTTTATTTATTTATTTTGGGAGAGTGTGTAGATGCTCACAAGTGGGGAAGGGGCAGAAAAAGAGGAAGAGAATTCCAAGTAGGCTCAGCACAGGCATGGAGCTCAACACGGGGCTCGAACTCATGAACTGTGTGATTATGACCTGAGCCGAAATCAACCGTCGGTCACTTAACCGACGGAGCCACTGAGGCACCCCAACAGATTGATTCATAATGCAATATTTTAGGGTTACTTTTTAAACATCTGTATAAGCAACAAAAATATGAAAAAGTACCACAATCAAACATTTCAATAGTAAACAGTTTTTGCAGCATATTATCAAACTGTCTTTTGCTGATACTCATATTAATTTCACAGCAAATATCTATTGAACACCAAACCTATGGCAGGCATTTTTTCAGGTACTGAGAATTCAGCAGTGACCCAGCAGCCAAAAACCCCTACCCTCACAGAACTTACCTGCTAATGGGGAAAGAAAATTGACAGTATAAATAATAAAGTTACATAATATGTCAGATCATTTAATCTCTCTAGGAAAAAAAAGAAGAAGTAAAAGAGAGTCTTGGTAAGAGGGATGGGATCTAATATTAAGTAAGCAGGTCAAAAAAGGTTTGAATGAGAAAATGGTATTTGAGCGGTGACCTAATAGATTCGCTTGGTTGAGAGTCCATGAAGAGCATTTCCTGAAGTGGGGGATGGGCGGTGGGGTGTGGAACGTGGTGAGACAAGGTAAATCCCTGGAGACCTTGCTAAGAAACTTGACCTCTCCAGTAAATTTAATGGGAAGCTACTTAGGCCATTTGAGACTAGAAGGGACATGATGTGACTCATTTGAAAGCATCAGTTCTGCCTACAGCAAAGAAAGAGCAGAAGCGACAGTAGTTGAGGCTGTAGCCAAAACCCAGGCGAGAAATGCTCACAATTTGGACCAGGGTCAAGGGTAACAGCATTAGAGATAGTGGTCAGATTTCTGGACACATGGTGGAGGCAAAGCCAGCAGATCTCCTTTGGAATTGAATGTAGGCAGGCAGAACATGAAAGAGGAATAAAAAAGACTCCAAGGGGTAAAGGCAAATACTTATTTATGTCAATAATTAGCATAATTTAATCTTCAACTCAAGTAAAGCACGTCAAAGCTCTGTGTCAGAGCTCTCTTTTCTTCTCCACAAACACATGGAAATCACCTGCACCTTGTAAACTGTCATTTTCTTTTTTTTTTTTGCACTGTTATATAGTTAATTCTATGTCGAATGACAATATTATTCTTGAATCCTGAGTTTCTTTCAAAGGCTGTCATCAAGCTCTCATAGGCAGCTTCTCTGAATTTCTACACATTAACAACAACAACAAACTTCAAGCAGGACAGCCCCTTAAGCCTAACTCTGTGGCTGGCCACTGGTCTTTTGCTTTTTTGTTTTTTTTAACTTGTAGCTCGCTTTTTAACTCACTTTGAATGTGCTCGGTATCTCAGCAGGAAAGTCCATTTAAGACCTCAACACTTAACCCTGGTTCTTATACCTAGGGAGCCTGGGAAGAACAGCTCTACCTAGAGGTATGGGTTTCTGGCCGAATAACGGGAAAAAACTCCTCCTGGTCAGAGCACACCAAAACTCTACGTCTATAAAAAGCTAATGAGTGGCAGCACAGTGGTCCGTCTTTAACCCAGTACAACACTGTAATGACTATAACCTTATAACATACCTTGACTATATGGTATGTGCTGCAGTGGCTTGCAGCTTCTCCAATTTCTCTTAATAATATTTTGTGACCTTCTGCATAAGGTTGTTACATATGCATCACTCAATTTCTCCCTAGATGTTTGATTCAGTTGATTTTCTATTTGTTGCTGGTATATAAAAATATAATTATTGTATATTGACCTTGTTTCCAGGAGTGTTGTACACTCAATTCTAATAATTTGCCTACTGATTCTACTAGATCTTCCTACATACAAATCACACTATGAAACTAAGTTTCACTTCTTCCCAATCCATATTCGTATCTTTTGCTTTTATGTATAGGCATCTTTGTTGTGTTCCTGGATCTCACTGGGAAAGCAGTCAAAATTTCACTAGGAAATATAATTTTTGCTGCCGGCTTTTTATAGCTATTCATAGCTATAAGATAAAGCTACTCTTTATCATATTAATAGAATTCCATTCTATTTCTAGGTTACTAAGGAATTTTCATATGAACGGATATTGACTTTTAACAAATGTTTTTCTGTATTAGGAAGATCATCAGGATTGTTTTTCCCATTTTCTCTTCATGTGGGAAACTGCATCAAACACCGTGTGAATGTTTATGAATGTCAAGCACCCTTTGCATACTTGAAACAAGCCCTCACCTTTGTCTTTTTTATATGGCTGGATTTGACTCTCTAATATTTCATTTCAGATTTTTACATCTACGTTCTTAAGAAAAATTTGTCTATTATTTTGCTTTATATACTGTCAGAAACAGGTTTGATAAGAAGATTATGCCAGCCTTATAAAATGAATGCTGAAGGGGTGCCTGGGTGGTTTAGTTGGTTAAGCGTCCGACTTTCGCTTAGGTCATGATCTCGCGGTTCGTGGGTTCAAGTCCCGCGTCGGGCTCTGTGCTGACTGCCAGCTCAGAGCCTGGAGCCTGTTTCAGTCTGTGACTCCCTCTCTCTCTGACCCTCCCCTGCTCACGCTGTCTCTCTCTCTGTCTCCTAGAAATAAATAAACATTTTAAAAAATAAATAAATAAAATGAATGCAGAAGTTTTTCTTCTTCTTCTATTTTCTGTAAGAGTTTGTATAAGAATTGTGTTTTAAAGAATTCATCACTAAAGCCCATGGGTCTAGGGTTTTCCTTATATAAGCATTAATAAAAATGGATTCAATTTCTTTGATATAAGACTGTTGAGATTATCTAATTGTTATTTTGAAAACACTGTATTTTCCCAGAGTGTGTCCATGTCACCCAAAACTTATTTGTAAAATTATTCATGATATTCTCTCAGTATCTTTCTATTGTCTGTATTTTCTGTCATTTTTCCTTCTTCATACCTGACATTTGTCATTTGTTTTTGTCCTGTTTTTTTTTTTCAGCGTTAGCTGAATCTTAAAATTTTTGATATGTAATAACTTCATAACCCTTTAGTTCAGTATTTTTTAAATTTCTGTTGCAGTTTACAACCCATGTTTTAAACACAAATTATTTAATTTGCAGAAAGTTGAGGCTTTTGTTTTTTTATCTCAATTTCCAACTGAATTCCACTGTTGTCATTCTCTAAATGACTTCAAACTTCTGAGGTTTAGCATTATATGTTTATGTCTTATCAGTTGGTTGGTTTTGAGAAATGTTCCATATTCAACTGAACTAGGCATACTGTAGTGATCATTTCATAAAGTATATAAATATTGAATCACTATGTTCTACACCAGAAACTAATACTGTATGTCAATTATTCTTTAATGGAAAAAAAAAAACAAAACAGAATGATTCCTTATATAGTTGAGTACACAATTAGGGCAAGTTTAACTCTTCAGATCTTCTAAATACTTACTGATATTATCTGCTTGTTTGATCAGTTTTTTAAGAAGGTAGTCAGTCTCCCACCATGATTGTGGATATGTCTACATCTCCTCTTAGTTTTGTACTTTGTTTTTGCTTCTATATTTTGAAACTGTGCTACTGAGGACATTATAGATTTAAAATTGTGACATCTTCAAGGAAGGTGGATTCCTTTAGCGTTATGAAATGTTCTTTATTTCTAGCAATGTGTCTTGCCTTAAAAGCTTTATTTGAAATTAGTATGGCTACACCAGTGGTATTTTTTCCATTCCTTTCAAACTTTCTGTGTCCTTATATTTAATGTATCTCTCTTAAGCTACACATTGGTATTACTGATTGATTGATTTTTCTAAAGAGAGAGCATGAGTTGGGCAGAGCGGCAGAGGGAAAGAGAGAGAGCATTTTAAGCAGGCTCCATGGTCAGCACAGGGCCTGACATGGGGCTTGATCCCACCAGTACCCAGCTAGGATCATGATCTAAGCTGAAATCAAGAGTCAGATGCTCAAATGACTGAGCCACCCAGGTGCCCTATATTGGTATTTTTTAATGAAGTTTTTAATGAAGCCTTTTACTAGATTTAATCCATTTGTGTTTACTACTTATACACTTGGGTTTCTATCTATCCTCTGTTTCCTATTGACACACCTGTTTTGCTTTTTGGGTTTTTGGGTTTTTTTTTTTAAATATATATTTTCCTTTCTTTTAGTTTAACCAAATATTTCTATTAATCTATAGTTCCATTTTTAATTTGCTGGGAATATGCCTTCACTACTATTTCAGTTGTTAATTCAGAGGTTATAACATGCATCCCTAATGTACTGTAATCTAATAAAAATTTTACACTTAATAATCCTAGAACAACGGAATATTTTAACTCCATATAAGCCCCATTCTGACTGTCTTCGAGGACCATTTTCTTTGTGCCTAAAGAACTTCCTTGTAGTATTTCTTCTAGTGAAAATGTGCTGGTGATTAATTCTCTCAATTTCTATTGGTCTAAAGTATTTTTTATTTCATCTTAATTTTAAGAGTAGTTTTCACTGGGCATCCTCAGCAGTTTAAGATGTCATCCCACTGTGTACATGAGTGTGGGTTTTGTTTTTTTAATACACCCTTACAGGTTCACAAATCCTCTTGACTACAGTGATGTCCTGAAAGTTTCATGAGAAATATTTTTTATACTGTTTCTGACCAATTCATTCTCTCTTTACCTTCTGAAATTCAAATCATATATGGTACATATCATTTGACCAGATCTCCAATGTGTTTTATGCATTCTTCTGTTTTAGTCTATTTTATTTTCCCCCATCTGTGCTTCAGTTTGGGCATTTTCTACATACTTGCCTTCTAGTTCATTAATACTATCATCTACTAAGTCCAATAACTTTATAAACACATCCACCAACTTCTTATTGACAAGTATTTCTTTGGTTCTAAAATGTTCTCTCTCTCTCTCAATCTCTCTCTCTCTCTCTCTCTCTCTCTCTCTCTCTCTCACTCACACACACACACACACACCCCTCTAGGGTAATTCTCCACCCTCTTATCTCTTTTGTTCCTTTTCTTCCTCTGTGTTCCTAAACATAAATAAGTCGTTGTCCGCTAACTCCAGTATCTGGATCACCCGCGTTTCTGTTTTCCATTGTTAGTGTTTTCTCTTGGTTTTAAATCAAATGGCCCTGTCTCTTTATATATTTAGTAATTTTTTATTGAATGCAGATTCATAGAGGTTCCAGATGATGGGAGGACTGTCTCCTTGTTTTGCTGGGCAGACAGAGCAGAAGTTACATTAATCCAGTAAAGGAACTGAGAGGCGGAGAGGCTGTGCTGTGGATTTGGGAAGCGATGATCTACTTCTGGTTTGACTTAAATCCTAAGACCTGACTCCAGAGCTTTCCAGTCCTTTTTCAGGTCAACCAAGAGTATGATTGGTCTTTGACACTTTAGTCCCAAGTGACGGCTTGGCCTTTCGAGTATTTATTTTCTGCTTAGCTCCCACCATACACAGCTTTAGAATTTGGCAAATACCTTGAATGGAAGACCAACTGTGTGTTTAACATATACACCTACATTCCCCCCCACCCCCCAGCATCTCCTACCAAGTTTCCCATTCTGTCATTGCAACCCAATCAAACATGGAGTCTATCCACCTGGATTCTCAGTTTCTAGTTGAAACTTTCTTGGCAGGTCCCCCCAAGTAAAAAGAGTCCATTTGCCACTCACTTCAGGGCTTTCAACTCTCCTCACTGATGTTCTTAAGCCAACCCACCCCACTCACACCCCAAGTCCCCAGGGTAGGTCCTGGTCTCCTAGGCAATTCAAAACTCAGGAATTTTCATTCCGCTTTTCAGAGGTTTCCAGATTAGCCCTTTAATATCAGGTTCAGAATTGAGCAAATGAACTACGGTTCTTAGACCCACTCAGGTCTCCAATTCTGTTGCTCCCCTGAGCAACATTCAAAAACTCTGTTGCTTTCTGTCCCCAAGCAATTTTTCAGGATTATAACTTCCAAACAATGCTTCAAGGCTTAAGCAAAAAGTAGGACTATATTTTTAAAAACACAGTTAAATTCAGGCTTCAGTAACCAATTCCTCAACTGTCCCAGAGTCATTTTACTGTGCATAATGTGCTAATGTGTATTTTCAGTAAGGATTTTTTTTTTTACCTTTAATAGGCTTTTCTTGATTAGGTATTCCAAAAGATGCATTTTTAGTGTTGAGCTTAACATGTCATGAACAGAGCTGAGGGATCTAATTTTATCATAAGACAAAAAAACAAGACAAAACAAAACAAAAACAGATAAAACACAGCACTAACTGAAAGAGATAATAAATATAAATTTTGATTACAATAGAATCCATAGGAAAAACTTAACTCTAGTTAAACAACAACAAAAGTCTCCCTTTTAATAAGGTTTAGCCTAGGGCCCTCATTTTAAAGTTATCTTCAAATCCTAGAAAGATGCCAAATATCAAAATTTTTCTTTGATACATGAAAGAAAAAAAGAAGATCACCATGATCAGCAAGGAAAAGTCACAGGACCCAAAGCAATCAAGAGATGACAAGCTGGCTTTCCCTGTCATAACTGCAGGGTCATCAGCTAGACAAGAGCATGATGAAAGCACCCGAAAACAAGACTATGGTGAGGATGCTGGCGACTCACAGGCTTGATGCATCACCTTTTCATGCAGTAGTGGTCTCTCGTCTCCTTTCATCCTTTCCGGTAGTAAAGAGCCCTAAGCAAATAGGACCTACATTCCAGGACCATACAAAGGTACAACCAGTAGATTTAATAAAAGAGGGAGGGGGAGTTCCACACAAACAAATTATGTAGAGAGAAATATAAACAAATAATTCCCTGCTTCTCTTTTCCTCTCTCTTCACTTTACTTTCACAAATTACCAGCTTGGAATATTGTTACATTTGTATTTTATCATAAACTGCTACAAACTCTGTTTGCACATGTAAAAATGTAAATAAAGTTTAAAAGTACTTGTCTTGACCACATATCAGTACCCTCCTGTACCATAGCAAAACATTATATTCCCATACAAAAGCACCTTTCACTTTAAAATACAAACCCCAAGAATAAGTGGGGGTAAGGTTGCAAAAAAGAAGCCCATTCTGAGGCAAAGGCTATCAGTTCCAGCTTTCCATGATTTGGAACATCAAAACCAGCATCTAACTTGATTTGAAAAAGCCTTAAGAAGCATTACTTCCATGCAGTTACAAATAATTCCACCTAAAAACTGCCCTCAATGATGGAAACTACAAATCTAAAGACAGAATACTGTTGAGACCATTTTTAACCATGTCCAGTGTTTAGATGACGTCAAGTCCACAGAACATTTACTATAACAAATATTAAATCTTCCATTAAATTATAAACCAATCTTTACCTAAATATAACCTGTGCTGTACTTTTACATCAGTATTTGCTGCAGATTTTTTTCATGTGACTAACCCAAGAAACAGCCTATAAAAGCTATGAGAACACTAAACTTCTTTTAAAATAATAAACGTAAAATGCCCTCAGTCTTATGACTCATTTGTTACAACAGTAAATCAAGAAAAAGTAATATAGGCAACATTACCTAAACTTTAGTAGATACGACCATCACAAAAAAAAGGGCTTAATCTTTCTTACATACCATAGTGGGAAGAGATGCACTTTGGTTTATCTGTACATTAATATGAAAGATATCAGTTAAAGCCAAATAAATGAGAACTGAACACTACTCCTGAGAGGAGACTACCATGCGCTTGCTTACATAGAGAACTAAGAGCAGCCAGAATCCCACAATATAACATTTAACCTGTGATTCACAGTATTAAGACCATGCAAAGAAGGTTGTTTTTTGTTTTGGTTTGGTTTGGTTATTTTGCTTTTTTTGTTTTTAACATAATCCATCTCCATCTCTTTTGGAGAGGAGACAAATGAAAGCTCAGCTAGGCCATTTAGCGGACTGTATTAAACTACGCTTATCAAATCATAAGTACTTCAAATGATAATCAGTTAAAAACACAGGTGGCTTCCAACATACCTGATGTGCTTCTATTTGTGCTACTCCAGTTTTGTAATATTTTAAACAGAGAATTATGGAGGAGAAAAGCCGCCAAGTGATTGGTTTCCTTGAACATTAAGCTGATTATACAGCATATGTTTCTGTCACAGTGTAAATTTTAAAGTTTTCAATCAGTTGAAAACGCTCATGAAGCTCAAAATTTCAAAACAATTCTTTGCAAACTGCCAATAAATATGGCCCAAGAGTTTAAGGAAATGACGCTCTAACAACTCTCTATTCATACCTTGCAAACTGTATCCATGTCCCAAGGTAGTATAGTCTTCAGATCAATGACTTCACAGGACACTCCAAGCTTTTCTTGAGCCATGGAAGCCACCTCTCGGATGACATGAACCTGAAATAGAAACAGTAGAGAATAACTGTAGAGATTGAGACCTGAAAAGTTAGCTGAATTCTTACATCGTTAATAGAAACAGTGTGTAAAAAAAAAAAAAAAAAATAGAAACAGTGTGTAAAGTCAGAGAAACTGATGTGCATGAAGAATGAAATGTTTTAGACATGTTGAACACCATATTCTACCAAAATAATAAACAGAGATATCTAGAAAAAAGTTGGAAAGATGTTCTCAAAGAAAAAGAGATCAGTCATTGATAGAGACACTGATTCTAAAGACATCAGCACACAGAAGGTAAAGTCACAGGAGGGCGTTGAGTTTCTAGAGAAAGCATGAGGAAGGAGAAGTAAAGAGCAGAAATCATGGAACCCTGTAGATGACCAACATTTAAGGGGGAAATTGAGGAGGAGCTAACTAGAAAGAAAGGACGAAAGAAAGAAAGAAAGAAAGAAAGAAAGAAAGACAGACAGACAGACAGACAAGGAAAAGAACAACAATAACAACCAAAAACAGAAAGAAAAATCATGAGACAATATATCCCAGAAACTAAAGGAGAAAATGTTTCATAAAAATAGCTGCCAGTGTCGTACACCATAGCAATATGGGATAAGGCTTGGATTTAACCATCAGAAAATTAGGAATGTTAGCGGAAATAGTTGTAGTAAGTTAGCGGGAACAGAACTCATAAGGTACAAGAACATAAGGAAGTTAAGACATTAAATATAGGTAGTAGAAAATGGTTGTTCGAGTTTAGCGATAAAGGAAAGGAAAAGATGTACTGGTATTTAGGGGCGCCTGGGTGGCTTAGTCGGTTAAGCGTCCGACTTTCGCTTAGGTCATGATCTCACGGTTCGTGGGTTCGAGCCCCGCGTCAGGCTCTGTGCTGACTGCCAGCTCAGAGCCTGGAGCCTGTTTCAGTCTGTGACTCCCTCTCTCTCTGACCCTCCCCTGCTCACGCTGTCTCTCTCTCTCTCTCCTAGAAATAAAAAAAAAAAAAAAAAAATTAAAAAAAAAAAGATGTACTGGTATTTAAGGGAAAAGCAGGGTAGATAAAAGGTATTTTCTAGAGAGAGAAGAAATATACACCTTTAAAAGTTTTTTTTAATGCTTATTTATTTTTGAGACAGAGAGAAACAGAGTGTAAACGGGAGAGGGTCAGAGAGAGAGGGAGACAGAGAATCTGAAGCAGGCTCCAGGCCCTGAACTGTCAGCACAGAGCTTAACACGGGACCCAAAAACTGTGAGATCATGACCTGACCCAAAATTGGACACTTATCCAACTGAGTCACCTAGGAGCCCCTATGAAATATACACCTTTTTAATAAAAGAGACGTGGAAAGAAGAAACTAAAGATGCAGAAGAGGACCAGCTGGTAAGTTACAGCCCTGGAGAAGGTAAAATGGAATATAATCTGAAAGATTCATAGAGATAGTTATGAAAAGCAGACACCTCTTCTTTTGAGACAAAGAGAAAGAAAGGAGTGGCAGCAGATATGGCAGCTATGAGGATAAAGCCAGTTATAAGACATACTATCCAATACACTAACATCCCTATTACAAAGAGAGGTAAGGATGCATGCTGAGTGAAAGGGATACAGATGCAAAATTTTCCCTCTGGAGGTAAGAAACCGAGAGGACCGGGGCGCCTGGGTGGCTTAGTCGGTTAAGCGTCCGACTTTCACTTAGGTCGTGATCTCACGGTNGGTTGTGGTATTACAAATGATTTCCATTATTTTTGTTCTAAACATTGTACCAAATTTTCTAAAACAAGTATTTCCTTTACATAGAAAAAGAAAAATGGACCATTTCTTTAATAGAAGGAAAGAGAAAAGTCAACGGCAGAAGTCTATGGCCAGAGGAACAAAGAGTGCCAAGCTTCAAACTCTGGAGGCAGGGCAGGGTGACAAGCACTGGGAAAACGGAGATAGATCAGAATGGAGGCTCACTGGAACAGAGGAAGGTACAGAACTCGGGCGCTGGCCCACGTGGCCAGCCACATAATCACATGAGATGGCAGCAGATGTGATGAAAACGATACCAGGTCAAGTGCAGAAACCAGCAGTGAGGATGTATAATGTGTGCCGCAAAAGAAACAGTTTTTAATGAATCTGTTCTATAAACTCATCAGATTTTTAATGGCTTTGCCATACTCATATATTTTTTAATATAACTGAAGAGGCACCTCACTTTCAACCGGAAATCAGTATCAAATATAGATGTGGCATGAACAAGACTAAAATTTGAGATATAAGAAAAACACTTTTAATTTTTATACTATCAGGATTAAAAATGAGAGCTTCCGGGGAGCCTGGAGTGGCTCAGTTGGTTAAGAGTCTGACTTCGGCTCAGGTCATGATCTCACGGTTCATGGGTTCAAGCCCCGTGTCGGGCTCTGTGCTGACAGCTAGCTCAGAGCCTGGAGATTGCTTCAAATTCTTTGTCTCCCTCTCTCTCTGACCCTCCCATGCTCACACTGCCTTTCTCTCTCTCTCTCTCTCTCTCTCATAAGTAAATAAAACATTAAAGAAAAAATTTTTTTTAAAAAATGAGAGCTTCCAAGCCCAACATGGACATTGTCAGTTCTTATAAATGTTACTCACCTGAGTGCCCCAGGCAACTAGAGTAACATCACTCCCTTCCTGTATGACTTCGGCCTGGGACAGGGGGATGTTGTACGGTTCTACAGGAACCTGTTCAACTGAACATGTAACAGGGGGGGAAAAAAGTTATTTTTTCTAGTGGCATTTGTGCATAAGAGAATATAAGAATTTTGCTGTGGCAAAGCTTGATTTTACTCTTCTCCCAAATTCCCTAAGTTATTTAAAACAGAAATAGCATCTATTATATGGCTCCCATGACATCACGACACATATGAAAAAGTAAAATGTAAATGTATAAAATATATCAGCTCTCCTGTAACAGAAGAAGGACTTTGATTAAAAACAGAAAATCGTGGGGTGCCTGGGTGGCTCAGTCAGTTGAGTGTCCGACTTCGGTTCAGGTCATGATCTCACGGTCCGTGGATTAGAGCCCCATGTCAGGCTCCATGCTGACAGCTCAGAGCCTGGAGCCTGCTTCAGATTCCGTGTCTCCCCTCTCTCTGCCTCTCCCTTTCCCATGTTCTGTCTGTCTCTCTCTTTCTCAAAAATAAACATTTAAAAAAAATTTTAAAAACTAAGAAAATCTTAAAGTAAGTGCTTTGGTCAACAACGTGTCAATATATGTGTCAACTGTCATAAATATGCCATATTAATAGAAGATGTTAATAATACAGAAAACTGCGTTCGGGGTATATGGGAACTGTCCTGTACTGTCTCCACACCTTTTCTGTAAATCTAAAACTGTTCTAAAAATATTTTAACATGTCTACTAAAATTTGATCAGGCTGAAATAAGTTCTCAGACAAGTTTTCTATCAAGAAGCAAATTTATATAGGTTTGAAAAATAAAACATATATAGTGGGGCCAAATATTTATTTTATCCTTGCACCCTACATCTATGAATTCTTCCTCAACTATGGCAGCCGACAACACCTTAATGTCCAAAGCTGAATCCTGCAGATCTCAACGAGATATGCTAAATCAGCTCTACCAGGCCAAAAGGAAGAATAAGCCACTAAAAGAATAGAGGAAGCTATTTCATGATTATTTCTGCCCAACCAAACACAAGCAATACAGAGTTGATTGAATTCAAGAGAAAATCATGAGGTGAATTTTTTAAATGAAATTGAGTAGGAAGTGCCCCGTTAGGCTGAGAAGAAGCCTTCTTGGATTCCCATGTGAGAGCAGTGAAACAGTAGAAGTGGTGGGGAAAAACAGTGCCCTTTTGTTTACTTTCCTTGTAATCTTTTATCATTGTTGTTTTAATCTTTTTTTTTTTAATTTAAAGAGCAAAGAAGAGTAAAATAAACAGTTCCCTCTGAACCCCAGTTAGTTCTTCCAACTCCACTGCCCAGAAGTAATCAATACCAACAACTTCCTGGGTGTCTGCAGTGGACAGCTTTCATTCTTTCTGTCATTCACGCTTCTTAACCCTCTTCCTACAGTAGGGAAATGCCCCATCTAATGAGGCAAGGCTCTTTGTCCACTACAGAAGTAAGGTCCACGTATGCACTTGGCCAGCTTCCCTTGCAGCTAGAGCACACAATGTGGGCTCTGCCAATCAAATGCAGACTCTGCAATGGAAGCTGGTGACACAGAAGAGCAGCAAGTACCCAGAACCATCCTAGAGTACTGGTAACAGTGGAGGCAGATCCAGCATTCAGGGTTAGTGGTATCAATAATTCAAGACTGCAGTTTCAGATCTACTGATAGCTGCTGGGGCATCTTTGCAAAACCAGTTATGCAGTGGAATTTTGGGTATTGCTTTTAGACATATGGCTTCTAAGCCTGGTTCTTAGACTCCAAAGATAACTGAGCTATCCATTATCCTTCAAGAAATCTTTTCTGCTTATATTGGCCAGAGTTAATCACTGCTTGAAAGTTAAGAATCCTGACTCATTCAGCATCTCTTCAGATATTTACAATAGTCAAGTATGCACATTTATAAACACATGTGAATCTTTTTTCCCACATATAGAATCACATTGTACACCCTGTTCAGAAGTCTTCTATAATCTCATGATTTTTTCACTTAGCAATATATCTTGGCCATGTTTTCATGTCAAAAATATAGATTTTACTTACAAATGATTTTAAAAACTATCAAATTTAATGGTGCTATTATCAGTGATGTGGAAAGTTGGGTTTTTTTTTTTTGTATTCTCAATCCAATAACATTTCTATAATCAATGCCAGAGAGAGAGATGAATTTTTTTTCAATCAGCAATACATTTAAAATATACACTAAAATCTACACAACTACTGAAGACAGATGACAATTAAGCTAAGTCACAAGCCTGGAACACAAAGCTGTGTTAGAAAAGTCATTAGCAGGGATACCTGAGTGGCTCAGTCAGTTAAGCATCCAACTTCGGCTCAGGTCACGATCTGCCAGTTTGTGAGTTCAAGCCCCTGTGTGGGGCTCTGTGCTGACAGCTCAGAGCCTGGAGCCTGCTTTGGATTCTGTGTCTCCCTCTCTCTCTGCCCCTCCCCTGCTCACTCGCTCTCTCTCTCAAAAATAAATAAACATTAAAAAAAATTTAACTCATAAGCAGTAAAAGCATTTCTTTAAAGTCTTTGTGTAGCACACAAATTATGTTGAGCCAGATACTTCTATCTACACCAGGAGTGGACCAGTCAATGTTTCCAAACAATATTTTACTGGAACACAGCCATATCCACTCATTTATATATTATCTATGGCTGTTTATGACCTGCAACAGCAGAGCCGAGAAATTACAAAAGACAGCATGGCCTATTGGCTCAAATTCTTACTACCTCTTCCTTTACAGAAAAAGTTTGCGAACCTCAATTCTAAACAGTGCTTTCTTTCAGAGGTTAATTCCAGTCCATTTATTGACAGCTTAAAACCAGGATCTGATGGAAGATGAACCAACAGACATGCGGGTGGGCAAAGGAACACACAGACAGGGAGGCAAACAAGTCAACTGGAGTAGTATATTCTACTTAGCAGTTCTCAGTTGCTAAACCAAAGTGACGGTAGGGAATGACGCCAATGATATCCAGCAAACTTGTGAAAGGTAGCACCGTAGGCCCTTTGCCATCATCAAGTCTTCTTTCCTAGGGCAGCAAGACCTGCATGCCAATAGACAAGGCTTGAAGCCAGTACACACTCTGTCTTTTCAAGAGTCCCGTCTTTCCTGCCTTTTAAATCAGTTGCCAGCTGATTAGCAAATCCCTGGAACACACAGTTCTACTGGCTGGCACACTAAAAGAAGCGGGTTAGCATCTTGGACCACTTCCTTTGAGAAACTGCCAGTGAGTGACTAACTGCTTCATTGTATTAAGTAAATTGCCCAGCATAATAAGGCCTCATTACTTTAACACTTAATTAAGGAACAAGATGGCAAACAAGGCATTGTTCTCCATCGACAAAATCGTGCAGGGAATTAGACTCAAGAAGAGTCTTATATTAAGAACAACCAAAAAATCTACTAGAGTCACATAAATTTAATCCTGAGAGAAAATAAGAATACAATTTTAATATGTTTGCTTATTTAAACTTGGCACGCAGGTCACCTAGAGGGTAAGCCATAATTCACAAGTACTTTAGCTACCCCAGTTTAAAAGATACTTGCTCCAAGAGAAGGTTATTATTTCAAATAAGCATTCTTGCATTCCTACCCCATGACTATGTGCTTTCTGAAAGAGAACAGGTAAGAGGAGTTTCAGCGTAAAACTTCAGGAACCGAAGAGGCCCTATACAGTCATATTAAAGAATCCTGTTTTCATAGCAGTGGGACCCAATGAGACCACTCCATTTCACCCAATCCTGATTACATTCGAATCGTAGCACTAACGAGTATTCCAGACAAACCCCCTTCAGCAACAGGTATATATTAATAAAAATGTGTGACCCAGAAAAATAAGAAATCTGAAACCCAAATTTTAAAATGCAATTTTTTGCTCAAATATCAGACTAGATTTTTAAAATATGCATTATAAATTCCATATACATGTTTCCTTTGTAACTGCAAATGCACTCACAGTCACATTACATAGACCCTTACAGACTCACGGCGTGGGTTAGTTCACGGTCACCCCAGTTTTTTTCTCATCCTTCGCCTTCTTTCCTTCTAATTTTCTTGTAATTTGTTTTGTCATCTTAAACACATTTTTAAAACAAGGCAGCATATAAATGTACATACTATGTATAATAAATCTATATTCATTTAGTAGTTATTATATACCCAATATATTCAGGCATCACACAGCATCCTAGAATATGAAATTGAAAGAGGCAGTCCTTGTCTTTGACAAGCACACAGTCATCGGGGAGTTAGAAAGATGGGAAGACACGATCAGCAAACAAAAACATGTGATAGCGGTGGGGACAAACTGCTCTAGGAACATGGAGGGAAGCAACAACCTTGTTATAAGGATCGAGGAAGTGGTACCACGATGGAGGACACAAGTGACAGGGGCCTTGGAGCTGATGAGAAAACACAAGAGGGAATTCTATGTAGAAAGCAAAGATGTGTACAAAGAAATGGAGGTGTGAAGCTGTGTGTGTGTTTGTGCATCTACAAACACTGGTCAACACACATTTACGTGCTGTTTCAGGTAAAAGGGAAAGCTTTAAAGTATAACCGAAGTCCCTAGGAAAACCTTTTCAAGTCCTTCTGGCTTCATATATTAATAACACATGTACAAAGTATCTGCAAGAAAATAATAACTCACTCTTAATGATGCAAGTTTCCCTGTGAGGCACAATATTACCATTACAGAGATAACAGGGTCATTTCTCTGCCCTGGCACTAATCTGCAGTAATGCTAGTTTCCTCACAAATGTGAAAGTCGGTAAGGCTTTATTCATGTTGCATTATACATGATGCAGTCATAAAAAATAAGTGTTCTTCTTAAAAAGAAACAGTATATTTCTAAAATGTTACTTCATGCTGCCTGGTTACTAAAAACATACTGGAAATCTTCATACTTGAGAAAGTCTATTGCATTTGTCAGAATCTATACTCTAATGGGAGACGGTGGGAAAATTCACCCAACCAAGAACCCAATTCCCAATCCTGTCTGTGCATCTAACTAATCTGGCGATTTCTTACAAAGCACTTTAGTACTTTTATGCCCCAGTATCCCATCTGTAAACTATGGAAAGCACTATCTATCTGTTGGCCATGTTATAGGGACAGAGCGAAGACATATTAAGTTAATCACTGTCGACATCCTTTCAGTTCTTAGGAAGAAGACAGTTTTACATTTGAAATAATTCAATGTCACTGTCATAGTCATGAAAATTATAAACTTTTCATTCTAGGGACAGTTATTCTTACTCCTGTTATCGTCTGCTATATAAAACTGATATTTAACCATCAACCAGTATCTCTGTATTACAATTATTATTTTTCCAAATAATCTTTCAGGTGAGGCTACTAATTATGATCACACTTTTGACAGTTTTTGCTTCCATACCAACAATTCCTTTTAACACTGATGTTAGAGAAAAGAAAATATATGGACAAGAAAACTACGTGAATTTTTTGCAGTAATTGTAGTTATTACTTTCAAATTATTCCCCAATTTCCCCCTTACCTCTTCACCTCAAAATACTGAAAATCTAAAGATTAACGGTCTATATGAGTAGGGCCAAATCAACATACTATTACCAATATTATTTGTCTATATGAGCTGTCCTTATAATAGTTGTTATAATGTTACTATCTAATTAAAAGACAAAATTAACTTTCAATAAAGAATAATTAAGTACTAAACTTTTCATACTATTTTAACCCATGGTGATTACTGGGAGCATGTGCGGACAGCAGACTGGCATAGTAAATCTCAGTATCAAGGGAGTGAGCCAGAGAAGTCACTTAGAAGTGTTAGTGACTGAAGATCAAGCCACATGATAACCTAGGTCTTCACACCATAAGCATGTCAAGGTCTTACTGAGAACTAGGGCAAAAGGATTGCAGAAAAGTGAGAAAGCAGATGAACTAGAACAAATAGAGAAAACCCCAAAAAAGGTAGATCCTGAAGAATGAATGTAATTAGATGCACAAAAGCAAAAGGTTGGCAGTCTAAGCAGTAGGGTAGTATATACAAATACTGAAAAGTCCACACAAGCAAGCTGAGAACACCATTATGTGTCATCACAACGTGATGCTCTGAGAAGGGCGCAGCATCACGTCGGTGGTATCCTTGCCCAAATATCTACATAACCTGAATTTAATCCTGAAGAAACATCAGACAAACTGATTGAGGGACATTCTACCAAATATGAAGGTCATGACAGACAAAAAAGACAAAGGAATGATCTATCCCAAAACAAAGGAGACTAAGCAGACAACAATGCGTGGAGACTTTGAAGTCACTCAGGTGATGGGTTAAGCACCTGACTTTGGCTCAGATCACGTGATCTCGTGATTAGCTAGATCTGTGCTCACAGTGAGTTTAGATCTGCACGGACAGTGCAGAGCCTGCTTTAGATTCTGTCTCCCTCTCTCTGCCCCTCCCCCACCCACACACGGGCTGTGTGTGCTCTCTCTCTGTGTAGAGGGGTTAACTGTATTGTATGACTGTTACTTTCCTGGTTTTGATCATTATTCCTGTAGTTACTTATGAATCTACCACCTGGGGAAGCTGAGTGGAGGGGATACATGAGTCTTTGTACTCTTTTCACAACATTACTGTTTGAACTTATTTCAAAATGAAAAGTTTAACCATATTAAATTTTTAAAAAGGAGGCTGATCATCTTAGTAAGCCTTCCACAGATTCTGGAAAAATAAAGTGTGATATGATGGGCAAGTGTGCCAAATCATGAATGTCACTGAAAACCAACGACGAGGAACAGCTAAATACAAGGCATGACGGAGGTGTTCCAGATTCATACTGTCTTGCGAAACAACCTCTATTTTTTGAAATATTAGTACAAATAGAAAATGAGGTAATTAATAAAGCTATCCAACTGCAAAAGAAATGCAGCCGTATCTGGTAGCGTATGTGACCTCATCTACCTGGATAAATGTAACCAAGTTTTAAGGATACAGAAACGTGAAGATGTGAAGACATAAATTTAGTACCTGTGAATGCCCATCAGCTTTTTGCTAGAGACTCTCGACCACTAAATAAAAACCAATAACCCATCAAACTGTCTAAATATAAATAGAACATCAAGTCAAACTCAGCAAGTATCTTGCATGTAACCAGGAGACTTCTCATCCAGAGATACTTTTAAATAAAAAAGCATAAAAACATTTTATATCTTAAAATCATTAGTGTTATTGTTTCAGAAGGTCATGTCTTCTTTACGCTAAAATACCACCAAAAAATAACAACTATTATTTTTAACTAAATAGCAATATTAACAACATGCCGACAAGGAATATTAAACAGGAAGCCCTGGACCCATTTCAACCCAAATGCACTCTGCACTCTAATTCTTCTTCTTGATCATTAGTTAATTAATTTGAAAATCCCACATTTCTAATTTTGTGTGTGTGTAATGAGACAAACTAGGTTTCTTTTCAGAATAGTTTGCACACATATCACAAAAGTAATAATATGATAAAGCAGGCATCATATTCCTTATGCAACTTCAAGATTAACCTCATTATGTTTACGTATCTCATTTAATGTAACAAAAAAACCTTTGAGACTGATGATATTGCATGATATGCATCAATGTACTTAATGTATATGCTAAAATATAACCACTTTGTAGTACATCTTGTCAATTTTTGCAATTACTCTTAGTTTTTTTTCCATGTACTCTTTCAGTATGCACCATTTAATAATTTAGCACAAGTTCTCCCATCAGTAATTTTACTAGCAATTGTCCCTTCATGTTTAATATATTATAATTTCTATGGTAAGTATTTTCCAATGCATTTTCCGTAGCAAGGAGATATGTACAGGTGAACTTCATTCATATAAATAGATTCTAACATGGTAAATAGCAAAATGGCAAAGAAAAGAAATGAATCCTGAATTAAAGAGCATGATTTTAAAGCCATTCTCTATCAGTACATGAACTTAAGAGACAAAAAAAATCACCTAACAAAAAGAACTATGTTGAGATAGAAAAAGAAATGTGTTAATTCACTGTCAATTGTAAGATACACCATTATTTTATGAGCAGCTATGAATGATAAAACTATAGATTAAATCGACACTGTTTACAAGTATTTTATTCTTATCGAAAGAAGTTTAGTCAGACATGGGTTTTATTATACATCACCCTTATACAGACATAGAAAAATATAGGCAAAATAAATTGGTTAAGCTATTCTTAAAACTCTTTGACCTTTAGAAGCCAATTCTTCTCACTCATCATTTGACTTATGATCAACAGTGTCCATGTTTCTCCACAGAATATCACTTTCTGTGAAGAAGCTCTTTATAAACTGATCCATAAAAGAATTAAAAGATAGGTAGTAGGCTCTTGAGCTAGCTCAGTATTCAGGAACATCCTATTTCTGACACCTGCTTCCAAATACCATTACGTTATGATTCTCCACTTTGCCTGACCTTCTACCTATCACAACTATTTGGAACTTCATTGTTAAAAGAGAAGTTCCCTGGGGTCTCTGGAATTTTATTCTGAGCTGTATATCTCATATCTCTTCTCTAGGTATTGCTGCTGATCAGTGATTGTGATATTTGTACGTGGTAGGTAATAGCAATTACGGGCCACTGGATAAGGTGATTGCCAGATGCCATTGGTTTTAAGCCCTATTCTAAGTTCAGAGATGTTAAAATGTGAGAGTGATGCATATCTTAGAATCAATGAAATATAGTACCTTAAATGGGGGAGGGGGGAACTTCAAAACATTAAAGTATTATTATAGATATTATCCACATCATGTGTTTGGTATCTTAAGTTCCTCGGTTTCCATAAATACAATATGATCCATAAGGAGGTGCCATTCCCACCAGACACCAAATAGTAGCTGTTGTCCACCCACTTCCTAAATGCAGAGTAAACAGAAAAAGTCACTGGAGCACACTGGCAAAAAACAATTATTTTAAGGGTAAGAAAGACACAAGGGAGCCATGTGATGTTTGTCATACTGCAAAATTCATCACTGCGTTATCTAATACCGAACAATGGCTGCTTATTTTATGAGTTAGCATCCAATCAGCAAAACAGAAAGCTCTCTAGAAAGTTTTAATTCAGGAATTCTGTTACAAAGATGCTGGAAGGGCTGAGCAGCACAGTAAAATAATGCAACCCAGGGATCAGGAGCAGACACCACCCCGGTGCCAGACCCAGTAGCCCACAGGAGCCACTGCCAGTGCTGGAGCCACCACGTGCTGCTGCAGAGCAGGGCACTCCCCGCTAAAGGTCCGATTACCACCACCGCTACAGAACCACGGTGGCTGGACCACAGCCTTGTCAACGACCACCACCAGAGGTGCCTCCAAAACCCCAATGGCTCCTTTCTTGCCGCCTCCATCCACCTTCTAAATGATTCCAAGTGCTCTCTGTTGACAGAATCTACCTGGACCTCAGACAGGCAGGAGGTCAAGAAAATACACTTACTAGTTTCCTCCGTGTGTACAGAGGAAACCACAGCAGGGCAAGTATGAGGATGACAGCAAAGGATGTTCGAGCCCAGTCTGTACCTGACACTGTTTTAAGCATTTAAACGCATTATCTCATTTCATCCTCACAACTCAATACAACTGATATTAAATTTATTTCAGTTCTACAGAAGAAGAAACTGAAGCAGAGAGACATTAAGTGACTCAGTAAAGTCACAAAGTGGTAACTCTGAGGTCTAGGCTCATAACCACTATTTTATATTGTATAGAAATCTGTCCAAAGTGGGGGGGGGGGCCCTGGGTGGCTCAGCCAGTTAAGCATCTGACTCTTGATCTTGGCTCAGGTCATGATCTCGCAGTTTGTGGGTTCGAGTGTCACACTGGACTCTGAACTAACAGGATAGAGCCAGCTTGGAATTCTCTCTCCCTCTCTCTCTACCCCACTCAAGTTCTCTCTCTCTCTCTCTCTCTCAAACAAACAAACAAACAAACAAGCAATCAAACAAACTTAAAAAAACATCTGGAAGTTCAGTTAGCAATATTAAGTCTGAGCACATACAAGCTTAATCCTCACCATTAGCCCTAAAAATAAGTATCAGCAAATCTATATTTTAAAAAAGGAAGATTATGTGAGCCACATTTTTAAAAATTGAAAACTTTTTCTTAATTTTTTTAAAATTTTATTTGAGAGAAAATGAGAGAGCATGTAGGGGATAGAAGGGCAGAGAGAGAGAGAGAGAGAGAGAGAGAGAGAGAGAGGATCTTAAGCAGGCTCCATGCTAAGCAGGGGGCTCAATCCTACAACGGTGAGATTATGACCTGAGCCTAATCAAGAGTCAGACACTCAAACAACTGAGCCACCCCGGCACCCCGAAAACATAATCTTAATAAATTATTGCTAGGGCACCTGGGAGGCTCAGTTGTTTAAGCATCCGACCGGATTTCGGCTCAGGTCATGATCTTGCAGTTCATGAGTCTGAGCCCCATGTTGGGCTCTGTGCTGCCAGGGCGGAGCCGGCTCAGGGTTCTCTCCCTCCCTCTTCCTGCCCCTCCCCAACTCATGCTTGCTCTCTTTCTCAAAATAAATAAATAACAATTTTAAATAAATAAATAAATAAATAACTATTTCCCCTGAAACCAATCAAGATTGAAATCTAGATTTCTCATTGACCCCCCAGCAATTCACTCTCATTTTCTCAAATTAAATTTTTAGATATTAAAGGTGCCTTATATTCAATAAAGCAAATATTCTTTAAAATTCTCCACATACATATCACACTGTATCGGCCTCTGTGTGCTGTGCTGTGTGTCACTCCTCCATATCTTTCTTTTTCTTTTATATAAATCCCTTCATATCAAATTCATATCAAAAAACTACCTAATTATGAAGGACTCCAGGCATACTTAGCCAGAAAGTATGATTTGTTATCTAGTGGCTTAAGTCAAATATCATTTATTTAATACTCACTTCATAATCCCAAGCTATATTCAATGCGAGAGATAAAAGAGATAAATGAAGGTATAACACTGAAGGGTGCTAAGTATTGATAAAATTAATAAATATTTCAAGTTATTAAAAAAATTTTCCCAGCTGCAATTTTTATAAACCTGACCACTTTACCTCTATCTGTGAAAAGTAAAAATATGTGAAAGTTACTACATATAACCCTAATGGTCTTGAAAATTTAGTGCTTACTATGTAACCTGTAAGTATAAGTAATTTATATATCTTTATTTAACTTTTGCTCAACACACACGCATATACATTGAACACGAAAACTCCTAAAGAGCTTTTTGTGTGCCTTATATTCCTAACTGGAAATTCTTTAGATCAACTATGAAAATGTCAGCTAAAACCCCATCTGCTGATCAACAGCTCAATTTGGGCAGTGCTAATATTTCTGTCTATGTACTATGTCATTGACAACTATGTTCACACTGTGAGGTTTAACTGGAAATTTTATATTTTAACTTTCTTCATAAAGAAGACTGTTTATCATACGTAAGTCCATCTTTGACTTTTAGACACCTGCCTTTGCACACATTTTGAGAAACATATGAAGAACTGCCTATAATCAAAAGTAGAAGACTCTGGCTTGACTTAACATGATACAATGTGCATCCAAATATGCTAGCCTATGTTGTAAATAATCCTAAATAATCTGTAAGAGTCCCTGAAGAATTAAAAATGCCCCAGAGTGGCCTTCATATGACCGCCAACCCAGAAACTGTTCTTCCCCACCATCTTGCAAAATCTGAATTGCCCAACCAACAGATCCTAAACACAAGATCAATTTCTTCCTCTTCACAAAACCATTTTGGACCAGCTATTCCTGAAACTGGCTGAACATTGGCTGACCTCCCCTGCTAAAGCTCAATGAAATCTTTACCCTTCTCTGTCTCTCCTGAATTTGAACACTCTTGAGTTGTACTCATGGCTCAAGAGTCTCCATAAAGATTTGTGCTTAAGAATGTTTATATTAAAATAAATCATTGATGATTTTTAAATAGTACAGAAACATCCTTTAATACACTACTAACATTTATCAAGTATTAATTATTGGACAATCATGATAAATAATTTACATGTATTAATATATTTCATCAAATGACACTAGGAAAGAAAAGTTTTATACTACTAAGTTTAAAAATCCAGGAAATAAATACATTATACAAAGATATAAATAACCAGCATTTACTCAAGAATAAGTAGTAGTCCAACAACAAAGATACTCAAAAGAAAGTCAAAGATGTGTCCCCAAAGTTGCAAGAACCAGATAGCCTTACAAGCAAATTATATTAAACCTTATAGAACAGATCATTCCTGGTTACTCAGTCCAGCCTGGAGCATAGAGAAAGCAAGCATGCCAGTTCATCCTGTAAGACTGGAAAAGCTCTGATTCTGAAACCAGACTTGGGTAACTTCTGATTCTGAACGAAGGATGAATTATAGACCAATATGACATATAAATATATGCTTATGTTCATACATGTAAAGAGAGAAAACTAGGGTCCAATTTTATTTATGAATATAAAGCTCTTTTAAGAAAATCTTCAATTGAATCTAGTAATATGCTGAAAGACCACTGCATCATGATAAAGTACAATTTACCCAAGGAATACAAGAATTGAAACATCAGAAAATAGGCTAATGAAATATACCCTCATCAAAAGATCAAAGAAGAAGAACCAAATCATCATCTCATCAGATCTAGAAAGAATTTGGTAAAATTCAACACCTCAGGAGGGGCACCTAGATTGCTCAGTCAGTAGAACATCCGACTCTTGATTTCAGGTCATTATCTCAGCATTCAGGAGACTAAGCCCCATGTAGAGCTCCGCACTGTCAGTGTGGAATCTACTTGGTATTCTCTCTCTCCCTCTCTCTCTGACCCTCCCCTGCTCACTTTCTCTTTCTCTCTCTTTTTCTCTCTCTCTCTCAAAATAAATAAACTTAAAAAAAAAATTCAACACCTTGGGAGAAGTGGGAGGAAGGGAACTTTAAGTTAAAAACAAAGAGGTATTTCCTTAACTTGATAAATAGTACTGACCAGAGCCTCTGTTAAAAAGGGAAAAGACATCTTTATTATAATAATAACAATAACAACAACAAAGATAAATGTCTCATTAACAAAAATCAGCTCTAACTACCATTAGCCATAGAAGATGAGGTTTTCTACCTAGAGAGTCTAAGATACTTAACTAAAATATTATTAGAGAATGGGCATGGAGGAGGGCACTTGTGGGGATGAGCACTGGGTGTTATATGGAAACCAACTTGACAATAAACTATTAAAAAAGAGAGAGAGAGAGAACTGGGCATGGTATCCAAATGCAGTATTAACCTACAAGATCAATACCTTTTCTACATACCGGTAATAAAAACCTATTAGAAATATGTCATGGAAAAAAATATCCCAGCCATAAAGGCAAAAAATATCTAAGACCCTAAGTATCTCATAATAACCCTAACAACAAAGGTATCAAACCTAATGAAAATATCTACACAATTTATCAGTGGACACAAAAGTTTGAATAAATAGAGATCACATGTTCTTGGAAAAAAAGAATCATTACAGTGAAGATGCAAAACACAGAAATAGAATGATCTAATGTTTTCTGCCTACTTAAGCAAAGACTTTAAAACTATACATAAATGCTGCTCTGAACAACACCTAGTCTGTGGACACAGACATTATGATGACATTTCCAAGAAGGTAACAAACTGTTGAGACCAGTTATTTCAAGATGAACTTCTAACAAAGAAGACTAACATTTTTCATGATGACAGAATACAGGGGAAAAAAGGTCTCAAAAAAATTCTGATACACAAGAGAATAAAAATGCAAGACTTTTATTCCTAGTATTCACAAGTTAGATGTCCTAGCAAACATTTCCAGCTTTCAATTTCAGCTTTCAGGCCATAAACAGGGTAAATTGTTAAGTCTTGTCTCCCCACAGTACCTGTGTCAATATACCTTATGCTTCTAGTTTTTCCACTGCCATTTAGAGGCATGTAGTGTCTGGCTTCAATCATTTATTACTCAGGGCTTAATCAATGAATATATGAAACTTTTCAAAAACAAGAACAGAATTAAGAAACATGGGTTTTATAACTTAAACAATGAAGAACATAGCCTTATAATTTCCTCCTTCCATGTGTGTGCGTATAAAATATATATACATATAAATAAAACAGGGATGTTTACTTTAACATTGTTTACATACATTGAGTGTGCCATACCTTATGAACTAAAAATCAGTGAAATCACTGAAATTGTATACACTGAAATATATCCAAAATAAATTACCATATTGGTAAGTAAAGCAAATTACAGAATAGCTACATTATTTTTATTATATGTTCATATATGCTCTATAGATTCACAGATTTGTATATTATAACACATGGGAAAAGACTCACAAAGTAAGTTACAGAACAATGTCTATAGTATGATCTTATATAACTGTTTATATGTAAATGTGCTCTATACATTCACTTATGTATGAAAATAGAAATGCACACAAAAAGGTGTGAGAAGAGGGGCACCTGGGTGGCTCAGTCGGTTAAGCATCCGACTTCAGCTCAGGTCATGATCTCACAGTTCGTGGGTTCGAGCCCCACGTCGGGCTCTGTGCTGATGGCTAGCTCAGAGCCTGGAGCCTGCTTCAGATTCTGTATCTCCCTCTCTCTTTGACCTTCCCCTGCTCACGCTGTCGCTGTCTCTGTCTCTCTCTCTCAGAAATAAATAAAAAACATTAAAAAATTTTTTTAAAAAAAAGGTGTAAGAAGAGGTATTGGGGGTGGGAAAAGAAACTTTCTCTTTCTGTTGATGCTTGAAATTTTTACAGAAGGTACATATGATTAATGACATTAAATTTTATTAAAAATACAAAATAAATCAGTCTATCATGTAGCTTAAGCTTAATTACTGACAATGCATCCCGTTAGACTAGGCCAATAATCAAAACTAGATCTCTGTCTAACATCCAAAGTGACTCTGAAAGTGAATTGAACAAGATAAAGAATATGCCAGAGTATAACAACGTTTCACTGGGTCCTATCCCATGAAAATTTCAGTTTATCAAGTCAATCACAGAAAATACATAGACAAATTTAAAGGTAAATTTTGAACTTTCAGTTGATTGAAAATCTTTTGATTCTTCTTGCTACTCAGTAAGTAGATCAGGCCTTCTCATCACAAAATAGAATAAGAATCTATCCGCTGCATTCCCTGCTTATTTTAGGTTTACAATAAAGGCTACTCCACAAGGTTAAGATAGAAGTCCACATGACTAGGTCACAAGAAATAAATATGATATTAAAAACATGAAATAGAAAATTTCACTTGTAATCAAATAAGGAAACACTAAAATAAAATGACAGTAATAATTTGTTTAAAAGTATTGATGAAACTCTGGTAGCATATATAACCAAAAGTCAACAGTAGTTGGGGAATGGACTTATGGGCTCCTTTTATCTTCTCTTTTGTTCTTTTCAGGAGTTTCAGTAAGCAGATATGAAAGACTGAAAAATAAGTAGTGTGGCAAAAGTCAGCCAGCTAAGTAGTATAGCCAGCACTTCAGACTCAGGTAATCTGGTTCCAGAATCCAAATTCAACCCAGAGTTTACTGGATTGTCCCAGGGCAGAAAAGATGCATACAGTGGGAAAAAAATCCTGATTGGCCACCTAATGTGTCCAACCGTAATGAAAATAGGTTATATTTAGGAAATTAGGGACTTTATTCCTAATAATAGGAACATGAGAAATTTAACAAATGAAAAAAAGAGAAAAAAAATTATTTGGTCCAGAAAAAACAGAGTTGTACATCAAAGAGGAAATAAAACACCTTTTTTTTGGCTCAGTTGTAAATCATACCAATATGATTATTATAACAATGTGAACACTATTGGTCTGACCAAAAACTACACTGTAAGTCCATGAAGATATTGGGGAGAAGTCTGAATATGCTGAAAGCAAGGAACAGCATGGTGAAAAGGAATAAGGAAGGTGACCTAAAAGGGCTAAATTCCTCTAGGAAGTTAAAATCATAATCCCTAAAATGTTAAAAAGCAGTATAAACATATATTGTTTACAAATATAAGTTATCAGAAAGAAACTACTGAAAGAGTTGAAAAGCATTGCCTTTAGGGGAGATGGATTTGGTAAAGGAAAAGGTAAAAAACTATAATTTTTTTATATATTTTATAAGATATATTATTTGTCTTTTTTTAACCTAAATTCTCTCGCATTACACAATTCTTGTGAGTGTAACTAGTATTAAAGGTACTCAACTGCATAAATATAATCTGTTTAATGACATCAACCAAAACAAATTAAAAATGCAAAATACTCTTGTGTACACTGATACTGGGCAAAAACATTTCAAAGTTTCTACCACTCAAAAGCTCCTGAAAACAATTTTGTTCTAGGGGTACCTATGTGACTCAGTTGGCTAAGTGTCCAAGTCTTGATTTTGGCTCAGGTCATGATCTCACAGTTTGTGAGATGGAGCCCCTCATCGGACTCTGTGCTGACAGTGTGGAGCCTGCTTGGGATTCTCTCTCTCCCTGTCTCTCTGCCCGTCCCCCACTCATGCATGTGTGCTCTCATGCTCACTCTCTCTCTCTCTCTCTCAAAATAAATAAACTAAAAAAAACTTTCTTCTCTTCAGAATGTATGAATTTATAGGTAATTAGTACATTTGCTAAAGAAAAAAAGAAAAATGAAAAGAAAGAACCCCTCAATTATCATTATGACCTAAGTTTTGCCTGAAAGGGTAATGTGAATCCTGGAAATGAGGCAGCATAAGGCTTTTAATATTTTTTCCCACTAGAAGAAGCATAGATGAAAGCCATGTTTACTTCATTATCACTGATGTCAAGAATGAATTTTAATTAAATAAAACCAAAAAGCTCAAAAGGCATAGAAGAAAAGCTTCTCCACAAGATGCCTGTATCTGATAATGTCACACTGACTCATTCTCTTTTTGAATTGTAACTACTTTGTACATTTTGGACACTGACTAGATTGGTCTTCTAGAGCTACCTTTTCTAAATATACCTCTGCCACTTCTTAAAAGTTTAATAGCATTTAAGTATCAAAATTAGAATACAAACTTTATTTTCCTTCTAAATATAGAAGATATTAGCTTTATATTTATTTATTGTATATTCAAAATAAGTAGAAATAAAATTCAAGAAAATTGCTGCATAAAGAACATATTACCTACTTTTGCTTTCATCTTTATAGTTCATAAAGTTAATGGCTGAATTAAAAGAAATTATTTCTATATGTTATGGACCAAGGGCGCCCGGGTGGCTCATTCAGTTAAGTGTCTGACTCCTGATTTCAGCTCAGGTTGCTATCTCACAGTCATGAAATGGAGGTCCATGTAGGGCTGAGGCTCCATGCTAGCTGGCAATGGAGCCTGCTTAAGGTTCTCCCTCTCCCTTCCCCTCTGCCCCTCCCCCACGCACATGTGCTCTCTCTCTAAAATATATATATATATATATATATATATATATATATATAAAATGTTGCAGACCAGACATGTGGAAAGTCACCACAGCACAGATGTTTCAGCATACAGAACGGCATGGGGACCAGGTCCAAAAAGGAGGGAATCAGAGAGGTCAAGAAGAGCTGGGACAAGGACAATGCTCTGCATTCACCAAATGGTTTTATCCCCTGTCCTCAAATTACAGGAGATTACATTCCTCATTGCAGGAAATACTAGAAGTCTTCCCATTGCTACCACTTAGAAATTATCAGATTACTCTGGTCCTTAGCATAAATCTACATGATCTTCTTTCATTGCTCTATTTGATTCTATTAAAACAGAAATGTCTTCTACAAAGCATGTCAAATTACTGAATCAAAAACACTCCATTCCTTTTTATGTGATTCCAAACAACTGGAAGTTTTATGTTCCCTCTGCCAGTGTGAAGGGAGACCTGAGAGGTGAACAGAGCTAGAAAGAGTGGCTGGATGTAGGCCGCCACTGAAGAATCACTGTCAGAACATGTAGAGCTCTTTTCCCTTCCCCTACCTGTCCAAAAAAAGCAGACACCAAAATGTGGTCAGCTGTAAGATACTGATTTGAACCAGAAGCCAAGTCTAAGAAAACTATAGGTTAAAAGCTTTCTGAAGTCTATATGAGAACCAGGAATAAAATAAGATAAGTGGAGATGGCAGCATCAGTTACTGCTTCAGCATCAATATTAAGCACTGGTCTCAAAATTTAGTTGGAGTCAGAGACACCTGGATGGCTGCTAAGAGGTAGCAGAGCCTCGCTCCCAGACATTCTAATTCAGCAGGTCATGAAGTAAGGCCTGACAATTTGCACTCTTTTTTTTAAATTTATTTATTTGAGAGCATACACGTATGTGCGAGCAGGGGAGGGGCAGAGAAAGAGAGAGAGAAAATCCTAACCAGGCTTGAGTCATTAGTTCAGAGCCCAACACAGGGCTTGAACTCACGAACCACGAGATCATGACCTGAGCCAAAGTCAAGTCAGAAGCTTAGCAGACTGAGCCACCCAGGCACCCTGCCAATTTGCATTTCTAATAAGCTCCTGGGATGCTTATGCAGCTGACTCAAGGTTCCACTCTATAGAGAACATTCATATGAAGATTTTGATGGCTAGCTCTTTTTTCCTAGCCTGCTTCCTTCTGTAAAGAAGCTCTGTAGCTGTGAAAGAACTTGTGTTTTGCTCTTTACTGAGCCCCTAGAGGTCAAGAAAAGATTCAGAGTTCAAGTCCTTGAGATGGCACATAATCAAACACTGGGAAACTTCTGAAAAATTTTTGAGCCTCGTTCCTCATCAGGGTCTTTCATAATCTCTCCCAGGACCAAGGCTATACCACATTTCTCAAGCTCGTTCTCTTAGCTGGAATCCTGTCATGTTAAGCATTTCCCTTACTGATCTTGATTTCAAAATTTGCAGCAAAATGAAAATTACTTTTTCCAAGTTTCTTATTCACTCTCCATTCATTAGATATGTAGTGGAAAAAAAATCTGCATTAGTTGATTAGCTTGAACAGTTGGTTGGCCTTACAAGTATAATACCCATAGGCGTCTAAAGGAATTAGGAATCAAAGAGTCATTCAGTGTATGCCATCAGTGTTTTCCTATTCACCTCAAGACTTTAAATTCTTGTTATTTTTAATTCCATAATGAGATATAGATGAGAATAGAATTCCTAAAAAATGAAAAGATTCCATTAAAATATGTTTAATCTAAGAGCACTGCAACTCTGAAACATTTCCAGTGGCAGTAGAAAATGACATCACCGCTTTGAAAAAGTGTTCAGTAGATTCTTACAAAGTTAAATCTACATCTACCCTGTGACACACCAACTTCATTCCTAGAGATGTTCACTCAAAAGAAAGGAAACAATATGTTCATAAAGCACCTGTGTAAGAATGTCCTAGCAGCCTTGTACAAAATAGGCAAAAACTGAAAACACTGATGGACATTTGTTCAACAGAAGAGATCAATCGTGATGATATTTGTACAACAGAAATGCTACTCAGCAAGGAAAAAGACATAAACTGCTGATACAAGCAACATGAATGAACCTCAAAACATTAGGTTGAGCAAAGAAGGCGAAGACAAAATAATAATATATGGTGTGATTCATTTATATGAAGCCTCAAAACATGTGTAGCTTATCTATGGGGACAGAATCAGCAACTGGCTAAGTTTGGGGCAGAGAGAATAGATTGGCAAGGGAGAGGCAGAAGGAGCTTCCTAGAGTAATGAAACTGTTCTAGATGTTTTTTCACAGTCTTTACCTGGATTTCTAAGACTCAAAACTCTACCAAACTGAATATTTAATATCTGTGTGTGTAAATCATACCACAATAAAAAATGTTAGGCTTAACTGTTCAAGAAGGATCGCCAAAGCAATGTTCTTTGAATTCAAAGTAAAACACACTTTAGACAGAAGAGTTTGATATTTAAAATTTCCATTATAGCTGATAAATAATTTCCATTATAGCTGACAGATGACTGGTTACCGGATTATGATTTTGAGCTTAAGGAAGGGTAACTGAATATCTCAGTTTGCCTTAGACAGTCATTCCAGTGCTGACTTGATGTCATAGCATTAACAGTTCCCCTTTCACTATCAAATGTATTCTGATTTAGATAAAGACTTATAGGACACTTGAGCTAGAAGGACATTTGATATTCTTTGGCACAATGCGCTCATTCATTCTCCATTCAACCTACATTTACGAAGCATCTACTATGTAGCTAAAAATAGTCCTTATAGTCTTACTACCATTTCACATTGCTTCTTTGTTTCCACAACCAAAACAAAAAACAGCTACATGGATTTTCCCTAAAGCTAAACTAAAATACAGAGCTAAAGACTAAGTATAGAAGAGAGCAATCAGAACCTTCTACAAATAAGGAAAATATAAGTCAAGCTTATAAAAAAAAAAGGTTATAATTGTTTTGAGCTGTATGAAACAAAATGCACAAGGATATTCACAAATATAAATAAAGGAAACCTTTACCTGCTGCCCTGTAAAGTATTTTAGGTTCAAAAAATATACAAGGATTTTTATCCTCTATGCATGACAAAAGAAGTCCCTTGGCCTGGAAAGGGCTTCTGGGTACGACCACCTGCAAAAACAGATTTTTTTTAAAGACAATTTCAGTACAAAATGTAGCCCAGTAAATTCACTTACAAAAGGGTTGATATCTTGGTAACTAATTGTTACTAATTATAGAAATCCTGTATTTCTAGCCTAATTCCCATTTATTATAAATTTTACCTATTGTCCCACCCCAAAAAAATTCCACCTATTAAACAAGTATTTATCAGATGTCCACCATATTCTGGAAACTAAGATATTGTTTTTCTCTTAAAAATCTACACTTGCAGGGCGCCTGGGTGGCTCAGTTGGTTAAGCATCCAACTTCAGCTCAGGCCATGATCTCCCGGTTCATGAGTTCAAGCCCTGCATTAATGCTCTGTGCTAACAACTCAGAGCCTAGAGACTGTTTGGATTCTGTCTCTCCCTCTCACTCATGCTCATGCTCTGTCTCTCTCTCCCAAAAATAAACATTAAAAATTTTTTTCTTAAAAAAAGCTAAGCTTGCATACACATAATAAAAGGAATCTGCAAAAAGCAAAGTAGTCAATATCTTCTAATACTCTACTGAAACTTTCAAAGAACATGTAACTCTTCCCTAATTTTAATATACAAAAATCTCCTCCTTTCCCATGAATAACAGGGTCTTCATTTCCTAGGTGAAAAATAATCCATTGGACTTGGAACTTTATGATCTGGGCAATATAATGTCCAGTTATTGCGAAGCTGAAGGAAAAGTTTGGATACTGCCCACTTCCAGTTGAGAAGAAAGGGTTCCAGGATCTTCTTAAGGACTTTGACAATGAAGAAGATGATACCAGCAGGTGGCACATGTGGTAACTGGGCCAACTACTCTATGTGGACACTACTCTTCATAGCAACCCGTGAGGCTGCTGTTATTATTTTCCTCAATTTAGAATGAGAGACAAAGGATTAAAAGAAAGATCAAATACTTTACGCAAAGTTACACTCTTTGCTACCCCCAGGGATTCTCTCACAGTTTTGACACCAGAGCCTAAGGTCTTACTACACCATTTTGTCTACAATCACAAACTATGTCTAGTTTTTAATGACTGTTAAATAGTTGCATAAATACCAGTGTTACAGAAGGAGAGTTATTAAAAGAAATCTGAATTTATCTTAAAAACTCTAATAAGATTCCTTGAAACAAACTACACTTGGCTTTCAAAATCAATTTTTTATACTATTTTAAATAGAAGGATTCTTATTTGAAAAACTAACACAGGGGCACCTGGTGACTCAGTCAGTTAAGCATCCAACTCTTGATTTTGGCTCAGGTCATGATCTTACAGTTTGTTAGATCGAGCTCAGTGTCAGGCGCTGCACTGATGGTGTGGAGCCTGCTTGGGATTCTCTCTCTCTCTCTCTCTCTCTCTCTCTGATAAACATTTTTAAAAATAGCAAAATCTCACTATCTTCCATAAAATGGACTGAGCACATTGTTTACCATAATACACAATGTATTTATGTTCCTACTTTAGTTTCTCTTCCTTTGCTTTCTTCATATATTTTTAGCATTTTGTACTATTTTCATTTGGTATTAAAAAGAAAAGAGAAAAGAGGGAAGCAAAGAAAGTAGGGATTGAGAGACAAAAATCTTTTCTAAAAAATGCTGGGTAAGCTCATAAACTTTAAATGTGAATCAATGTTCAGCTCAAGCACAAAAATAACCATTACTTCAAATGTGGCTTCTATTCCAACCTACCACTTCTAGCTTACATTGAAAAATTACACAATCTCTACTCAACTAATAAAACAAAACAAAACAAAACAAAAACTTTATGACTTTTCTCTGATGGAAAAAAATAAAAATAAAACAGACACATGTTTACAACCAATCCTTGTTTTCAAACACACAGCCCTGGACAGACATAGGAGTTTCTATCATGATTCCCGGGAAATCTCTTTAGCAAAGAGAAATAGAAAAGATCATGTGAAAAATTAAGACATACTGGGAAACCTGGATGGTTCACTTGGTTAAGCGTCTGACTCTTGATTTTAGCTCAGGTCATGAATTTCAGTTTGTGAGCTCGACCCCCACATCCAGCTCTGTGCTGTCAGAGCATGGAGCCTGCTTGGTATTCTGTCTCCCTCTCTCTGTGCCCCTCTCCCACTTGCTATTTCTATCTCTCTCAAAATAAATAAAATTAAACTCAAAAAAAAAGAGAGAGAGAGATGCCTCAAACTTATCTGATCAAGTATTACCTTACCTGGACTGGAAATCACATCTGGATAACAAAGGTTTCCCTTAGAGTAAAGCAAAAGTCCTATTTCTCTGACTTTCAGGTAAATTTGTACTAAACAGATTTATTAAAATTAACCCAGAATCAGTTAAGTGAGAAAGCCCCATTAGAAAGAAACAGAGCTTTGAAAGAGAGGGAAGATAAACCAACTACATTCGTGGTCTTATTCTCTGAAGTCTGTGAAATTAATGTCAGGGTTAAGCCAGTGCTACTTCAACAAGAATATTGGGTATTGGATAAACCTGGGAATTGGATAGCTGATCTAAAATAAATACTCTCTTTCTTTAAAAAAAAAAAAAAATTAAATTCATATAAATTCCATAAATTCTGTTTCCTTTCCTCTAGATAAGCACATTAGTTAACAGAATGAACTGAAATGGAATTATCCAACAGAGATCAAATGAAGCACACAAATGAGGATACCTTGATTCCTGGGCAGTGAGCAAAAAAAGCTTCAGGACTCTGAGAATGATAAAGAGCCCCATGGCCGACACAGCCCCAAGGGGCCCGGATGGTGAGGCTTCCACAATTAAAAAGATCTCCGGAGCGATAGCGATACTTGGCAGCTTCATTAACAATCTGAGGGGGGGAAGAGAGAAGGGACAGGTCATGAGGAGTCCTTCATTCCCATCCATTTCCTTACCATTTTATCAGATCTTTAAATATATGCCCGTAACAAAATAACTTGTAACACATTAGCTCAAAGACAACAAAAGAAATTCCCAAGATAAGAGGTGGGAAAGTGGAGGCAAAACTTCAATACTTCCTGAACTCCATCTAAGAAATGTTCAACTATAATAAAATGAAATCCTCTCACCTGATCAAAAGCAGGGAAAATGTAATCTGCAAACTGAATTTCTGCAATGGCAGTAGCCCCAGTGACTGCAATCCCAATTCCAAATCCAACGATTCCTTGTTCACACAATGGGGTGTTGAAAACTCTATCTTTTCCTAATACAAAGAATATGACAAATGAGAGTAATGTAGTATACAATACAACTGAAAATTCAGGGAGTAAATGGTGATGGAGAAAAAAAAAAAGCATAGAATAGGTGAAGGAAGTAGAAAATAACTACCAGGTGCCTGGGTGGCTCTGTCGTGAAGCATCTGACTTTCTGACTTTGGCTCAGGTCATGATCTCACACTTTGTGAGACAGAGCCTCCCATCGGGTGAGCCCAAGCCCCACCGAGGGTAAAACGACAAGCCCCACTTCAGGTGAGCCCCGCTTTTCTCTCTCTCTCTCTCTGTCCCTGTCTCTCTCTCTCTCTCTCTCTCTCTGTCTCTGTCTCTCTCTCTCTCTGTCTGCCGCTTGCTCACTTGCACCCTCTGGAAGGAAGGAAGGAAGGAAGGAAGGAAGGAAGGAAGGAAGGAAGGAAGGGAGGGAGGGAGGGAAGGAAGGAAGGAAGGAAGGAAGTTAGTTTAAATGAAAACATAATTATATTAACTGTAAGTAATCTTACTGTTTCAATTGAAAGAAAGGTTGTCACCCGACTACTTAAAAGAAAACACTGAAACAATAAAGGTAACAGAAAAGTACTAAGTAAAAAGGAAGAAAGAAAACGAACAATGAAAATCCTAACCAAAACAGGTTGTTGTCACCACAGGAATCTCAGGCAAAGTAGTCTTTAACGGAAGAGGCATTGCCAGAGATAAAGCCAGAAAATTCATACTATTAAAGGGGTCAAATCACAGGAGGACACAATTCTAAAGTTATACTCATGAAACAACATGGGCTCCAAATAAATAGGAAAAATTAACAGAATGAAAAGGAAAAATAGATAAATTCCCAATATGGCAGGAGATAGTAATGTACCCATCTTGGTAATGGACAAAAAGGCAGAACGAGGTAAGATTTAAATACAATTGGCAAATACGACCTGACATGAACAGGACATTGCACCTAACAGCCAAGAATATAAACCCTTTCTGAGTAAGCAGAACAATGACATGTGTTGACCATTGACTGGGCTATAAATCCAACCTCAACAAAGTTTGAAGGATTAAAATCATACAGGGTGGGTTCCCTTCCCACGATGAGATTAAGATGGAAGTCAATAACAGAAAGAAATAGAAAATCCTATGTTAGAAAGAAAGTTTAAATATGTGTAAGTATCCATGTCTCAAAGAAGAAATAATAAGGAAATTATGAGGTATTTTGGACTGAATGATAAAAACCATGTATCAACTTATTGAGGTTCTGAATTCAATAATGATAGAGTAGCTTTTTTTTAAAGTTTATTTATTTTGAGAAAGAGAGAGAGTGAATGTGCTCAAGTATGGAAGGGACAGAGAGCCAGGGAGAGGGAGAATCTCGAGCAGGCTCCACACTGCAAAGCCCAATGCAGGACTTGAACCCATGAACCGTGAGGTCATGACCTGAGCTGAAACCAAGAGTCAGACACTTAACCAACTGAGTCACCCAGGCACACTAGAGTAGATTTTTCAGACTAATCTTCCCACATATATTATAAACTCTGGACAAAATATAAAAAATAACTACTTAAAGGCATTGGAGATCCAAAAAGTAGACCTACACCAAAGAGGGCTTAACCTTTGAAAGAAAGGAAGAGCAGTGGACAAGCGTAACACTTACAAGGCCTGTCCCCTGAGGAGATTCCCCATTCTCTGCAACAGGGGACTGCTAGGATTCACACAAGACAGATTCAGTCTTTATTATCTCATGATATCAGAGAATGGGGTCCAGGGCTTCCAGTGGCTGGACATCGAGGGAGTAAGCCCCTATAAGAAGAAAACCACATAGGGGCACTCCAAAGTCTTTGCATAAACTCCGCTCAGACCTTTGGCTGACCTCTATGGCTGCAGGAGACTCCATGAGTCCACCAGATAACAGCTAGAAGTGCAAAGAGGTAAGCAGAGACTTGCTCTACCCACTGAGGAGAACACAGAGTTTGGAGTTTGAGACTCTTCAAATTCAAAGAGCTTGATAAACACCTTGGGTTTTCCACTGAATCTACAAGGTACATGTTGCTAGTGTTCAATTCTCCTTTGAAATTTCACCACCTCTTGGCGAATATCAGCATTTCGTGAAAAATCTTAACTTCAGGGAGCTGGAGGGACACAAGTAAGGACCACAGTCTGGCCAGGTGACACAAAGCGTGTGGACAGATCAGGGATTCATATTTCAGTTCCATAATCGAGGGATACCAGTTCTTTGTGGTGCACAGACCTCACTCTCAGCTCAATCATGTCTTCTGAATAGGAACTATGAATAGGGCAGGTGCTGGGAAATGCCAGACAGACACATCCTGTAGCCTGCACTCTAAAAGCAGCTGCGGAGACTTCAAAGCATGATTCATACTCATCACAATCTGTGACTATCTTCTGAAATGGTGACCTCTATCACTCATCAGCTCCCTATTTGAGAATAGCTTGATCATTTCTGAAAATCTATAATCCCATTGAACAATGCATTAGCAGGAAATGAACAAAGATTCCAGGTGCGTCTGGTGGAATCCACACCCTGAAGTACTTGAAGCACCGTAACCAGATGAGCAGTGTTATTTATTCCCTGCTGCTTCCGCTTCCCTGCATTCAGGTATTTTTCATCTCCGTAAATGTAGCCTTTTTTTTTTCTGCTAGAAGGTGGCAAAGTTGAGTTTCTCAGAACCATTAGTCAAACACACGCTTGGTTTGAGGAAACGGCTTAATTTAACAGCAGCTACAATTACATGAACTAAAAATCTCTTTCTATTTTCTCCCAGAAAGGTACTGATTGAGGGTAAGAGCACATGTAAAATGCACAATAATGACAACTTCCTCTATGGGATAATGCAATTAACCTGACATAAAGTTCATACACAGAGTATCCCAAAGGATATATTAATACATACAGGGATTATACCAGTAGCCAAGATAGATCCAGTTTTCAGTTCTATCTCCACAAATTACTACACTCCCTACGGTTCAATTTCTTATCTGTAACAGAAGAATCATGGTGTTAAAAAGACTAAAATAATTCATATACTTATTCAAACATTTATAAAGTACTTAATATTGTAGGGATCCTATTCTAGATGCAGGGGATAAGCAAACAGAATAGAACAATTCTATCTGTGTAACTTACATTCTGGTCAGAGGAAACATACAAAAACAAAACAAATCAGTACAATATATAGTGTATTAAATGATGACAAGTTCTGTAGAGAACAGTAAAGCAGGGAACAGGTAATCAGAAGTAGAAGGTAGGGGTATTTTAAAGAGGAGAATCAGGGAGGCCCCACTGAGAGGTGACCTATACAGGAAGTGCTGAAGAAGTGAGAAAGTGCACTGTGCACACACCTGAGGGAATAAAATGTTCTGGGAGATAAGCAAGTGCAAAGGTCCTGGGGTATGAGCATTTTTATTACATCAGTGGAAAGGTAAGAAGTCCAGAGTGTATGGTCTGGAGTAAGAGAAATACTGGTAGGAGATGGAGCTGAAGAGTAGAGAGGGTAGGATGGGACATGGCACAGAGCAGACAGGGCCCTGTAGGTCGCTGTAAGCCCTTTTCTATGAGGACAGTGAGTGAGTCAACAAGTAGGTGAGGGAGACAGGAAGCCATTGAGCAAAATCAAGCCATTCTCTCAACTGCATTCCATCTCTTTAGCTGGTATTTGGTAAACAGCCTCTAACCAGGCAAGGGGGACATAGCAAGACTGATTACAGGATACTACAATAATACCAGTTTGGGAGATGATGACACATAATTGCAGAAAAGGTATGAGACTGTATACAGTCTAAAGATAGAGTCAAAAGGATTTGCTGATGAAATGGATGTGGAGTATGAGTCAGTGAAAAATGCCAAGGATGATTCAAAGGCTTTGGGCCCAGGTCAAGCAAACTGAAGGAGAGAGTTGCCCTTAACTAAGGACAAACTATGAAGCATGTTGGGATGAGATATTAGGAGTTCAGTTTTGGAGATGTTAAATTTAAGATGCCCTCAGATGTTAAGGCAAAGCTATCAAATAGATTGTTGGATATAGAAGTTGAAAGTCTTCAGCATAAAGGTAGCACTTAAAAACACGGCACTGGGGGTGCCTGGGTGGCTTAGTCGGTTAAGTGTCCAACCTTGCTTAGGTCATGATCTCGCGGTTCGTGGGTTCGAGCCCCGCGTCGGGCTCTGTGCTGACTGACAGCTCAGAGCCTGGAGCCTGTTTCGGAGTCTGTGACTCCCTGTCTCTCTGACCCTCCCCTGCTCACGCTGTCTCTCTCTCTCTCTCTCTCCTAGAAATAAATAAAACATTAAAAAACAAACAAACAAACAAACAAAACACGGCACTGGATGAGACTGCCAAGCAAATTTAAGTGCAAACATAGCGGAAAGATCCAAGGTTAAAAAGACAAGAGGTGAGAACTAATATAATCAAAGTTGAAAAGAAAAACAAAAGCCATAGTTTAGAGGAAAACTAGGAGAATGTGCTGGCCTAGAAGCCTCTTCTAAGAAGTGAGAGTAATCAACTTGTGCTGTTTGTTGCCAATTCAATGTGAGATGAGGGCTGAGAATTGTATGATATTGACATTAGCAGTATCTGCAAAGTGCGAGGGAGGGAGAAAATAAAAGCCTACCTTTAGAGGGAACAGGAGAAGAGAGATTGGAGACAATGAGCAATGATAATTATCTGGAGAAATTTTGCTGTAAAGGAAAAAAGGACACAAAACTAGCGGGACAATATGGGGTCAGTAAAAGGACTTTTTTTGTAGGACCAAAAAGAAGTCTATTTGCAGGCAGATAAAAATGATCAATAAGAAAGGAAGAAACAGATGAGAAAATTAATGAAATAGAGAGACAGAACTGGAGCCATGTGTCTGATGGGAAGGAAGGGGTCTAGCGTAGAGACGTTACCAGGAACCCCTGCATTCAGAGGGCAGAAGGAAAATGTATGGGCGCTGATATGGGTACATGAGTGCGTGGTAAGAGCTTGTCAAAGTTCTCTCTTTATTGTATCTACCTTTTTGGAAAAATATAAAACTAGATTATTAGTAAAGAGTAAGGATGGGGGAGGCAGTGTTGAGGAGAGAAGAGTAGGAAATAGTCCTCTGGAAAAATGGAGGACTGAATGGACCAAGAACATGCAGCACGATGGGAGGTAGTATGAGTGTCCCCTGGAGAGTACTAGTCTCGAATTACAAGTGACATCAGTTGCAAGAGGACTTTTTCCCAGCAACATTTCATTTAAGACAGAGAATTTATAGATTTTGGATACTAACTTCATCAGATATGTAATTTGCAAATACCATCTCCCATTCTGTTGGTTGCCTTTTAGTTTTGTTGATTGTTTCCTTCCCTGTGCAGAAGCTTTTAACCTTTTTATCCCAATAGTTCCTGTTTGCTTTTGTTTCCCTTGGCTCCGGAGACATGTCTAGTAAGAACTTACTCAGCTGAGGTCAAAGAAGTTGCTGCCTGTGTCCTCCTCTAGGATTTTGATGGTTTCCTTTCTCACACTTAGGTCTTTCATCCATTTTGAATTTATTTTTGTATATAGTGTAAGAAAGTGGTCCAGTTTCATTCTTCTGCATGTTGCCATTAAGTTTTCCCCATACCTTTTGAAGAGACTGTCTTTTTTCCATTGGATATTCTGACCTGCTTTGTGAAAGATTAGTTGGCCATATAGTTGTGGGTCCATTTCTGGATTTTCTATTTCATTCTATTGATATATGTGTCTGTGTTATGCCAGCACCATACTGTCTTGATGACTACATCTTTGTAATATAGCTTAAAATCCAGAATCGTGATGCCTTCAGTTTTGTGTTTCTTTTTCAGGATTACTTCAGCTATTTGGGGTCCTTTGTGATTCCATACAAATTTTAGGGCTGTTTGTTCCAGCTCTGTGAAAACTGCTGGTGTTATTTTGATAGGGATTGCATTAAATGTGTAGATTGTTCTGGGTAGTATAGACATTTTTAATAATGTTTCTTCTTCCAATCCATGGAATGTTCTTTCATTTCTTTTTATCCTCTTCAATTTCTTTGATAAGTGTTCTATTGTTTTCAGAGTATAGATCTTTTATCTCTTCAGTTAGGTTTATTCCTAGGTATCTTACTGTTTTTGGTGCAATTCAAGTGGGATCAATTCCTTGATTTCTTTTTCTGCTGCTTTATTATTGGTGTGTAGAGATGCAATAGATTTCTCCACATTGATTTTATATCCTGTAACTTTGCAGTATCCAAAATCTATAAAGAACTTATCAAATTCAACACCCAAAAAACAAACAATCCAGTTAAAATATGGGGAGAAGACATGAACAAACACTTTTCCAAAGAAGACATCCAGATAGCTAACATGAAAAGATGCTCAACATCACTCATCATTAGGGAAGTAGAAATTAAAACCACAATGAGATACCACCTCACACCTGTCAGAATGGCTAAAATTAACAACACAAGAAACAGCAGGTGTTGGCGAGGATGTGGCCAAAGGGGAACCACCTTGCACTGCTGGTGGGAATGCAAACTGGTGCAGCCTCTCTGGAGAACAGTGTGGAGGTTCCTCAAAAAACAGAGCTGCCCTACGATCCAGCAATTGCACTATTACATATTTACCCAAGGGATACAAAAATACAGACTTGAAGGGGTCCATGCACCCCAATGCTTTAGCAACATTATCAACAACAGTCAAATTATGGAGAGAGCCCAAGTGTCCATCGACTGATTAATGGATAAAGAAGATGTGATATATATATTCAATGGAATATTACTCAGCTACCAAATAGAATGAAATCTTGCCATTTGCCATGATATGAAAGGAGCCAGAATGTATTATGTTAAGGAAAATAAGTCAATCAAAGAAAGACAAATACTATATGATTTCACTCATATGTGGAATTTAAGAAACAAAGCAGATGAACATATGGGAAGGTGGGGTGAACGGAAGACAGGGAAACAAACCACAAGAGACTCTTAAAAATAGAGAACAAATAGCTTATTGGAGGGAGGTTGCGGGGGGAAGGGCTGCATGGGTGATGGGAACTAGGAGGCACTCGTTGGGATGAGCACTGAGTGTTATATGTACGTGATGAATCACTGAATTCTACTCCTGAAACCAATATCACACTGTATGTTAACTAAAATTTAAATAGATAGATAGATAGATAGATAATTGGGGGGTTAGCTACAATTGAATTTTGTCAAGCAAATAATGACATGGAATTTAAACTAGGTATAAAGGGAAGAAGGGTCATCAGGAAAGTGAGACACAGTGAAAGAGTGGTGGAATTCAGGGCTTTTAAGAATAAATAAGGTCAAAAGGTTGCTGGATTACAGGTACTAGAAGCAGCGAGCTGGGGAGGTCAAGGTGGAAGTCTGAGTTGGAAATGCTTTAAACTGAGATTTTGGAGGGACTGCAGTTACTCCTGATAATGACAACATCTAGGATAGGGTAGTTAGAGTGAGCAGCTGAGGGAGGATGGAGGCCAAGATCACTAGAGAGAGAAAAATTAAACACTGAGGATCCAGAATACTGAGGACACCATCCATGTGGAAATTCACAGTACCAGAGAGACAGACAGGGAGTCAAGGTAGCAACAAAGAGGAAGGGCCTGGTGTGAAGGGATGAAAAGAAAGGATAGTATCAGTGTTCAGGATTCAGTAAATTATTGAATTATTTATTGATAGTTTTCAATAAGTGTTTATAGTCAAAGGAAATATTAAATACTGAATCCAGAAATCAAGTCTTTCTTTCCTTTCTGAGGTGACAAAAATCAGCTTTTTGATATTTAGAACCAAATTTCTCAAACTCACTCCTATTAAGTAATAGTCTGTGATTATATAAGAATAATCTCACACACACCACATCCTTTAGGTCAGGTGGTACTTACAATGGATAGCCCTGAAACACACAATTTGAAACATTTATCCAGATGATAAATAAAATCTAAGCCCAGTTGCAATTCCTAACCCTCAAAGGCAGCTTGTATCTAATGGTGCCAGAGTGTCTAAGCTCAAGCAGAGGTGCAGGGAGGAGCCTTCCTCAATGTGTTGTCGATCAAGCTCAATAAACAGTCACGTGGGTGACCAGTGGCTTTGATTTCATAAGAAGGAAAAAACTATCCCTACTCTGAAATAGTTCTTCAGTACCCAAAAAGCTTTGACTAGGTCAAAATACTATCTGGAGTACGTCTTTCTAAACCTTAAATAACAGAGTAAAGTTCAATTAACATTTCAGATAAACTTACTAGTGCCGATACTGCAAGTACCTAGAAGAAAGGACATTCATACAACATGCCATCTTCTTCTTAAGTTTTGCTACCTGTGCTTCAATTTTAGGCTCTCTCTTTATACAATTCCATGATCTCGAGTCCACGCAAACATGGGTAGAATGCCAGACATTTGATCATTTAAATAACTGGCACGTCAATATCTCATTTGTTGACAAAAATCAGGGCGTAAACTCATACCACAACTTTCTAATAGTTTTCTTCTTTTGTAAAGGGAACATGATTAAGAAGTTCTACATCACTGGCAGCACATTAAACATTAAAGATGCCGTCCACCATGTAATGCCGAATATCAAAAGAAAACCACGAGATGGCTTTTCTGGCCAAAGAATCACAGTTAGACAGAACTGAATCCACCTGTGAGCCCTGTTCCCTATTACAACACTGAGGCCACAATTAGCCAGGAAACTGTGAGAAGAGTGCAAAGGAACAACAATTATAAAAAAGAAGCACCAACCACGGGTTAAGGTGACAACCAGTGACCTCCTGGGAGGTTAGGGAAGTCATGGAGGGAGTACCTCCATCTGCTTAGTGCCCATTTTTTTGGAACCCAGGACTAGTTTTAAATGAGCTTTCCATGTGAACACAGTGGTCCTGCAAGTTATTCAGCCTACCTTGGGTAGAATTATGTTTTTTATTCCCATAAAACTTCTGAAAAGGCAGCTTTAAAAAACTGCCCATCTCTGAGCAACATGTATTTCCTTAGGACACAAATCTGAATAGGTAAGAGTATCCTTCCAGAAAAGAGATCGACCCCATAAGGGAAACATGAATCCTAGATTCCCTGAGCTAAAGGGTAAATGAAGACATGAAACATTCATGACTAAGTTATAAAATAAACCAGATGAAAAGCCATTATGGATACAATTTTGGAGGAGGGCGAAGAAGGTAGATAACACATCAATATAATTTCAGTCACAGACTTACTAGAATATGTTGTGATTTTACATTTTAAAGTTTGCTAATAAAGAATTTGATAAAGATTAAAGGCATTTGTTTAAGGGTTAAGTAAAGCAAAAATAAAAAGTTAGTCTAGAAGATCACTTCTCTTAAAATAAGTAGAAAACTAAATAGAGTATTCCATTCATTAGAAAAACATTTAGAGAACATGCAAACAAACTTAAAAAAAGAAATACTAAGTAGAATGACTGTACAATTCATCTTCCAAACTTAAATGTCTAGAAGTGTTATGGATACTAAAAATAATTAACAGATATTAATTGATCTCAACAGGCCTAAACTGAGTAGTCCCAGGAAAGCAGAGCTGTTTTAAATAATCCAATACTTATAGTCACTATTCTTAGAATTAAGTAATATCATCATCCACATAAAAATAAGGAAAATATCAAGCCAAGTGCTCACCCTAATAACTAATCTACCATGTATTAGCATCCTAAATTAGGAAATTCATGATTTAGAGCTAGAAAATTAAAAAGTGAATTGAATATGCCATTTTACCATCAAGGTAATGGTCACAGTTGACTGCCTAGGGCAGTACCATGATCCCCGTAGCCCAGCCCCACAGGCGTGAAGAACTTGTCGCCCTGCTTGTTGAGAATGCCTTGGGCAAACAGACATCAACTGTCAGCCCTTTTAATTTTTTTAATTTTTAAAAATTATTTTAACATTTATTTATTATTGAGAGACAGAGAGAAAGCATGAGCATGAGAGGGGCAGAGAGAGGGGCAGACACAGAATCCAAAGCAGGCTCCCAGCTCTGAGCTGTCAGCACAGAGCCTGACACAGGGCTCGAACCCACAAACTGCGAGATCATGACCTGAGCCACAGTGGGAAGTTCAACCAACTGAGCCACCCAGGAGGCCCAGCAGTCAGCCCTTTCAAGGGCTGATCAACTGTAATAAACTTTCTAGTCCGAGGTCATGCTTGGTGGCCACTATCCAATGATTATCAGTGTGATAGTAAAAAGGCCTGGTCATTTCAGCCCAATTAGAAAGAATCAAAAGGGTCATTATGACTCCAGAGATCCCACAGAGTTTGCCAAGGTGGTCCTAGGACCTGTATCACTTCTGGACATCTCCCTCTGCCTTATCCTGCTTTGACTTGAAAGTAACACTATATTTATGGTTCCAAAAGACTCCAGGTTCTAAGGTTTCCAGATTTAGGAAGTTCACCTGTATTTACAATTATCTTACATTTTCCAAATGCCTCCAGGCAACAATGGGTAGAAAGGGCTGTTTGTGAACCTTATCCTATAGATTCTACCTCTATTTCTCAGAATACTCTTGGCAAAGAGATCTGAGTCATTATAATGGTTGAGAGGAAAATTAAAGGATGAAAGTCAACTAGGAACAAATACATACGCTTAGTAAATGTTTACTGAACTAACAGATGGAGGGATGAAATGCAAAAGTCCCTTTCTCATCAGAAGTCTACAATTCTGGGAGCAGATCCAAAATCACCCACAGATCCAATAATCAGTTCCAAGAATTCAATGACTAGGTTAAAAGTTGTAAGTTCCTTTCCCAATAACACAGACTGCTTCCTTCATCTTTGGACATTCAATAGTATCTAGCACAATGTCTTGAATTCAGTAGTCATTGAATACTATTACTTGAATGAACAGGCTTAAAAGCCCCATCATGCTTGGGTTGAAAAGGCATGTAAGTCTGTGGCAATCAGAATGTGGTTATGTCCCACCAAGTACTGAAAACACATAGATATGCCATCTTAGAGAAATCAGTTCTGGAAATGACAGAAAAGCAAGACTTAATTTTAAGCAACTCATAGAGACTCACGGGGGAATATACGGCTGAAGGTTAGCCATTATGATTATGATATAATGATGGTCAATATCATAGACCAACTATCTTGTACCAAGCTTTCAGTACTAGATGGACAACTTAGTTAAAAGAAACATTCTCTTGCACTCTTAATGTCAACTACAATCAGTTTTATTATGTTATTTTAATACATACAAAATTAAAGTTGGTATTTAGTGCCTGATAAAACAAAGGCAAAACAAATGCATAAATACAAAAATAACTACATAACCAATTAAATTCAGATTAACAGCAAAGATAGAGTGTAAGAGACCATGGTTTCCTGCTAAAATCACAGTTTTAGATGCTTTTTTTTACTTTAATCATTCTAATGCCTAAACATTCTAAACTTTCATTTAGAAATGAAAACAGCTAGATTTTTTCATTTCTAAAAACAATGCCTTTTCACTTAAATTTACCCTACAAAATAGTGTGTCATCTCATTTTACTAGGTGAAGATAATCAGACTTTCTAAATAAAACTACCCACAAGCATTCCTTGAATGATAGTTTTAAGAAATTGTTTCAAGAGAAAGTTGGTATCACAGTCATATCAAAATCAGCGTTAAACGTGTATGTATTCAATTATTTCTGGAATCAGGTAAAGAAAGTTCTTCAGTGTATAATTACTGATAACTTTACTGCTGGTGAACTATTGAAAGGTGCTATATTAAAAAATGGAATCTGTGAACTTCATCTGACTCTCACTTGAATATCTTGCAATAGTGCAGGAGAATCCACATCCTTTGGGTGTGGCAGAGGGATGCCGCTGTCACTGCGTGTTTGGTGGAGCTCAGCGAAAGCTTTCCACATCAGACACTGTGACATAGTTCGACATCACATGGCACAAACATAGCAATAAACACAAACACCAATTTTATCATGCGGTAACACTTAACCAAGTATATGGCAGGTGTCTGGATGACCCAGAATTGGGTTTTTTTTAACTATTACCACCGATATTAAAACCCCCCAAAATTTTAAATCTCACTGAAAATATGAAAACTCCCAGAATACCCATGGACACACAGAGTTAGCAAACAGCAGTTAGAGAAACAATATCCCAGAAAAAGAACAATAGCAAATAATCAACTCTACTGTTCAATTTTAGAAAAAAATTTTAGAAAAAGAGTTCTACTTGGAAATAAACTGAAAAAGGTATTTTTAAAATTAATTGCACATGGAGAGTGTGGCAATTGTTTAAAAACACTGTTAGTAACCAAAAATTGTTTTGTTTCTTTTTTAACAACTTGTATGGTTAACTGGAAAAAATAAGTCACATGGGGTAAATTCATTTTTCATTTAAACAAAGATTCCGAAGGGCTCCCGGTTGGCTCGGTCATTTGAGCTTCTGACTTTGGCTCAGGTCATGATCTCATGTTCATGGGTTCAAGCCCTGTATCAGGCTCTGTGCTGATGGCTGAGAGCCTGGAGCCTGCTTTGGTCTCTGTGTCTCCCTCTCTCTCTCTCTGCTCCTCCCCTGCTTGTGGTGTATCTTTCTGCCTCTCAAAAAATAAAATGTTAAAAAAAAATTAAACAAAGATTCTTAAATTAGAGAAAATACAGGGACACCACTATATTGTATCTATTACAGGAAAATTCAAAGTAATACCTATACCTAAAATTTTACAAGGGGTAAAAGTATATTTTTTTTAATAAAAAAAGAAAAACTAGGTAGAGAATCCATGAGATAATGTAATGATCATGTAAAAGTTAGGTATCCAAGAACAAGCAGAACAACAAATTACAGAATCGCAAAACCCTAGTGCCACTAAATCTCTGCCCGTTATTCTTCAAATGAGTATACTGAGTCCATTTATGCGACTTGCCCAAGGACAACAGCCAGTAACGGGCAACCTTGGTGCTTTAATTAAACCTCGCGCCATTCTGCTAGAGAAACTTCTTTGCTAAATTTGCTGGATACTCAACTCAAATGTGGAAATGTATCAAATTAGACCTTAATTATCTGGCACCACAGCCACAGCTGCAAAATAGTTCTGAACATTTAATGTGAATGTACTAAGTCTTTACTAGCAGTTCCTAAAATTCCCTCAAATGTTTTCCCAAAAAGTTTAAGCAAATAAGATAGCCGGGTTAAGCCTTCACAGTACATGATTTAGTTTCTAACATGAAGTGAAAGGGAAAAAACACCTTTCAAAGAAAACAGCAATTAAAAATTATCAAGGGGGCGCCTGGATGGCTAAGTCGGTTAAGTGTTGACTCTTAATTTTGGCTCAGGTCATGATCTCATGGTTCGTGAGTTCAAGTCCCGCACGGGGCTCTGCACTGACAGTGCGGAGCCTGTTGGGGTTTCTCTGTCTCTCTCTCTCTCTGTCCCTCCCCCACCCTGTCTCTCTGTCTCTCTCTCAAAATAAATATTTAAACTTTAAAAATTATCAAGAAAACTGAGAATTTAAGAACTTTGAAAAGGGCTGCTTTAAACTTTGAGTCAATAACTGCAGAGAAAGATGACAATGTAATTCTGTATAAATGTATACATGTTTCTGTCTAGAAATAGTAGTGTAAAATCTCCAAACTGTGCATAAAACTAAATGTTAAGTAAAGCATCAAGCAGTTTTCACGCCACCCACTCTTAGGGAAAAGGGAGAAGGGAAACGGAAAGAAGTACAAGGACACCAAGGGAATTTTAGAGAAAGTCTTCACATCAGTTCAGATTCAACTGCACACCCAATTGACTATATCAGTTTCATACAATGATATTAACTATGATAGGAGTTATTTTTTAAAAATTTTAATTGTGTTCAACATTTCCTGCTAGCTATGCTCCCAAAGTTACACACCAACTTTAAACACATTTTTACTTTTTTTCACATTTTTACTTTTTAATGAATAATAAAGAAATCTTAAAGGGTAAAATCAAAATGATTCTGATACTTGGAAATTGAATCTTCTTTTGTTTGCCAAGAAATTCAATTACTAATAGCAATTATCAGATTAGAGACTACTAGAAACATGGAACATTGGGATGAAATTATTTTAAGATGAACAAAGTGCTCAATGTCACCATTTAGATAGGATACAACTGATTCATTAAAGATCTTAAGAGGTGGACCCAACTGAGGACAGAATAAGAGAGTGAGATATCTCAAGTAGACCCTGCCTATTGGAGGAGCGTGGAAAGGCAAAATATCAAGGCCTCCCAAATTCTCTTGACATCATCAGAGCCTTTTTTTGTTTGTTTGGTTTTTTTTTTACAAATAGTTTATTGTCAAACTAGTTTCCACATAACACCCAGTGCTCATCCCCACAAGTGTCCTTCTCCATTCAGAGCCTTTAATTCTGACCCAGCAAACGATAACTTGATAAGATTTGTTCTACCCAATGCAATATTCACATAAAATAGGTACTTGACCATCTACAAGGCACTGTAGTCACTATGAATGATTGAGATAAGCAAGATATCATTTAAACTATAAACATTTAACGCTCAAAAAACTTATGTAACAATGACATAAGTCAACTAGAAATAACTATGACACAAATAAAATGCTATTACAAGAGAGGGAGAGGTGAAATCCTTTCAGAGGAATCAGTACGGCGGGATTGTGCAACATTTCATGAGAGAGAAGGCATGGCATTGGGCACTCAAGAACGGGCCCCTGTTGAGGAAGAGGGGATAGTGACCGAAAGCACAGAGGTAGGGCATGCAGCTCAGAGTTTGGGAAGTGAACCAAGGAATCTGAACCATAAAGGGATTGGAGGCATTAGTGGCAGAAGAAGGTGGAAAGGTTTGGTTTGTATACACAAGTCAGCAGTGGTTAAATGGGTGGGTCTAGATGAGACTCCAATTTCTGGTTGTGTCAGCTTGGACTGCACTTCAGTGTGTTCACCCATATCCTCAAATGAGGATAAAAATAATGAACCTGCCTAGAACCGGGGTTGATCTGAGGTGTCATAAGGGAAGACAGTTACAAGTTCTTTGCAAATCAGAAAGCATTATAAAAATGTAAAGTATTATTATTAGAATAGTAAATAAAAAGGGTTTGAGGTCACTGCACAATCAATGGGCTTTAATAGTTGTTAGGTGAAAGGCTAAGGGTTGGCACTGAGAGACCACATGTGGTCTTCGAGATGCCCAAACCACCGGGCGGAGGAATCCGCTGGGCACTGCATCCTTCGCACCCTCAACGCCAATCCGCCACAGCTCCAAGAGGTAAGCGGCACTTTGACTCGCCACAGTGAGTTCTCTCTTTACCTGGGGTGACGAGTGGGCTACGGAAGGAAGGTCAGCTTCAGTGGCTGTGTTGTGACAAGCAACTCTCAACTACGAACCAAATCTTGTTCCCTTAGCAAGACCATGAACGGGTACAGCAGGAGGCCTACGTGCACCTTCATCTAAAGATCCCACTGAGCAGAGGGGGTTATGAACAGGAGGCCTGGCTTCTGCTAACCTGCAAGAAATAACCCAGGGGTGAGATACAGAGTTGGTGATCAAAGCGACCCCAAGCTGAGGTACGAATGCTGTTGCCACCATGTATCTGCAGAGACCTGGAGAGGACACAGGCCAAGGACTGGATCCAAGGGAGCTTAAAGTCTTCCAGTGGAAGACTTCTCTTGGAAATGAGAGCCAGTTGATCCCAATAGACCACGGTTCTATTTAAACAAGCATCCAGGAGCACCGGGTGACTCAGCTGGTTAAGCGTCCAACTCTCGATTTCAGCTCAGGTCATGATCTCACAGTTCATGAGTCTGAGCCCCGCATCAGGCTCTGTGCTGACTACGTGGTGTCTGCTTGGGATTCTCTGTGTCTCTCACTCTCTGCTCCTCCCCTGTGTGCATGCGCACTTCGTCTCTCAAAATAAACAAGCATCCTCTTGGAAGCACTGGCGTCTACACTACTCCCCTCAAGGATACCTAAGCAAACTGATGTCTGGCCCCAAAAATGTGCGTTGTGTGCTTTCACGATACATTTGAGCATGACCCTTAGGGCAGCGTGACCCACAAAGGTAACAGCAAGACCACGGCAGCATGGACGGAACTTAGCACCCTCAGAGCGCGGCACATCCTCAGGAACTGCCCAGCGCTGGCTTTGATGAGGGCTATGGGCCCAGGAAAGAGGTTTCCTAACCAGTAATAAATCAGCCACTGGCATTTTGACACTTGGCCAGAAACTAAAATTTTGTTTCTGAGCATGATCAATGTGATTTAAGGAGATAACATTCTCACTTATGAAATCACCTTACCTTAAATGAAACTGAATTTAAATAAACGTAATCTGAATGTTTGGGTTCTAGGAAATATGTACTATCACACTATTTAAGCTTATGTTCGACTCTCCTTTAAGTGACACTTGGAAAGAAAAACATTTCAGTCAAATTTATATATACAGTCTAAAAAAAACAGTTTTATCATTTAAGAAAGATGAATACTACAGCTCCTCTACCTTTTATTAAAATTAAATTGACATGGTTATTGATGTGACTATAAATTTCTTAAGTGAAGCTATCTAAAAGTTAAAAGATTAAAGCTGGAGTTCAGGGAAATGTACATGAAAATAGAATTTCTCAAATATATGTACACGTAGCTGATGTTGAAAAGGATTCCGCAAAAATGAATATAAGAAGTATTTCTGAATAAAGCTGTAATAACTTCACTTTGCTTGAATACAACCAAAGCTGTTTTTCCAAAAAGTCAAAAGAAATATCTTCATCATCCTTGTGATACCAGCTGGAATTTAAGGGCAAGTCATCTAAATTTTTTTTTAGTCTTCATTCATTTATATGGAAATGAGATGTTTCCTAAAACATTATCTGTACCCAGTACCTTAGTCAACACTACAGCTCAAAGCACACAAATTCCTCCAGCTGATTCCCGACTATAAGTGAAAACAGCATGCGAACAGCGTCTAAAGCCCATGTGCGTCATTCACCAAGGAGGACATTACCAAGCTGTCAATTTCAATTAACCTGCCTAGCTTTATAAATAGCCTAAACTTCCCTATCTAAATAGGTTGGTGCCCTTTTCTCAGAAGCAAAGGGAACAACATGACAAAGAAGCATGAAAAATAAATGAGCTTTCCCCTTTGTAAACAGAAGAAAGTTGACATTAAACCAATTCTAAGTCCAAATTGAAGAGCTATTAATAAAATAAAGCTCAAGAGAATCAAGAACCAGTTTTAACCAGAAAATAAACATTCACTATCAGCTCTTTTAAAAATATCTGTGAGTCTCACTGCTATAGAAACTAATTCAATGTACGTATACAGGCAGAGATAAACAGATTAAGTAATTATAATCCTTAATATGGTCCCCAAAGCAGCACAATTTAAAACTCCTAAATGACTGATGTTCAGCCAAAAATAAAGGCAGTTAGTTTTGAAAATTCAATTGTATCATTCTATTCTAAATATGAAATATTTTATGATTTTTATAATTTATAGCATTATAATTTCTCATGCTAGTTCTAGATGTTTCTTCCTCTAAAATCAATCATACCCAACAAACCCTACATCACTCTGTAATCTACTTATTTATGTAGATAGAACATTTTTCTAGTTCACACTCCAATAAGTAAATGAAAGCAGAATCAGAAAACATCAGTGGAATTTATCTAAAGACAGAAAATAACTGGTCCAGATCATTAATCAGGCTAGTGAATCCATTAGTCCATCTAACTAATATCTACTGTGTGGAAAAACACAGTTGGTCACCATATCAACCTCAGGTAAAAATGTGTGAATTCATGTGTGTACATGTGTATTTAACAAGCTTGCCATAAACCGCAAAATAGGAAAGGGACATCTCACAATAAGGATGCTATTCAGCTCACTAAAATATCTAGCACAACCAAAAACTAGTAAGTTAAATAAAAGACTTCTGACTAAAAAACATTACAAAGTCCCGTTAAAGCCTCTCTCATGGCAGCATTAGAAAATTCCAGTAAGGGGTGCCTGGGTGGCTTAGTCGGTTAAGCGTCCGACTTTCGCTTAGGTCATGATCTCATGGTTCGTGGGTTCGAGCCCCGCGTCGGGCTCTGTGCTGACTGCCAGCTCAGAGCCTGGAGCCTGTTTCAGTCTGTGACTCCCTCTCTCTCTGACCCTCCCCTGCTCACGCTGTCTCTCTCTCTCTCTCTCTCTCTCTCTCTCTCTCCTAGAAATAAATAAAACATTTAAAAAAAAAGAAAAGAAAATTCCAGTAAAAGGCATTCCGCTGGTATGCAATACTTTCACTGTGTCAGTTAAACAAATCACCACTTTATTTGCACTAGATTGTGACAATTGGCTTCCCATTTTTCCATTTATTCAACCAACTTCCATGTCACTATTATGGGCATCACAGGAAAATGAATTTTGTATACAAGTAAAACATGGGGCAAAATAAACATGATGAGTTATGCAGGCAGCACTATGTGGAAACTGATGAGACTAAGAGAAATGACTTCTAGGTCGCAAAGGCTGTGAGGAGATGTGCTAGGTCTGGTAGTATAAATTGAAGCAGAGAGAACACTTCCCCATGGGCAGAGAAGCATGCGTACAACTGGTGAGCACTGTGGATGCAGCCAAGAATATGGGCAAGAGACACTAATGTTGGAAAGAATAGTCAAAGTCAAATCACTAAAGATCTTAAATGCTAAGCTAAGAAAACTGTACTTTAATGTTAAACATGGGGAAGATTTTAAGCAAGGATATAGTGTGATCAGAACCGCATTCTGGGAAAATTCACAGATGTACACAATAAGAACTAGAATAGCGAGGAGAGTGAGAACAAAGGCTCTTATGACAAATATTACAATCATTCAGATCAAAGGTAATGCGTGTGCTAGGGACAGTTGTGAAAGAAACCCCAAGGAAAGCCAACAGAAGTTCACAAGGTCTAGTTTTAAATCTGAGTTCTTTTGAGGATCCAGAAGCAAGATGCAAGAGGCAGATAAGCTTGAAAGTCAGTATACACAACAAAATGCAAGGAAAATGGTTTCCACATTGATCTAAAACTAATATGCACATGTGCAAAAGCGGGAGTTTCACTTGAAATAAGCTGGACACTTTCTGGTGTCAGATCTATTTCTAAACAAAAGGTCAGAGGGAAAGCCAGAAGTATCATGATGCATAACATGATGGAAGCCTTCAGTTTGGCCCAAACCAGATGGCCAGCTAAAATAAGCCATGATATACAGCATAATCCAATGCTTCAAAATTTAAAAACTCTATATTCTATATGCTAGAACAGGATAATCATGAGCTCCACAAGCCTCAGTCGTCTGTTCTGGACCACCCCCCCTTTACCATGAAAATTTTCTTTAGGTCAGCAAGTCACCCATGGCCTCTTCATTACACACCCAACCAACACTTTTGAGTCTTTCATTCACTGTTTAAGCCCTGACAACAGCCTTAGATCCTTTCCTCTCCATGCGCCCCAGCTTCCAAAGAATGGCAGGTCTTCTCAGTTCTTCCCTGCCTTCGCTGCTCCCCTTCCTGACTTCATCTTCCCTCTGCTGCCATACATTACATTCTCATTACCACGCAGACACCATAGTTCTCAAACTGTGGTCTTCGGACCAACAGCAGCAGCTCCATCTAGAAACCCGTTAGAAGGAAAACTTCTTGGGGCACCTGGGTGGCTCAGTTGGTTAAGCATCCAACTTCGGCTCGGGTCATGATCTCATGGTTTGTGAGTTCAAGCCCCATGTCGGGCTCTGTGCTGACAGCTCAGTGCCTGGAGCCTGCTTCAGATGCTTTGTCTCCTTTCTCTCTTCCCCTCCCCTTCTCACGCTCCATCTCTCTCTGTCTCAAAAAATAAATGTGTTAAAAATTGTTTAAAAAAAAAAAAAAGAAGGAAAACTTCTTGGGGGCACGCCTGGGTGGCTCAGGTGGTTAAGCGTCTGACTTTAGCTCAAGTCACAATCTCATGGTTCGTGAGTTCAAGCCCTGTATCAGGCTCTCTGTTGTCAGTGCAGAGCCCACTTTGGATCCTCTTGCCCCCTATCTCTCTTCCCCTCCCCTGCTTACACTTTCTCTCTCAAAATTAAATAAACATTAAAAAATTTTTTAAGAGAAGAGAAGTTAAAAATTCTTGGGCCCCACCTCAGACCTACTGAGCCAGAAACTCTGGGGTACTGCCCAGTAATCTGTACTTGGGCAAGCCTTCCAGGTGATTCTGATGCATGCTCAAGTTTAAGAATCTCTGGGCTCCCTGCCTTTAGTTTCACAACTAGCTCCCCATGCTGTGGCCAGAGTTACCTTCTAAATTACCAGTGTGTCATTCACCATTTTCCACAATAGTATTCAAACTATATGAGCCCATTTTAAACAGAAAAAACTAAGACCCTCAAGCGTTAAATTTGTATTTCATTTGAATTTGTCCAAACATAATATAGTTTTATAAAACTACCATTGATTCCTTATATTTATCAAGCGTATGTCAGTATAATGTTTTCCCCCCCAAAAAGAACACAAAACCAAAACGTTAAACAACATTAATTGGCAATCAGGTTTTTCTGACTTAATCATAGTGTCAGGTTTAATTACAGAAAGATGAAGTGTTAGGCCTGGTTCTAGTTATGGAACCTTAGGAAGTTACTTAGCCTCTCTGTGTCTCAGTTTCCGCATCTGCAAAATGGGATAATAGAATTTCATAAGATTGTGAGAATTAGATGAGTTAATAATATATAAAGTTCTCAAGACAGAGTTGGCCACACAGAAAGCATTATAAGAGTTTGTTGCTGGGGCACCTGGGTGGCTCAGTCAGTCAAGCCTCTGACTTCTTGACTTTGGCTCAGGTCATGATCTCGGAGTTCATGAGTTCAAGCCCCAAGTCAGATTCTGCGCTGACAGCATGGAGCCTGCTTAGGATTTTCACTCGCCCGCTCTCTCTCTGCCTCTCCCCTGCTCGCTCACATTTTCTCTCTCAAAGTAAATAAATAAACATTAAAAAAAAAGAATTTGCTATTAATTATCATTATTACTAATACTATTATACTAATGTAGCCAATACCTATACATGTAAGCACAGTACTAACCGCTAGGTATCCCCTGATATTCATTCTCCCTTTTTTCTACAGTAGCAGAACCTCACTGATTTAGCTGAATGCATACCCACACAGAACAAAGACTACATTTCCCAGCCTCCTTACCTCTCAGTGGGTTTACTCCTACCCTCTCCATGGAGACTAATTTCTAGGATGTTGCTGGTGGTGGAGATCTAGGAGCTTCTGAAAAACACTTTCGACTGATTTTCCTTATTCAAGAGCACCATTCCCTTCATCCCTATTCCCAGAGGTACTTGATGTTGCCAATTCCTCAACCGTAGGTTAATTCTGCAACATAACTAGGCTGGTTCTTGGCCACTCCACTGCCCTTTCCAGGTTCTGTTTTTCCAAGCTTATTAAGCCCTTTACTTTCCAGCATCCAACATTTTGTTCACATGATCTCCAATCCCTCCCTCCCCATCCTTGTGGATTTAGGCCTCTACTAAAGAGGATCCCTTAACGTTTTAGTGGAGTTGAGGGAAGGAACAAAAATAGATGCTTATGTTCAATTCTCTCTTTTTCCAGAACTCTCAGCTGCCATTTTCTATAAAAACTCTCCCAGTGCACCACTTAGTTCACCCCCTGGCATTTAAATTCTGGCCTAAATAAAAGAAACAAAGTTACTAGGCACCTTCCTACATAGTTTTATATTGTTATTTCATTCTTACACTGTTATTTTACTTGCCATGTAATTATGCTTTGGCCCAGTAAGTGTACTGGGATTTCCTTAAAGGCAGAGACCACATCTTAAAAGTTTTAGTGCCTTCTGGAGCAGTAGTTCTCAAACTTGGCCACACATTTGAACCTCTTAAAACTCCAACACCCTGGCCACACCCAGAGCAGTAACTCAGAATCTCTGGGGTGAGACCTCAATGTCAGTCCTGCAACACAGAGGCTAAGCCGAGGAGCACCGCTGTGAGCAGTGCTGGTGCTGACTGGAGACCCACTTCAAATACTAACCCACATATGTATACACACAACTGAAAGGCATCTACCTTCCTGGAATGGCATCTCTGACAAGCTCTTAAGGCACAGTAAACCGGTTGCAGGGAAAGAATCTGAGTAATCCCAGGACATAGCAAAGAAGTGCCTTCACCCAAGACAAAGTTTGAAGGACACTTTAATAGTAATCACTTACTTCCTGTGCCCACTGGTCAATGTGGCAATGGTAAGGGTTCAATGGGGACCTTTCTCTGCCGAGCACACTTTGGCCCATCGCTGCCTTCATTATCCCTTCATTACTTGTGAGCACTTGGCCTAGCAATCCGGACCACATGCTTGAAGGGACCCAGGGCTGTTTTGAGTGGCAACCTTCCAGTTCTGCAGAAACTATAAAACTGACCCAAACAAAGAAAACTGATGGAGTTGCCAGGCAGCGAGACTCCAGAATATCTATATAGGAGAGGCTTAGGAGAAGCACTGTGGTTGGAGAATAGAGCCAGACAGCTTGTCTGACCTTACATTTGCACAGCTACCCTGCTGTTTTAACTTAGATTTTATGTATGCATGAGATGGTCTGGGGAAATTGTGAAGATTAAAGTCACCTCAGGAGCCCCTGTGACCATAACATTAGCAAAAGCAGGAACCACAGACCTGCACCATCGACAGAGTCCTCTTCATTGCCTGTTTTTGACTGTCCTCCAGAGGATGAACGTCAGGCCACTTACGGCTGCACATACAGCGATGGCAAGAAGGGGACAGGCAGGACCAAACTGTGACAAACCAGTAAAGCCTCCAAAAGGAGACGCACGGTGTGTGT